>NC_080681.1:9313188-9621555 GCF_030445035.2 Dasypus novemcinctus
CCAACAGTGGGGAGAAGGGGTTAGGGGAGGGGGTGGGGGTGGGAGTCAGGTACCCACAGATGATTCCCCAGGAGGCTGGATGGGGTGCTAGAGAACAGCAAGACCTTCAGAGTCAACAGACCTGAGTCCAGATCCAACCTTGACTCGCCTTAGGCGAGTTACTTAACCTCTCCGAACTTCAGTCCTGTTATCCATAACATGGCAATGATCCTCCAAGGGATGTTGTACGCATGAACTGAATTTAATGTATATTATGTGCCCAGATCGGTCCCTACCTAACAAGTAGATGCTCCGTAGCTCTTAGGCCCCTTCTCCTCTTTTGACTTGGACTTTGATGGCCAAAATAAGTAGGGTCAAAGAAGTGGAAGAGATGTGAAGTACCTGCCACCAGCTACTGGGTGTCTACCCAACTGACTCTTCGAACTCAATAAGACAACAATTCTCAGTGCCTGTGACTCTTCTGGAGGGCTTGGTAAAGATTGTGGGGCCCCATTCCATGGATTTCTGAGTCAATAGCTCTAGGGGGAGAAGGGTGGGCAAAGGATGCTGATGCTTCTGGTCAAGGAAGCACACTTGGAAAACAGTAAGGAATATTTACAGAATGAGGCCAGTTGTCTTTAAGGCACCACAAAATTCATTACTTGACCTCCAGTGTTCTTCAGCCCTCTCTATATTTGGGTGAGGTACCTTCTTGCTAAAATTTACTATCCAGGGAAACTTACAGTGGACAGGGAAAAGGTACAGGGCAACGGCGAGCTAGCTGCTCTAGGAAAGCCCAGGAATAGCCAGGACCCCACATGACATTGACCCATTGAAAGCCTTGTTTGTACCTAGCAGTGGAGAAGAGACCCTTTCATGGTCATAAGTTTTTCTTGGCAGCTCTGATATTTAGTATTCTCCATTGCATCCCAGGTCACAGAGATTCTAATAGGTTCTGACCCAGGGCAGCTCCAGAATCTCTTCTTTTGCCTTATGTTTCAAACATGGGGCTACAAAAAAACCACCTGGAGTGTTTGCCAGTAATTCAAATACCCTGTCCCCACCTCACAGATTCCTACCCAGTAGATCTTGGGTGCAGCTCAGGAATCAGGTTCCCGCCATCCTAAGTGACTCCGACGCAGGAGATCTTCAGACCACACCTTGAGGAATACCTCATGTGGCTCTCTGTTGATGTCCTCTGCCCTGAAACCCTCTTGCTCCCCACAACTGCTCCTGGGCAGTCCAAAGGCTGAGGTTCAGCAAGGGCCCACACGTCTCACCAATTCTTTCACCACCTTCTTCACCAAGACAGTCCAACAAAGTTGAGTTGCTCGTCAATTCAATAAATACTTGTCGATATTTATTCTGTGTTAAATGCAAGGTACTGTGCTCAGTACTGGGAACACAGAGGTGGGTAAAAAAAAACAAGACTGGGACTAGGATCAGGCAAGCAAGCAACCTAAGGCACCAAGTTTAAGGGGACACCTTGGAGGAGACTCAGGGTCAGGCACAAACCAGAGCGGGAGCATCTCCTTAACTTTTGTACCCTGGACACCCCATTTGCCTCATCCTTGACCCAGCCCCTGTCCTTTGGGACCCCGCAGTCTGGAGTGGAGAGTGTGTCTTTGACCTGAAGGACGAGTGGGCATCTGCCATGTGAAGAGTTGGGGAAAGAATGGTCAAGAGAAGGGAACAGAATGCACAAAGACTGGGGGCCAAGCAGGAACACTTGGGATATTTAAGAAGGTGAAAGAAAGCCTGTGTAGCTGGCAAGCAGTGAGAAGGGCTGGGGTTGACGAGTGGGGCCCCATCATGTATGCCCTGTTGTTCCTGGTAAGGGAACATGGGCAGGGGGCAAAGGGAGCAGGGGGGCTAGGAAGCAGTTGATGAGGGCAGGTGAAAGACGATGATTTGACCCTCTGCTGTGGCACGGGAGATGGAGAGACGTGGGTGGACTGAACTCTAACTTGAGGCTAAAATTGACTGAGCTTGGTGAGGAACTAAATGTGAAGAAGAAAAGTAGGCAAGCCTCAAGGATGATGTCTCGTTTTTGACTTGAGCAACCGGGTAGATGGAGGAACCCTCTCCTGAGCTGGGGGAACTAGGAGGAGGCTATAAATGGAAGACCAAAGTTCCCTTGGGAGCATCTGAGAATCTAGATTTCTGTGAGACCGTCCCACAGAGCTGTTGTGTTGGAGTATGAGCCTGGAACCCAGAAGAGAAGTCTGTGACGGGGCCATAAAGTTGGGAGTCACAAGCATGGAGCTAGATGGTCATTAGCATCAAAGGACTGGATGGCTGAGGAGAGAAGAGAGTCCAGATGTGAGTCCTGGCAAATTCCACTGTTCAGAGGCAAGCACGGGAGGAGGACTCTGCGGAGACTGAGAAGGAGCAGCTGGAGAGGTGGGAAGAGAACCCCAAGGGAGTAGATGTTTCAAGAAGAGTGCATTCAATTCTCTCAAAGGTTAGAAAGAAGCTCTTCACAGAGCAGCCTCCCATGGCAAGACTGAGAGAGCCTGGGCCCACAGAGAGATGACGAAGCGGAGGCCACCGTCATGATCGGTCCAGCGTGCACCTTGGTTGAGACCACAGCCCTGCCTGTTTGGCACCCCCCAGGCCACCTGTTTGTACAGACGGTCCTCGGCTGTCCCAGGAGCCCATCCCCACCAGGACCTGGGCATCTTCCCCTGCTACCACAGCCCCGAGCGGGGCAGAGATGGGATGCCTGCCGTCTCCCCGGTGGAAACCGACAGCTGTTTGACAACCACACAGCAGGGCAGGAGGCAAGGAATGAAGGCGGATGCTCATCGTTAACTTCATTAATGTGCCGTTTCTGCCCCCGCACCTGCTCCTTCTGCTCGCCGGCGTTAATGAAGATGCCAAGTGGAAGGACGGGTCCGAGGAGAGCCCGTTGCCTCTCGTGGACGAGAACCCCATGCTGCTGGCTCTCTGCCCTGACCAGCCGCCGCCTGCATCTCTTTCTCCAACGGCCCCGAACTCAGCTCCCCTCGCGCTCCTTTCCACCCCCTCGCGGGCCCTCCCCTCCTCCGCCCACCTTTTTAAAAGTCACTGGGAAGAAATCTGTACCTCCCAGTGTGATTCTGACTCACGGATATTTGCCCAAAAGTAATGGTGCGTGTGAGGCACCAGACCTCTTTTTCAAGGGCAGGTTCACAAAGGAGAGACTGAGAAAAGTTTCCTAAATAAAACCATCTGTTTCCCCGAAGATGCTCAGATACAGCAGCATTTCCCTCCCGCGGACGTGCGTTAGTCTCTCAACGGGTCCCCTGGAGCGGGCCCAGCCACGGGGCTCCCCCCTGCTCCCCCCGCACCTCCGTTCTCCGCAGGCTGGAGGGCCGCCCCCTCCACGCCGCAGGCTGCAGCCCGAGGATAGGAGAGCTCCTCGGAGGGGCCTCCATTCCGGGCGATCGTTTATTCATTGCCCTGCAAAGCCCACAGGGCAGGAAAGCACTTGAGAGAGCAGGTGGGTGCAGAGCTCAAAACAAGCACGGCTTGCCCAGCACCCAGCACCCAGCAGGGAGCCCCCGGGCGCCACAGCAGGCACATCCCGCCCTCCCAACTAGGCCGCCCCGGGGATTCTCGCCGGAGCCCCGGGGGCCCAGGCCTGGGGAGGAGCAGGGCACGGCCCACCTCACCCAGGGCGGGCGCTCACAGCAGGAGCCTTCTCTGCGCACCCCGGAAGAGGAAGGGGGACGGAGCTGAGCCCGGCGTGCGGGCGCAGGAGCTGCCTGGAGGGACCACCTCGCTCTCCGCCCCTCGGCCCCCACCCCCTCGCCCAGGGTGCCGCCAGAGCCTGCCCACGTGGCCTGAAACGCCTGGCCTGCGCATGAGGGCGTTGGTAGCACCTGTCCTTAGACCTCTACCTCGCAGGGCAGTGGGACCCTACCCGCGAGGCAGACCACCCCCGAGGCAGACCAGGCCATCAGGGGAGGTGACCCCAGAGAAGCTAAGAGGACAGCTGGCCTGGGGAGAGGAGAGCTGTCCAGGACAGGGGTAAGGAGAGGTTTCGGCTGGGGAGCGGCAGGGGAAGAGGCGTGGAGGGGAGAAAGACCCTGGAGAGTCTGGGGAGGGGAGAGCCGTAGAGGTGTCCTGGTTCACCTGTGGGCTCTGGAGTTGGGTTGTCTCAGTTCAACTTCCATCTCCACCACTTACTAGTTGTGTGTCCTTGGGTCAGTTGCATAGCCTCTCTGAACCTTGATGTCCCCCTGTGAAAAATGGCGCTAGGATGAGCTCCCATCTCACTGGGGCCGGTGAAGTTGGTATGGCTCGATGTGCAGGTCCTTGGGACAGGATGGCACACGATAAGCACTGGCTAAGTGGAAAGTGAGGCTGGCGAGAAAGGCCAGAGCCGAGGCATGAAGAAGCTTGAATGCCATGGATGTGATTCTGTGAATACCTGATTTTCAAACTGACTCCTCAGAGCTCCAAGGAGGCGGCTGAGGAGTTGAAGGTGACACTCTGAGGGCCCTGTCTCTGGGCCACTTTTCATCTCTGTTACGTATTTGGGCTTCCAGGTGACAGTTCACTTGGAGAAGGGGTTTTCATTTTCCAACTACGAAGCAAATGTGAAATGGGAAATTGAGCAGGAGAGCGACCCTCTGGCTACAGCCGAGGATGAGCGGCAGGCAGTGGACAGAGAGGAATTAGAAAGCTGCGGTGGTCCAGAGGGGAGGGGTCATAGCTAAGGTGGTGTTGTGGGGGGACATGAGAGGGACTCGGAGTCTGGGGCTATTTAGAGAAAGAATTTGCACGGCTTAAACTGACTGACTAGAGGCTGAAGGCGGGAGAGAAATCTAGAGTAATTCTGACTTCCTCTCTTTGCCCTGCCATCATGCAACTTCCCATTTTCACTACTTTCTTTTTTTTTTTAAGAGTTATTTTATTTATTTAATCCGCCACCCCCCTCTTGTTGTTTGCGCTCGCTGTCTGCTTGTCTTCTCTTTAGGAGGCTCTGGGAACCAAACCCGGGAGACAGGCATTCAGTCGCTTGAGCCAACTCAGCTCGCTGGCGTGTTGTGTTTCTCATTGTCTTTCCTCTTTTTTTTTTTTTTTTTAAAGATTTATTTATTTATTTAATTCCCCCCCCCCCTCCCCTGGTTGTCTGTTCTTGGTGTCTGTTTGCTGCGTCTTGTTTCTTTGTCTGCTTCTGTTGTCGTCAGCGGCACGGGAAGTGTGGGCGGCACCATTCCTGGGCAGGCTGCTCCCTCCTTCGCGCTGGGCGGCTCTCCTTATGGGTGCACTCCTTGCGCGTGGGGCTCCCCCACGCGGGGACACCCCTGTGTGGCACGGCACTCCTTGCGCGCATCAGCGCTGCGCATGGGCCAGCTCCACACGGGTCAAGGAGGCCGGGGGTTTGAACCGCGGACCTCCCATATGGTAGACGGACGCCCTAACCACTGGGCCAAAGTCCGTTTCCCTGTCTTTCCTCTTTATGTCTCTTTGTTGCATCATCTTGTTGCAACAAGCTCACTATGCCTGCCCATCACACCAGCTCACCTCCTCCAGGAGGCCCTGGGAATCAAATCTGGAACCTTCCATGTGGGGGGTGGGAGCTCAAACGCTTGAGCCACATCTGCTTCCCTTAACCACTTTCAAGTCTACTTTCAAGTCTACAATTCAGTGGTATTAATTACATTGAAAATATTGGGCTACCATCGCCACCATCCATCACCTAAACTTTTTCAACACCCTCAACAGAAAGTCTGTTCCCATTAATAACAACTCCCCATTCCCACCCCCACCCCCACCCCCAGCCCCTGGTAACCTGTCATCTACTTTCTGTCTCTATGAATTTGCATACTCTAGGTATTTCATTTCAGTGAAATCCTATAATATTTGTTCTTCTGTGTCTGGTTTATCTCACTCAACAGACTGTCTTCAAGGTTCATTCATTTTGTAATTTATATCAGAATGAAGTTCTGAATATTGAATAATATTCCACTGTACGGATAGACATTTTGTCTCTCCATTCATCTGTTGATGGATGCACGGGTTGCCTCCACCCTTGGCGTTCGTGAATAATTCTGCTATTCACATCAGTGTACAATTATCTGTCTGGTCCTTGTTTTCAATTCTTCGGGCTGTATACCTAGAATTGGAATTGTCAGGTCATATGGTAATTTTCTGAGGAACTGCCAGACTGTTTCCACAGTGGCTGCACCATTTTACCTTCCTACCAGCAAAGGATGAGGGTTTTCATATCTCCATATCCTCTTCAGTACTTGTTATTTTCCACTTTTCCTAATAATAGTTATGCTAGTGGGCGTGAAGTGTATCTCATTGAGTTTTGATTTGCATCCAGCTAAAGATGTTGAGCCTCTTTCAAGGCTTTATTGGCCATCGGTATATCTTCTTTGGAAAAGTATCTTTCAAGTCCTTTGCCCATTTTTTTGGGTGCGAGTGTGTGTGGGGGGTCTTCTTGTTGTTGAGTTGTAGGAGTTCCTCAGAGATACATGGTGTCCAAATATTTTTTCCTGTTCTGTTTTCACTTTCTTCACAAGCCAGCCGCTTCCGTTCCTCCAGAGGCTCTGCTTTACACTTGGAATAAAGTCCCGGTGGCTCTCCAGACCTACCACATCTGGTGATGTCTCCCTGAGCACCTCTTCCTCCTGCCCTCGCCCCTTTCCTGCTGCATTTCAACCACGGCAGCCCCTTTCCAGGCCCCCACAGATGGGGCCGCCAGACCGGTGCCCCTCTCCTTGCCATCCCCTCTGCTCAACACTCTTCTGCGACTCCTCCTTACCTTTCAGGTCTTGAGTGGCCTTCCCAGGCCACTCTGTCTAAAGCCCCCCCCTTCTCACTCCTCCATCTCTCCAGGCCCTGGTTCACTGGCCACACCGGGACTCTCTCCTGCTCAGTGTATGTTTGTGGTTGTCCTGTCCCCTGCCCCCCCGCCCTAGAATACAAGCACCTGGAGGGCTAGAACTTCATCTCTCTCTGTCCACATCCCCAAGCATTTAGGAGGTGCTTAACGAATGAATGATAACATGAAGAAGGCCTCTGGCTTGGGTGTCTGGGTGGAAGGTGACACCGTGGATTGAGTGGGAAATAGGAAGGAAGAACAAGTGTAGAGATGCTCGCCCATAGCCCCCCAGTCTCATCTGTGCTGCTCCAGCCTCCCCTCCACCCCCTCCTGCCCCATGCTCTCTGGCCACATCTTTCCTCATCTTTTTAGATCCTTCTCCCTCAAACGGTACCTCCTCTAGGAAGCCTGCCCTGAAATCCCTGGCAGAGATTATGGTGCCCTCATCTTCTCTTCCCCATCTTCTCCACACCTCCACTGTGCACTCATCAAACCAAATCAGATGACCGACGTGTGTGACTTTCTCTCCCCTGACCCAAGACTGTGAGCTCTTTATACTGAGAACAATAATAGTAACTGTACCACTAATAATAGCAGCTAATACTTACTGCCAGGCACTGTCACTATGCTAAGCACGTTACACAAATTGTCTCATGCAATCCTTACAACAACCCTGTGCGGTAGGTACTATTATTAGCCTCATTGTACAGATTGGGGAACAGAGACGGAGAAAGATTAAGGAGTTTGTCCAAAGTCACATGACTCATACGTGTGAGAGCTGGAGCTTCGCCCCAAGGCAGCCTGACCCAAAATCCTCGTTTTCAACCATCTATTCACCAGCCGGAAGTTACTGAGTACTTACTCTAGGTCAGGCACTGGGCTAGGGGTCGGCGCTGTAATGGAAATGAAGCCAGACCCCTTCCCTGCCCTTCAAGAGCCCCCCATCTACGGAGGAACCAGGCGCAAATCATATAATCCCCTAAAGCAATGCTACGGGACCTGCTCTGATGACGAGCTCAGTGGTGCTACGGGAGCAGGTACCAGGGCTGTTGACGGAGTCCCAAGTTCAGGTCTCCACCTCTGGACCCCCAATACCAAGCCCCGGGCCCAATCCGAGGGGTTGCGCCCTGGGTATTTCTTTCCCCACTGGAGCTGTCTCGGCTTCGTGCCCAGCCCTTGCCCAGGCCCCGCCATCCCAGGGTAACTTAATAGCCCTTCCTGCCTGGGTCTTCAGAGATCCTTTTAGGTCCCTTGTGGCCTTCCTGAAAGTGCAGCGGATGCCTCTCTGCTGCTGCTGAGAGATTCAGACAAGCCACTTAACGATTAAGAGAACAGAAGTGTTCTCTAAGAGATGGGGAAGCAGCGCTCTCTCCTCACTCAGCCCGGAGTCCCAAGACGGGCACGGTGGCATCGACGCCGCTAGCTACCTACTTAGGAGGAAGCACGTGGGCCCTGGAGAAGAACAGAACATTTGGGGGCAGTGAGGGCTGAAGGAATGAGAGCATTTCGACACGAAATTGCTAGATTCCTCGAGACGGGCAGTAGGCACCGGTTAAGCCTGCTCGGGCCCTCTCAATCGGTGATGGCTGATGACGGACTTTTCCAGTCTGAATCGTGTGTTCTTGTGATTGGGCACAGCTTTAAAGATAGATCATCTGGGGGGAGGGGATGGAGCTCAGTGGTTGAGCACCTGCTTCCCATGTACAAGGTCCTGGGTTCAATTCCTGTTACCTCCAAAAAAAAAAAAAAAGATCATCTAGGGCAACTCCACGTAACAGACAGAAGCCTGGAGCTGTGAAATAACCTGCTCAAGGTCTCAGCTGGTTAGCAAGAGAGGGTCTGAAGTTCAGGCCTCCTGACTCACCGTTCACGGCTCTTTTCTGGGCAGCCCTCAGATAGGACCTTTTTTTCTTCTCTGCCCAGGGCTGAGTGCATGAGAGAGAGAGAAGTGCTTTAACAAGCTGTGGCAGATGGGCCCTGGGCAGCCAGTGAGAGCCACGCTAGGCTCTTGTGCCCAGACACCCAGGGTGCTGCAGCCAGGGGAGGGCTCCGCTATTATGGGCAGCAGTGTCAGGTGGACAGGTCACACGCCAGGACAGTTTGCGTGGTTGCCAGCACCCTCCTCCCGCTCCCTGGCAGCAGGCCCGCCCCCCTGGAGCCCCAGCCAAGACTCTTTTAGCCACCTGCTATGGAGCTCGGGTCCAACCTCTCAGCGCCTGGGTCAGAGGCGCTGAGAACGCCACGCTGGCTCCTGCCACTTTCTGGACATCGGGGCCCTCTCCAGCAGCAGGGAGCCCGTTACCAGGCAGGGCCCCTCCGGCAGCCTCTCCTGGCAGCAGAGGAAGATGAAAGCGATGAGGCACCGCCGCTCTGCAGCCCCGTACCCCTGGTTTTATTAGAGCCGGCAGCCACAGGCATGCTTAATGAGGATAGGAGGCCGGCGTGAGCGCACCAGGAGGGCGCACGGGATCTGGGGGGAGACCTCCTGAGAAGGAAGGCAAGGCAGGAGGAGGCCCTGCCAGGCCGGGAAGGGGCGTGGCCACAGGACGTGCTGTCTCTGCTCAGCTCCCTTCTCTCTGTTTACTCAAAATGAGCCTATTTCTTTTCCTTGATCAAATAACCCCGTTCTCTGCCTACTGCGTGCGCGGAGTAACAGAACGGCCCTCCGTCTACCCAGTCGAGAGCTGCTAACTCGCCGCCAGGCCCGGTGGGACCCGTCGGCCCACGGCAGAAGCACGGGACTGCGTGTCCCTCCTGCCTCCCAGACGCGGTGGCACCTGCCCGAGGCCCTTCGCCCGTCTGCGCCCGCGGAGGCAGGTGGACTTCTCTCCGTGGCGCTGTAGATGTGGCCCTCGCGGGCGCCAGCCTGCTCCGGGAAAGAAGGCACGCGCTGGGCCCCGGCTCTCCCCCAGGGACCCATCCTGGGGGCTCACTGTTCACCCTGAGGTCTCCCTCGTGTCCCCAGGCAAGCCTCCCAAGTCCAAAAACAAGTCAGCTCAGGACCTGCTCCCCGCCCCCCAAAAAAGAGAGGCTGTGAAAGCTCAGCTCTTCCCCTGTAGGATGGCAGCGGTGGGGCAAGGGGTGGCAGCCTTTTTTTTAATAATTAATTTTTTACAAAAGACGCTTTAGATTACATAAATGTGACATAACAAAATATACGGGGTTCCCGTATGCCTGACTTGCCCCCCCTGCCTCACGTTCCCCCATCACCAACATCCTTCACTGGTGAGCTGCATTTGTTATAGCTGATGAACCCATATTGAAGCATTGCTATTTACCGTGGACTATAGTTTGCATTCTGTCCCGCACAGTTTTGTTAAGTTATGGCAAAATAGGCAAGGGCCTGTATTCGTCACTGCAATGTCATGCAGGACAAGTCCAATGTCCTAAAAGTGACGGCAGCCTTTTGCTCATCCCCCCCTTGCCTCCCCGCTCCTGAAGCAGTCGGAGCATGCAGATTCTTCCCAGGCGCCTTACTCCATCGCAGCTCTCACACTGAGAACCATTCCTTTCTGCCAAAACGCAATCAGCTCTTTGCACGGGCCCTTGCAGAGCTCCTGTTGCGTGGCTGGGGGGTGCCTCGGAAGCACGAGCAGGTGTAGGGCAGAAGCCCCCGTGCCCGAGGGGCCTCTGGCCTCACGTTCAGCTGCATGGGAAGCCGGGGCAGAGCTTCGGGGACTTGGAAACGGCTGCGAGAGCACGCTCCAGGGACGCGGGGAGAGGGGCTGCAGGGCAGGCCTGGGGGAGCGTTGCTGGGGCACGTGGCCCTGGCCCTACCGCGTAGGCACGACTGTCGGAGCGAAACGGAGATGGAGGCATTTGGGCAAAAGGGCCCGAAGCCAGAGGGCTGGCAGGGGGACCAGAGAGAGACAGAGGACCCAGCGGGGAGGCCGGCGGCCCCAGTCATCGAGGGCCCTGGATGCAAGCTGAGAAGTTGGGCCTTGGTTCCGGGAGCCAAGCCTGGGGCCCCCGAGGTGTTTGGGCAGAGGTGAGCTGTGACAGCCTGCAGCGGACTGATCGGGGCCCAGGGTCTGCTCTCCTAACTTCTCTAAGTTGTGCACACGGGGGACAACGATGTAGCAGAGCACACGATAAAATGCAACTGGTCCCCGTGGCGCTGCTGCGCTTATCGCACCCAGAAAGGGCAGCTGCCACCCGGGGAATGACCGAACCTCGGGGGATTATCAAGGGACCTAAGGGAGCTGGGCTTCTCCGCGGCCCTCAGGGCCTTGGTCAGAGAGGAGACATTCGGCCAGAGGCACCGCCGAGTGGGAGGGGGACAGCCAGGCTCCCGCCATGCCAGGTCACAGGGCACAGGGCAAGTTCCCGGGGCTGCCTCCCGTGACCTCCCCTGGGGAGACCGAGAGGCACCCGAGGGAGACGGGGACCCCGGCGCCTGCTGCCTGCTGCTCTTCGTTGTTCTCGGGTCTTTGAACCGGTGATGGCCCCGCTCGACCGCCGAGAGCAGTGCCTCGGGCAGGCACTCGGGGAACAGGAGCGAGCCAGCGAGGGAGCCCGGGGATGAGGCTGTGGTCTAGGAGCTGGGAGCTGGGTGGGGTTGGGTGGCTGGGAGAGCTGCTGCAGCCCTGAGGGTCGGAGGCCAGCCGCCTCTCCTGCCGCGAGGCCCGGCGCAGCGAGTCCCAAGTTCCTTCTCCGGGAAACAGAGGCAATCAGGGCGAGGCTCCCTGCCTCGTTCGTAGAACTCTAAAGCCCAGAAGCTCTGGAGCTCTGCAGGTGGCCGTCTTGGCTCCCGGGCTCCGCGGAGGCAACGGGGTCCCGCTGGGCGGGGAGGCGTCTCTACAGGGTGCCGAGCTCTGGCCCCAGCTGGGGAGCGGGGGTGGAAGGGGTCCCACTCCCGCAGCCCCTGGGGTTTGATTGGGGGGTGGAGTGGGGGGGGTGGGAGAAGAATGAGACACAAATCTAGGGCCGGGGAAAGTGTGGGTGTGAACGCCACCTAGAGGAGATCCTTGGAACCACACGCTCCTGGGGGGGTGCCGGAGGGGTCGCCGAGGATTATCCACGCCTGCGGCCAAGCCTCCAGCGGCTCTAGGAGTCTCCCGAAAACGGTCCTTCTGAAGAGAACGGACCAATGCCTTGGCTCTTCTCTTTCTCAGAAGTCCCGTGCTCAGGCAGGCCGTCCCTGGCCAATCTTTCTAAAATTTCAAAATCAGTAGCCTCTTCCATAGGCATTTCATATCCCCTGCCTTATTTTTTTTCAGCACTTTTCACTAGCACGTTTTATTTATTTAACGTTTTGCTGTCCATTTCCCTAATGAAATGTAATCCCCATGAGGGCGGGGACTTTTGTCTATTTTGTTCTCTCCTACAACCCCAGTGCCCCTCTCAACACCTGCAAGCACGTAGCAGGTGCTCAATAAAAATCTGTTGGATGAATGAATGAAAAATATGGCTCAACCTGAAATCAGAGCCTCCCCTCAAACCTGGGAGGAAGCATCCCGATAGCCTGGACCCCCAGCCAACCTCAAAGCCGGCAGGGGGCAGCTTTCACGAGGCCAGCGCCCCCCTCCACCATGTGGGGAGCAGGCAGGAGGAAGAGGAAGATGTCTGGCAAGCAGTGTTGACGACAACGGATGGACAGCCTCGCCTTTTTTGAAGCTTTCCTAGTCCGTGCTGCCCAGGAACTTCCTGGGATTTGGGATTCCTGGCCATGATGATTCAGGGGTCAGGAGAGGCTCCTGACCAGGTTTGTCTGTGAAGGGTGATCACATTTAAGAAGGGACAACGTGACTCCAAGGCCTGCCATCCCACACGGGATGGAGGAGCAGAAGTCTCCTAGACTGGCAGAACGTCCCCATCAGGGCAACGGATTCCTCCTGCCCTGAGAGCTGGAGTTAGAATGGTAGGTGTGTGGCGGCAGACTTGGCCCAGTGGTTAGGGCGCCCGTCTACCACACGGGAGGTCCGCAGTTCAAACTCCAGGCCTCCTTGACCCGTGTGGAGCTGGCCCATGTGCAGCGCTGATGTGCGCAAGGAGTGCCCTGCCACGCAGGCGTGTCCCCGCGTAGGGGAGCCCCACACGCAAGGAGTGCGCCCTGTAAGGAGAGCCGTCCAGCGCGAAAGAAAGTGCAGCCTGCCCAGGAATGGCTCTGCACACACGGAGAGCTGACACAGCAAGATGGCGCAACAGAAAGAAACAGAGATTCCCGTGCCACTGACAACAACAGAAGCGGACGAAGAAGAAGACGCAGCAAATAGACACAGAGAACAGACAATCGGGGTGGGGGGGAGGGGAGTAAAATAAATAAATAAATAAATCTCTTTTTAAAAAAAAGAATGGTAGGTGTGTGAGGGAAGAGGTAAGGAAGCTGTCAAGGCAAAGGGATGGACCCCAAATGACCGAGTTGAGGGACAGAAGCAGAAAAGAATGTCAGATCTGCCGGCGGAGGGAACCCCTGATGACCAGAGTCTCTGTCTTGCACAGGGCTTTGTCACAGCCTTCCGGCCAGGACTGAGGGAGGGAATGGGGTCAGAGTCTGAGAAGAGGGCGCTGGAGGAAATCAGCTGAGGGCCACAAAGGGGCTGGCAGGCCAGGGTCCGCAGGGCAAGCGAGGCCGAAGCAGAGTGGCAAGGACTAAGACCAGAATCTGAGCAAAACGCAGAGGGAATATTGAAGAAGGCAAATTCCGCTGAAGAGGCTCACTGCTAGCCTTCGCTGCCCTGCCACTCCCGGCATGGAGGCCAGCCCTGGGGGGCTTTTATATTTTTATTTATTTCTCCCCACCCCTTCATAGTTTGCACTTGCTATATCTGTTCATCTTCCTTGTTTCTTTAGGGGGCCCTGGGTGCCAAACCTGGGACCTCTGATATGGGAGGGAGGTGCCTAATCACTTGAGCCACCTCCACTCCCTGCTTTGTTGTGTTCTCGTTATGTTTTTCCTCCCTGCATCTCTTGTTGCATCATCTTGTTGCATCAGCTCGCCACGCCTGCCGGTTGCGTCAGCTCGCTGTCTTCTTTAGGAGGCACCAGGCACCTCTGCTCCCTGCTCTGTTGTATCTCTCATTATGTTTTTTCTTCTTGTGTTTCTTGTTGTGTCACCTTGCCGCGCCTGCCCGTCACGCCAGCTCGCTGTCTTCTTTAGGAGGCACTGCGCTCCGAACCAGCGACCTCCCGTGTCGTAGGTGGGAGCCCAGTTGCCTGAGCCACACCCGCTTTCCCCTTGGGGTCTTAAAGACCTGGCACTCTGCTTCCAAGAGCTTCTCCTGGGCCCCAGATTTCCCCCGCAGCAGCTTCCGGGCGAGCAAAGTTCATCTGCGCTCTTGTCTGCTTCTCTGCAGGAAAGCGTGGATTTGGGAGAGATCATGTTCTCCCTCTGCTACCTGCCTACCGCAGGCAGGCTCACCCTCACCGTGATCAAATGCCGGAACCTCAAGGCGATGGACATCACAGGCTATTCAGGTACCTCCCGGACCCAACCTCCCTGCCGTGTGGCCTCCCAGCGGCCCAGACTTTAGGGCTTGGATGGGGTGTCTGGAGACAATCGTGCTTACTACGGTAGGAGGAGCACTAGCTCTGGAGGTAAACCACCTGGATTTGCATTCCATCTCTGCCACTTCCTTGCTGTGTAAATGCTTTGGTTTCCTCATCTGAAAAACAGGACTGATAACGCCTTGCACAGGTAGCTTTAAGGATAAACAACTTAATTCGTCTCCAGGGTTCAGAACGTGTCAGAGCCATAATAAACCCTCGCTGGACCTCAGCTATCTTTATCATCCTTTCTCTTAGAAAAAGAAGAGCATAAGACGTCAGGAAAATATCCCCAGTTTAGAAGAGGCCCTCGGCCCTTCTGAAGGGTCACGCCAGCTGTAAACGAGTGGAGGTCTGTGGGTCCACACGGCCTACGGTGAGCCTGTGCGGAGTCAAAGGGGCAAATCGGCTGCAAAGCAAAGTGCCTTTGTATTTGAGTTTTTCCCGCAGGGCTCCTGGCCTCAACCTCAGCACCAGAAGAGCTGCAGGGCACAGCAGGAGAAATAGATTTCTATTCTAGCAACAGAGGAAATGCTCCTTTGGGGGCAGCCACGGAGACCTGCGGGCTGGACAGGGTGTCAGAGGTTAATCCCTGCCCTAGGATCCCACAAGTCCCTGTAGGAGAAGGCATTTAGAGTTTGGAAATAACAGACGAGTAGCTTGAGTCCTAGCCTCCTTCCCGCTGTCAGCTCAGGCTGCGCTAAGAGGTGAAATGGGGTGAAGCCTCCCGAAGAACAGGCACAGAATAGCAAATGCAGGGGAAAAATTCCCTAGTTTCACCACTTCCCAGCCCCCATTCCATGAACCTCTTCTGATGATGATTAAAATAAAACCACTCAGGAGGTTCCTCTGAACTTGGGTAATAAGTCAGGGATTTTTCATGTTATTGATTCATTGTGTATTTCCTGGAAAGTGCCTTAGTGTAATCACGGTTGCCATAAAGAGGTGACAGTCCAGCCAAAAACACCTGGACCCAGATGCACGCCAGTGCAGCCGGAAGGTGATGAGGGATTAGGCCTTGGAAACTGAGGTTCCAGGGAAAGGTGGCTGGGAAACACTAAAGCCATGTGTGTTTACTGCAGCTCTGAAGCCCGGGGGGCCCCGGTCCAGCCTCCTTTGCCTCTGTGTGCTCGCCTCTTCAGGGACACAAGCTCCCCCCAAATCGTGCCCTCCCTGATGCCTCTTCCCCCGGGGCACACATTAGGGCACGATGAGGAGCTTAAAGAATGTCTTCTGACACGTGAAAGGCTCTTACGCAGCCGCAAGTCTGCTTTCCCCAAATACAAACAATGAAGATTTAATATCAAAATAAGTATGAACCAGGGACAGAAGTTCACCAAGGACTCAGGGATGCTGAGGAAAGGAGGATCTTGCCGCCCAAGTCCCCACACTATCTGCTCTGATGTAATTAAACTGAAGTGCTAGAGAGTGAGCTGACGGTGAGGTCACCGAGGTCATCGTAAAGCCCGCTGCGAAGCAGAGGATGTGGGCTGAGCGACTTCTCCGTGTCTCTGTGTGTTACGTTCTAACCTTCCTCTCCCCGTTGCCCCTCTTTTCGACCTGAGTTTGGAACCCGGTATAAACTGTTGGCTTGATTCTGAAAATGCAAGGAATTTTTGTCAGGGATTTCTATTTTGTTCACTCATGTAAGCAAGTGCCTGGAATAGCGTATGGCACGTAATAGGCACTCAATAAATCTGTATTGAAGGAAGAATGAAGGAATGGATTTTTAAATTATTTTTATTTGCATTTATTGTATGCTGATGGTATGCCCGAGCCGTAAGTTTTTGTTTCTTCAGTTTCCTCCGGGAGAATGACTGAATTTGTAGCGGGAGGAACCTGGTTGGAGGATGCACGTGCTCTGCGTCTCATACTGGGTCTCCTGTTTTTGAGAATTAGTTGGAGGTTTCCTTCAGCCCAGACTGGTTTGATATTGCACTAAACTAGGGAACAAATGGAGCTTACTTAGTGGCTGGTCTTGGTTTATGTGGCCCTGACCTCCAAAAACAAGAACCTGGGTGCAGATGTAGCTCAAGTGGTTGAGCACCTGCTTCTCACATATGAGGTCCCCCGGGGACCTCCTAAAAACAAAACAACCCACCTCTCATTGGGGAGCAGATATGGCTCAGTGGCGGAGCACCTGCTTCCCATGGACAAGGTCCTGGGTTCAGTTCCTGGTACCTCCTAAAAAATAAACTAATTAAAACAAGAACCTTCCTATTCTCCTTGGTCTACACTACTTCTGAGGCAATTCTCTAAGCCTATCTGCCGGAACCATGAAAGTAAAAATAATACAAAATAGTAGCAAGGATCAGCATGCCGTAAAGTGGTGGTGAGTGAGTCAGCCCATCCCACTTCAGCCACTTCTGGTCTGTACTGCTGAGTCTAGTGGCTAGAAATGTGAGCTTTGGGGTCAAAGAGGCCTGAGTTCAAGTCTCAGGCAAGTCTTTAAATCTCTCTAAGCCTCGCTTTCCCCATCTATAAAACGAGGATGATTATAATAAATTGTTTAGCAGTGATGTGAAGTTTCGATGGTATGATGTCTGTCAAGCTCTTAGCATAGTGCCTGACACATAGTAAATGATGACTTTTCACGACAAAGAGGCTGAAATGCATGGCTGGTCTTTGTGCCCTCTCCCTCAGCTCCGCGGAGCACCAAAGGCTGCTGGGGAGGGAAAGAGCCTCAGGGGTCATCCGGGGCCACAAACTTTTGCCCCAGACAACCCCAAGGGACAGTCATCTCTCTGCCGAGCCTCTTGGAGATTTTCGGGTCCTGCATGGGTAGCATACCCACTGACTTTTATAAATCGGGTATGTCCTACAGGGGGGGATGGAGTTGGAGAAGGGAGCCAAGACTCTCCCGGTCAGTAATAAGGCGTTTGCCCAGTGACCCCTGGGACAGGCGCCTCTGCCCGCGTTTTTCCAAGCCTGGTGACGTGGGAGTGTGTGGAAACAGGCATGGCAGGGGAAGGAGGCCGCATGTAAGCCTGCTCAAGCCAGAAGCCGCTTTGCCAGGCAGTGTGCACCCTTAGGGGGTTTAGAGGCTGCCCTGTTAAAGACAGGTCCTGGAGCTAGCTTTCCCCCACGCCGCCTTGGCCTGAACAGTGCCCCGGGGCATATGCACAGAGAATGCAGCCTGTGGCAGCTGGAGAGCCGTCTCAAAAATCCTCCTTTCTGTGCCCTGAAAATTCCCCCAAGACAGAGCCCTTTCAAATGCGTAGTCAGAGACAACGGCAGGTTGATTCAACACCCGAGGGTCTCCCCGGGTCCCCCATTAAACCCAAGTGTCCCCATGGCTAAGGCACAGCTGCCACTGTTGCATTGGTTCATCTACAGCTCATTTAGATGTCTGTGAAAATGCTTTCATGGCCTGGAGTTACCTGCAGGTGCTGCGGTTTCCTCTAAGTGTCCACCATGAGGGGCTAGTGGGTGCTTGGATGCCCTGCAGGAGCCAGTGAATACCCCAGCCAGGGGGGGCTGGCGGCTTTAGCCCGCACCTCTGGACAGATTCACAGGAGCCCTGGCTTCCGGGCAAGACGGCGTGTCAGAACACCAGCATCTCAAAAGCTATCATTACCTGCGAGCGGCCCTCCCCGTTCTTCAGCTGCACAACATAAATAGCAATTACGCTGGTGAGCAAGACACCTGGGCTGTGGGGTACAATAGGTGTCAGTTCACTCGGATGAGTAGAAAATTTCAGGGTAGAGAGATGACCATGAAATGCCCATTCAGAAAACGAAAGAAGAGACAGCAATGGGAGGCATGTGGGAGTGCAGGAAAAAGACACCCCCTATTTAGAATGTCTCTCTGGATGGAGAGGATCCAAGATCCCCCTGAGAAATGAAATGTCTCCCGGCGGTCCCAAATGGCATGGGATCCGCCTTCACTCGCCCTGGCCGCAGCGCCGTCCTCCTCCACTGCCCAGAAGCAGGAAGGGAACGGCTCCCAGGGAAGCAGAGAGCAGGGCCACCGCTGCCCTGCAGGATGCCGAGCGGAGATGAGCTTATCGGGACGACGGGACTCGGTCATGTTGTCGGGTGAGAAGGTCGAGAACGCTTCGGGACTGTCGCTGTTCAATTTCCTCCAGCTCGTTGCTACTCCTCAGGCAATAGAGCTCTATTTTTACCCCCCTTATGCTTTGGTTAATGATGCTAGGATAAAAAACAGAGACAAAGAGTCCAAGTCGGTGAAAGAAATTGAGTGCCTCTGTTCGGCTTCACCACCCTTTGGAGCCAGCTGGCCATCTTGGGGCTGAGACTTAAAGCCATGGGCCCATGGGCAGATGGCTTGTCTCATTTGGGACCAGCTTCCCCATTAGTGAAAGTCCATTAAGCTCTCTCCCAAGAATACAGAGGTAGCTAAAGACTCTATTTATTAAGCCCTGTGCATCCTCAGAGACAGGTGTGCTACATAAATACAAGGTGATTCAATTATTTTAACAACACACTGATGCCATCTGATGAGCGACAGTCGGTCTAGGGCTTCCATCCCTCTGCTGCAAGTGATGCTTCAGAGCAGCTGTTTAACACAATCCCTTCCCGTTCCACCGCCTTGGCACAGATCCCTACGTCAAAGTGTCCCTGCTTTGTGACGGGCGGAGGCTGAAGAAGAAGAAGACAACCATAAAGAAGAACACTCTCAATCCCGTCTACAATGAGGCCATCATCTTCGACATTCCCCCGGAGAACATGGACCAAGTCAGCCTGCTCATCTCCGTTATGGATTACGACCGGTAGGTGTGGGTTGTGGATTATGATCAGTCGGTGCGGGTTGTGGATTATGATCGGTCCATGCGGGTTATGGATTATGACCAGTAGGCATGGGTTATGGATTACGACCAGTAGGTGCAGGTTATGGATTACGATCAGTCGGTGCAGGTTATGGATTACGATTGGTAGGTGTGGGTTGTGGATTACGATCGGTCCATGCAAGTTATGGATTATGACCATTAGGCATGGGTTATGGGTTATGACCGGTAGGTGCGGGTTATGGATTACAATCGGTCAGTGTGGGTTATGGATTATGATCAGTAGGTGCAGGTTATGGATTACGATCAGTAGGCATGGGTTATGGATTACGATCGGTAGGTGCAGGTTATGGATTACGATCGGTAGGCATGGGTTATGGATTATGCTCAGTCGGTGCGGGTTATGGATTACGATCTGGTAGGCATGGGTTATGGATTATGCTCAGTCGGTGCGGGTTATGGATTACGATCGGTAGGCATGGGTTATGGATTACGATCAGTCCATGCAGGTTATGGATTACGATTGGTCGGTGTGGGTTATGGATTACGATCAGTCGGTGTGGGTTATGAATTACAATCGGTAGGCATGAGTTATGGATTATGACTGGTAGGTGCAGGTTACGGATTACAACCAGTAGGTGCGGGTTATGGATTACGATCGGTCGGTGCAGGTTATGGATTACGATCGGTAGGTGCGGGTTATGGATTACAATCAGTAGGCATGTGTTATGGATTACGATCGGTAGGTGCAGGTTATGGATTACAATCAGTCGGTGTGGGTTATGAATTACGATCGGTAGGCATGAGTTATGGATTATGACCGGTAGGTGCAGGTTACGGATTACAACCAGTAGGTGCGGGTTATGGATTACGATCAGTTGGTGCGGGTTATGGATTATGATCAGTAGGCATGTGTTATGGATTACGATTGGTAGGTGCAGGTTATGGATTACGACCAGTAGGCATGGGTTATAGATTACGATCAGTAGGCATGGGTTATGGATTATGATCGGTCGGTGCGGGTTATGGATTACGACTGGTCGGTGCGGGTTACGGATTACGACCGGTAGGTGTGGGTTATGGATTATGACCAGTAGGTGTGGGTTATGGATTACGATTGGTCGGTGCGGGTTATGGATTATGACCGGTCCGAGCGGGTTATGGATTATGATCAGTCCATGCGGGTTATGCATTATGATCGGTAAATTAGGGTTATGGATTACGATTGGTCCGGGCAGGTGAGGGTTATGGATTATGAGCGGTAGGTGCGGGTTTTGCATTACGATCGGTAGATGTGGGTCATGGATTATGACCGGTCCATGCAGGTTATGGATTACGATCGGTAGGTACGGGTTATGGATTACGATCGGTCCATGTAGGTTATGGATTACAAGCAGTAGGTGTGGGTTATGGATTACGATCGGTCCGTGTGGGTCATGGATTACAACCGGTCCATGCAGGTTATGGATTACGACTAGTCCATGCGGGTTATGGATTACGATTGGTCCGTGCAGGTTATGGATTACGACTAGTCCATGCGGGTTATGGATTACGATCAGGTGGTGTGGGTTATGGATTACGATCGGTAGGTGTGGGTTATGGATTATGATCGGTAGGTGCAGGTTGCCAGAGGCCACGGTCCCCTCCCGTCTCCACTCGCATCCGGTACTGGATGCCTTGACCTTGGACCGTGGGGTTAGGGGCTCAGGTGCACGTTGTTCTCTAATCTGGCTCCGCCCAAGAAGGGTACAGAATTTGGAGGAAGAGCCTGGACCCCGCTAAGCAGAGGGCTAAGCTCACCCTGCCCAGCTGGCCCATTTGCATCAGGGACAGCTCCGCTCATCAGCGTCCCGGGACAGGAGACCCTGGAGTCTCCCTGACTGCTCCTGTTCCTCCACCTGGCACTCAGCCTCATCCCCTGTCCTCCAAAACGCCTTTTGGCTGCAGCTGTCACTGTCACTCCGGGATGGCCATGCAGCCGTTGAGCTGCCCCCTTCCCTCCAGCTGCTGCCTTGGTCCACACACAAAGGGCACCCCTTCCGTAAAGGCTAAGTGTTCCCGGCCCTGCCCTCCTCAAGAACCTTCCCAGGCTCCTGTTGTCCCGCTGGCCCCCCTGACGCTCAAGACCTTTCAGGCCCTGGACACAGCCTAGCCGTCCAACGCGACCTCCCCTTCCTCAGATACTCCTCTTCTCTTCAGCGTATCCAAATCCTGCTCTTCCATCAAGGCTGGCTCGAAAGCATTTTTCTCGCCAGCGGCTGTGGCTCCTTCTCTCCAGTTGTCACTTTAGGCAGGAGAGAGAGACACCAGGCAGTGAAGCGTTCACCCTGGAGCTTCAGCACAAGTTCTCGGGAGCAGTGGGTGCTCGGTGAGCGTATCTGCCTGTGATTGATGCTCTCGCCGGTTGAGTCAATCACATCGCAGCCGCCGGGGGTATGGAGAGGTGGTGCTCGAAACGGTTTATCTCCCATTGCCCATGTCTCCCGCGAACTTGTGCTGTCCTGGCCGAATCAAAGGAAGAGCCTGACCCCTCCCAAGTCAGGCCATCCGCCCACCGTTTCCTGGGATTCCAGACATGGTTGCAAGCCTTTGCTCACCTGTCTCCAAGGTGCTGCCCACGTCGGTCTCGAGAGCCCCGAGTTGAGAGCCGGACCTGCTCGCGGGGTTGCGGGCCCCAGGGCCTCGCCCTCCGAGGGCCGTCCGGTCACCCCGCTGGGCCCTGTGTCTCTCCCGCAGAGTGGGCCACAACGAGATCATCGGGGTCTGTCGCGTGGGGATCAGCGCCGAAGGCCTGGGCAGGGACCACTGGAACGAGATGCTGGCCTACCCACGGAAGCCCATCGCGCACTGGCACTCCTTGGTGGAGGTAAAGAAATCCTTCAAAGAGGTGGGTGAGGTCGCGCCTGGGCCCTGCACGCTCGCTGCATGGCCGCCTTGGCTGGAGAAGGGCGATCGGCTTCCGCGAGCCCCCGGGCCTGGCGTGGGAAGGGGGCAGTGCAGGCCGCGTGCCGCTCGCCCGGCGTGTGAGCAGTAGACGGGGGCTGGGGGAGGGGGACGGTGGGAAGCCACCCGACGGAAGACCCTGACGCGGGGGTGCCAAAAGCAAAACCGGGTCCTTGATGGGAAAAAACCCAGCCCTCAGAGGACGTCTGTGCAGCCGCTGCACGATGCCAGGCCCGCTGTGCTTCCATGAGGCCCCCGGGTCCTGATCCTCCTTCAGGAGCAGGTCCCAAGTAGAGCGAGATGAGAACGTGGCAGGGAATCCTCTCCCTGCGGGGGCAGTGAGTTCCCAGAGGCTCGGGCCAGTTGGCCGCTTGGCAGTTTTCACCGCTCGGGGGGGAGAGCCGAGGGCAGGTGCCTCCTCTCGGGAAAGCTGGTCGGGGCGGGTAGCTGGGCTGAAGGGGTGGGGCCCAGCCCGACAAGGTGGAGCAGAGAGAGCCCCGGATTGGGCGTCCCACCACCGGCCTCCAGTCCTTGCCCCGCCCGCTGTGCCGTAGAGCCGTGAGCCCGGCCCTTCCTTCTCACCTGCAAAGCGTCCTTTGAATTATATGGACCACTGCCATTTTAAGATTCTGTGATTTATCACCTTGGAGGTCCCCAGGTCTTTTTCTCAAATGGATTGGGATGTCGGGGTGAGCAGGCAAGCCTTAAACCCCATTTTCACCAACCTCATCCCACTGTCCGTGTCCTAGAAAATCTGAGCAGTTACTCATCTTAAGAGCCTTCAGGCCTGGTAAGTCCGGAGAGCTGTACAGCACTGGAAAAATCTACTACTAAAAAAGATGAGACAGCTTCAGCCCTTCCACCTCATGGCCCTCGGTGAGGAGTGGAGTTTTTCTTTATTTTCAGCAGGTACAGGGGATCAACCACTGAGCTGCACCCGCTCCCTGCAGAGTCTTCTTTTTTTTTTTTGTCTTTATTTTTTTTACTGTTACATTAAAAAAATATGAGGGCCCATATAGCCCCCACCCCCCTCCCCCCATAACAACCACCTCCTCCATCATCATGAGACATTCATTGCACTTGGTGAATACATCTCTGAGCACCGCTGCACCTCATGGTCAATGGTCCACACCATAGCCCACACTCTCCCCAGTCCACCCAGTGGGCCATGGGAGGACACACAATGTCTGGTAACTGTCCCTGCAGCACCACCCAGGACAGATCCAAGTCCCGAAAATGCCCCCACATCACACCTCTTCCTCCCACTCTCTACCGCCAGCAGCCACCATGGCCACTTTCTCCACACCAATGCCACATTTTTTTTTATTACTAATCACAATAGCCCATGAATAGAATATCAGTAAGTCCACTCTAATCCATACTCTCTTCCTCCATCCTGTGGACCCAGGAATGGTTGTGTCCACTCCACATCTACGTCAAGAGGGGGCTTAGATTCCACATGGATGCTGGATGCAGTTCTCCTGCTTTCAGCTGTAGGCACTGCAGAGTCTTCTTAAAAGCAGAGTCATCCCTTGCAGGCTCCCCGTGAAGCAGAAAGGGTGTGATGGGAAAACCGCCCATGTCCACCTGCTTCCCGCAGCAGGAGGAGCCTCGGGAGAGACCGGGAGCTGCAGGGGTGGTCCTGTGGGCCAGAGAGCGGCACGGGGCAGCCAGGCCACTTGGCGGACTTCCCCGGGGCCCCGTGGGAAGCTCTCGTCCCTTGGGGCCTTGCAGGCGTGGAGGTAAAGCTCCTGTGGATCCGCGCCCTCGTGTTTCTGCCTGGGCTGGCTTTGCTTTCCCACAGCCGTGGGGCGTCCGTGAGTGAGAGCAAGTCTCTCAGCTCCCCGGCCCCCCTCCCGCCGGGGCCCTCTGCCCACCTGCAGCAGAGGCTCTTTTCCAGAAGACCCTCTCTGCAGAGGCGGGCGAGGCCCGCAGGGCCCCCGTCCACCGACGCGGGAGGTCAGTCACTGACCGACAACATCGGCACGTCACTGAGCACCCAGGCAGGGTGCTACGCTCTCCCTCTCTTTAGTCCCTGGGAGACAGGTAAGGATAGGCTAAGACTGTGCCAACGTTTGGGGCGGCTTGGAAACCAAGCGGCGCGGCCCACCCTCTGGGGACTCACTGCCCCACCGAGGTCTACTCTTCCCTAATCGGCACCACGCGGGGGCAGCCGAGGTGACCCCTCGGGCCCTCCTCTGCTCTTCAGCAAGTCCCCGGCCCCGCGGGATGGCTCGGGCCCTTTGTGTGCCTCCTGCGCTGTGGCTGCCCCTCTAATCCTTTGGCCGCGGCAAATCGGGAGGAGCCGCCGGAGCCGGGGCTGGCGCGGGGCCTGGGGTGGAGAGGGGCACGGGCGTTGACACAGAGGTGTCCTTGGCGATGAAGGCAGCCTAAGTAAGCCACATAGCTGACCTCCAGTCCCCTTTCTCTGAGTCCTCCGCCCCACTAGTCCAGAGCGCCAAGGAATGGAAGGTAAAGTGAAGCCCTTGAAAATGAATATTTGATGAGTCTGTAAAGGCAAAGTTACAGTATATGGAAAACGAAGAGAGAATAAATTGATTCATGTCCTCTGGGTTTACAATTTCTGCACCTCTTCCACCAAGACCCCCCTGCCCCCCACATACTCGCCTACCATTTTCTGCTCAGCTGATCATTTCTCTGAATCAAGAAGCTGAAAATGACATTCATCTGGGCCATTTAGGATTTCACCAGCACAAAATTGTAGGGAAAAATATATATATATCTGCCTACACTCTGAGCACCCACCGTTCAAGGATCTTTATAAAGATGCCTCTAGAACCCCAGCAGGCTGATATTAAGTAGTACGTTTGGTGTTTAGGGGATGCACTCGATTTGAACGTACAGCCTGTCCACCATCCTGAGAGCCCACAACCTGCCTTCTTCTCAGTCTCTTCTGGACCCCGAGCAAGAGCTGTGCTCCTGGAGCTTGTTTCTCCCATTTGTCTGATACAGAGAGAAATCTTACTCTCCAGCTCCCGGGAAGATAAATGGCTTTGCATCTATAAAGCACTTTGTATTTATATTGCACCTTTCTTAGAGGCGTTTCGAGTGCTGCGATCATTCCTTTTTTATTAATGAGAACAGAGAGCACCATGCTTGCTTGCTTGTTTGGAGTTTAAAATAAGGTTGAGGGGGAACAGATGAACTGAAAAGACATCTCTCCCTGCTGGGATTTTCTCCCGAATAAAAATTAATTAAACCACCGCGCGCGCCCTTCTCCGGCAGTGGCCTCGGCCCTGGGCCGTGTGTCACCCGCGTCACCCACGCAGAGTCTAGGTTGACCTGCGCCCGGCCGTGTTTCTAAGCAAGGCCAAGTTCGGGGCCTCTGCCAGAGATCTGAGATCTCTGTTGGAACCTGACCCATTTCAGAACAACAAAAGACCTTTCTGGAACACAGCCACCCTGCAACAATAATCTTCCAGGAACCAGGTCCCTGCTATTTCAGAGCCACGTAGGCAGACCCGCTGGAAGCGTTCACCTTCCCGTTGTCCACAAACCCCATCTCCTCCCATTGTTTATCTTCGTAGGAAAACTCAGGACCTAGCAGGGGAGCCAGTGTTCCTTCTTCATTTGTCCCCGATAACCAATTAAACTCGGTGTGACTACTCTTTGGGCTGTGATATAAAGGGAAAAAAACCAAACAAACAAAAATGAACCCCGTGTAGCCATTTCATTTTCTCTCTCCTCTGACCTGGCCTATCAACCAGGTTGTTTAAGTGGCGTGCTCACCCAGGGGAGAAGCCAGCAATTACAAGGCAATCTTTCCCCCACATGAAAGGCTGTAACAGAAAATGGAGAGCTCCGAGAATGAAGGTCTGTTAAAAGGAAGCGTTAGTAATTGTCGTCTGTCACCTTCTGGTTAAGAAATTCTTGAGTCAGAAGTCACGAAGGGCTCGGCGACCAGGCATTTATTTATCTAAAATATTTCACCAGGGAAACCCTCGGTTGTGATTTCATTCACGTGGATCCTGCAAGCCGAGAGACTGCCACCCGGAGTTAGGAGTAAGTACCTGGTGTGGACCCAAAGAGCTTAGGTTTGTTATCACATTTTGCGTCTCCTCCTCCCCCCAGTGTGGCGCGATGCTAAGACAGTGGCAGGATGGAGTGGAAAGAGCGCTGACCTGAGAGTTAGGAGACCTGGTTTTGGATCCTGGCTCTGCCCCCACCTCGCTGTGTGACGTTGAGCGACACCTTGCCTTCTCTGTGTCTTTGTTTCCTTAGCCAGTTCTGGAGTCCCGAGATCGCTCGGGTCTGGGTCACACGACGGTGATCGCCGTTGTCCGGCCTGGGCTACTTTTGTAAAGCTCTTCCAGGTGGCCTGTTTGGGGAGTGCTGTGAACTGAGCCCATAAACTGAGCCACGGGCAGGGTGACACAGGCTCTCAGCACTGGGGCCGTTAGGCCAGCCCAGGGCTGGGTCTCTACTCAGCCGGGTGGGCTTCCATCATTCCCCAGGTGACGCTGGGTGGCCAGGGGTCCGTTTAGGTGGCTCGGCTCTCTGGAGACAGCCGTGCCGAGGGGGGTCCACGTTCTCCCCCGTCCTACCCACAAGTGCGCTGTCCTGGCCCCTGCGGCACAAGGGAGAGCCCTGAAGCTGGGGAGAAGCGGGGCTGCCCTTCAGGGTCAGGGAGGCGCCTTGACCGCCCGCCTCACTCCCTCTGGCTGCCCTGCGGGCCTCTGGGGGGGGCCCGGGGTCTCTGCAGCCCACGAGAAGGATGGGGCGGGTGGAGGAGGCCGACCCACCTTCACGCTCAACGGCCCCCAGCCAGGGCAAGGGTGTTCGCCGGCTCAGGCCCTGCCCGGCAGCCGCCACTGTAGCTCTGGTCCTCTCGCTTTAATGGGGGGTCGGATGGCTAAGGCGGGGGGCCGTCCAGCCTCGGCCCTCTCCTTCCCTCCAGGACGCCTCGCCGCATCACCCACTCCCACCCGAGGGCCACGGCCGGGGTGAGAGGAATCCAGCTGGGAGTCGAAAGATCCGCAGGGAAGGAAGGGGTTGGGGGTGGCCGAGGGGGAGGGGACCCCACCTGCCTGCACCTCCAACCTTGTCCCAAATTGGGGGGCAAACGCCCTCCGGCGGCTTTGAAACTGAAGAGCCCGAAAGTAAAGCAAGAGCAGGCTTTCAGCTGTTCCAGCAGCGCCCAGACAAACTGCTAATAATTCATGAGCGCGCGTTCTTGGCAGTACCCGCGCGCTCTGCACACCGCCTCTTTTGCGGCGAGCGTAATCTGATTTTCAGTGTGAAAAGTGGCCCCGCGTTAAGACGCGCGGGGCGAGCACGCGTGCCCGCTCCCACGTGCCCCCCGGGGAGGGAAGCTTTCCCGCTTTAAAGGTCAGGCCTTCCAAACAGGAAAGTCTAAAGATGTTTTTCTGTACGTCATTTTATTTTATTTTTTTGCATGGCTCATGGCAAAATTCGAGAAAGCTTCCGAGAAGCTGGGAAAGGTGAATTCAGTGCATGGGCCAGATCAGCTCTGGAAGGGGTGCTAGAAGCTTCTGCGGCAGTCGGTGACCAGCTCTCTCTCCTCTCCGCAGTGGCAGGGCCGAGCTGCCAGCTTCGACAGTGAGAGCTCGTGCCCTTCTCCGAAACCACCTCCGACGCCGTGAGCCGCGGGGCCGAGCGACACCAGCGGGGCCAGCCGTGTCCTCGGGGCGCTGGTCGGCAGCGGCGGGGACGGCTGCGGGCCTCTCACTCCAGGGTCTTCACTGCATCTCTGTCGGTTATTGGCCGAGACACCTGTCGTGTAGTCGGATCTGTCTTCGTCTTTCCTGTCTCCCAAGGTGATGTTTTGTGGTTTTTCACTTTTTCTGGATCCGCTGTCAAGAAAAGAAGAGGAAAAAAAAAAGGAGGGAAAAAGCCGAGGGGAGAGCGGTTGGTTCTGTAACATACGGTGTAAAATAGCAGTCTCTTCTGTTGGAGGTGGATCGAGTTTCTGAAATTTTGTGTCCCCACGAGCTCCGCCGTCCTGGAGCAGGACGAGGGATGGAGTTACGGCTGCATTTTGTGTCCTGCAGGCGTGGTGCCAATCCAAGAGCCCTGCTGGGGCTGATTATGACCCTCGGGATCTTCTTCACTGGTGTGACATAAACTGAGATGCGACTCCTGGCCCCGGGTTTGCAATCGCAGACGCTGAGAGCTGTTTCCCCTGGTGGTGCAGGGTTTCTCACTTCCCTTCCTCATCTGCTTTCCTCGTGAACTGAAAACATATGGATCCCTCATGGAAACTCGGTCATTTTCTTTAGGAAGGAGTTTGCTGAAACCAAACAGGCCGTTTGTTTTCTGACATGCCACGGTTAATGACCACATTCGTTCGAGAACAAGATCTTTATTCGCAAGAATGACCTTCATCGTAAAGGAAGAGAGGCACATATGTTGCAGGATGATTTCTGTGTTATGCATAGTTTTATCATTCCAGGAAGTATCAAGCAGCTGTATGAAATGCCTAAACAAATCAAAGGGAACCTGAGATAAAATGTTCTTTTCAGAATGGGTAGTTTCAAAATCAGAGTAACAGTCTGAGTCCACCTTGCTTACGGAGAGAATCATCTTGACTGATAGCAAGTCAGCACGCGCCTGTTTCAGACCTGTTGACTCTGGGACAATATTCACGTTAAACTTTAGTTCTATAAATTACTAAGTACTTCAGTGTTCTTTGTTTCAGTGTTAGTGGATTTTTTTCCCCCTTTAGATCTCTACTTTAGGCCAAATTCAGTTTAGGAGGAGAAAAAAAGTGGTTGAAAGATTCAGCATTGAAATAGCGCAGTTCTGTTGTATTAATAGCCCCTTAGGTAAAGCGATTTGCTCAGTCTTGGTTTGTACAGCCCTGGTGAGCGCACGGAGGTACGTTTCCTCTTCGGCTTGTGGCTAAACAACGCCGATTTCCAGAGCCGGGACGGGTCTGCCGAAGAGCCCTCCCTTTCAACACTAGAAGGCCATAAACGCTGCGCACCAACCTTGTGTCTTATTCTTTATATATGCCCCATGTTGCAGGAGCAGCAACTCGATAGAGTCGCCCTCATTTTAAGCCCAATGGTCGGGTTTCTCTCCTGATAACAGCTTTGGGTCATGTCTTACTAGTCCTCAGACTGACCGGATGGAGCAGGAGGTAACGGGGTGTTGTGGCAAAAGAAGTTTTCGGCTTAGAAAATTAAATGTACATTACCCCAAACTTCAGCCCGGGCCGGGCCTTAGGCTAAGGGGCTAAGGGGTCACTGAGGGAAAGCGAATTTCTCTCCCCAAATGTCTCCTGGTCAATAGACCAGCCTGGTCTGGCCGTCCTGCAGCCGGATGCCAGCTGGAGAATGAGGACAAAAACCCAAGGTCACGCCGAGACAGGCGGCACCGGACTTCCCTCTGCTTCTGACTCGGCGCTCACGCCATGCGGATGGCCGTCTCAGTCAGCGAGCAGGTGCCGGGGTCCTGCAGGTTACCCAGGGACCTGCGGCGCTCGCGCGGTCAAGGAGATCAGTTCATGGGTCCCCTGGAAGGGAGCTCAGAGCGTGCATCCAGCTGTCATCATCACACCCTTAGGCCGGTGAGGATGATCCGTCCTCACCTTTTGGAGAAAGGAGCACCCGTGTGAATCATAGGGTAGCTCCTGCTCTCCTGTTTGAGCAGCTATGTCCCACGAGCAAGCAGCCCAAATGGTTTCAGAAAATCGTTTCCTAGGCAGAGTATGGTCAGCCCCCCTAACCAACTGCTCCTACTCCAGCTCCAGCAGGCTCGGGAAATTTCCACAGGGAGACTTTTAGCTTCTGGAGCTACCCCTGAGACTAGTTCTCAGCCTGAAGCATGGATGAAACTTGAATGTCTGCCAACCTCATTATCTAGCCTAATATTTCTTCTTCCCCGATGAGAATAATAAGAAACACCAAGGTGATTCGTTTTGCTGGCTTCCTCTGGCATGAGAAACCTCTTGGGTTGTTGTGAGCTTTGCCCAAGTCTCCCTAACTAGAACTATTTGCACATAGATGTTTTTTTTTTTAAGAGACACAAAGTTTCCTTCTTGACTCAGCTATGTTTCTGGACTGAAAGATGCCCCGCCCCCTCCTGCTTACCCAAGATGTTAATTAATTGCATCGTCCTTTTAAAAACATTATGTTGTCAATTACTGCTTCTTGTTTTCCCGCCCTTGTCACAGCCTGGAGTTTTTATTCAATTAAAACTTTGTCTCTTGCCCATTTCTCTTGTCATTTTATGTTCCTGAGGTTTAGCAGTCAGCGTGCGCAGCGGGCGCTGCAAAGCTTTTCTTTTTGATCTTTGTTTCACACAGACAACCACTTCCCTTCAATTAGAGGTACAGCAGACGGGCTTGTTTATTTTTCCTTCTGCCCGAGGCACACCTGCGTGCCCCATAAGGCTGCAAATCCACCTGTGTTTTGCTCGCAGAGCATTTGGCACGAGGAGCCCGGCCGCCTCCTCAGCTGTTTCACTCCGCGAACAGCCCCTCCAGATGCCCAAGTTTCTCCAGGGAATCAGGCCACACTCATACCTGCGAAGTACAAGGCTTTCCCCTACCAGGAGAGGAGTCCTGCTAATTCTCATAAAACAGAACTTGGCAAAGTGACGGGAAAAATCCTGTTGCAGACTGGAACATTTAAAAAAAGAACATTCTCACTTAATAGAATATCCTCTCTGCTCACCCCCAGCTTTTAATTAATTTCGAAGGCAGCCCTTGGAGAAGCGAATAGAAGGAACCATCCATTCCGGCACATCTGCGTCTAAATTACTGACACTCCACAGAGAGACGCGAGGGAACTGAGCTGCTGAGAGAAGCACTCTGCTGCCTAAAAGAGGCAGTGCCTTCCCTTCGGGTCACCGAGCAGCCGGCGGGATTTGGTGACATGTTGGTTGTGTCTAGAGTTGATAAGCCAACAGGGTAAATGTGCCCGTCAGGATGGGCTGGGTTTTGCTGCAACAACAAACAGCCTTCAGGTGCCAGTGTCTGGAAGCACCAAAGGCTTATCTCTCATTCATGCTAGATGTCCAGCACAGGTCAGCAGGGCGGGGGTGGGGTGGGGTTCCGCTCATTGTACTTACTCAGGGGGACCAGGAGGGCGGATGAGCCAGTGTCTCAAACATTGCTGGTGGCCATGCCCGAGAGAAAAGGGCACCCCAAATGCTCTCGTAGTGGCATCAGTGCTGCGGCCCTGAAGTGACATGCGCCACTTCCCTCCACAGTTCATTGGCCAGAGCTCCTACTCACATGGCCCCCCAACACACAAGGGGTTGGAGATGAACATCCCCACCACATGGCCAGGAGAACTGGAGGCACCAGGGAGTAAACCCAGGACCTCCTACGTGGGAAGCAGGTGCTCGACCACTGAGCTACATCTGCTCCCCAGTGAGAGCGAGAGTTGGTTTTCTCATTTGTTTGTTGACTTTGTTTTCAGGAGGTACCAGGGATTGAATCTGGGCACCTGGGTAGTAGGTGGTCCACCACTCCAGCTACATCCGCTCCCCTGGTTAACAGCACTGATGAGGACCTCAGTGCACCTAGCAGACCTGGGGACTAGTGAATGGCTGGTTCAGAGAAACTAACCAGGAGAAACAATGTGTTCTATCCATCGTTGGATGAAATCAAGAAGTGCATCATGAGCCCCTGCTCTGGGCCAGACCCTGTCCTAAGTGCTGGGGTGGTGAAGATGGCTCAGGCTTGAGTTTGCCCACTGACTTAGTCAGCCAAAGGGGTGCTGATGGAAAATACCTGAAATTGGTTGTTTTTTATAAAGGGTATTTATTTGGGGTAGGAGCTTACAGATACCAGGCCATAAAGCGTAAGTGACTTCCCTCACCAAAGTCTATTTCCACGTGTTGGAGCAAGACGGCTGCCGACATCCCCCAGGGCTCAGGCTTCCTGGGCTCCTACGCTCCTGGGGCTTGCTTTATTCTGGCTTCAAGGTTCCTTTCTTCCTGGGGCTGGCTTCTCTTTCCTCCACGAGCTGACTTCCTGGGGCTCCAACTTAAGTCTTCAGCATCAAACTCCAACATCAAAACTCCAATATCAGAAAACCCCCAACTCTGCCCTTCACTGTGCCTTTTATCTGTGGGTCCCCACCCACCAAGGGGTGGGGACTCAACGCCCTAATCCTAACTCAATCATGACCAGGTACAGATCAGATTACAAGCATCATCCAATATCTATTTTTGGAATTCATAACCATATCAAGCTGCTACACTCACAAAGAGCTTTTAGTCTCATAAGGGAGATAGGACAGCAACATAAGTAACAATAATCCAAACTAGAAAGTGGTTAAGTGAAGCAAAGTCAGGTGCAGCCAAAGGATCTAGCAGTCCAAGAAAGAGTATCACAGCTTGGCAGGTGAGTGGTGGCTGCAGGAAGGAGATGGGGTTTGAGCCAGGCCTTTGAAGACGGGTGGCATTTGGGGATGTGGGAGTTGAGTGGAGGGGACTGTTCCAAGCTTAGGGGTCCTTACAAGTGAAGGTGCAGAGCAGAGACGGGACTTGGGATTTCTTCAGGGCTGCCAAGTACCCTGAATCTAAGAAGACAGCGAGCTCCCTGGGCTCAGTTGCCACCTTGCCCACCCCCGTCGGCCCAGGCACAATGCCTGGTCTCCCCAAAGAGCCCTCCATTTCCCCTGTCCTGAACCCTGTACCCCCCAGGCTACAGACCCCACCCCACCCAGTTCTTGCCAAATATTTCGCCTGGGAACCAGACCTGCTGCCCCTCCCTCCGTGGCTGTCTTGGCTCCTGTTGCCAAACAGGCTGGTTACCTGCAGGCTCGCCTGCTTTCGAGCATCCACCTGGCTGCCCTACCCAGTCCACTTAGCCAGCCTCGCTTTCTGGGCGATTTCTCAGCCAGAAGCTCCTCGGGATGTTATCGTTTGTGCCGCGCTATGCTCTCCCGTCCAGATGTCGAATTCCCTGGAAGAGGGCGCAGGACTTGCCTCTCCCTGTCTCCTTTCCTCCAGCCAGTTCTCAGCTACGGGGCTGACATGGCTTGTGACCCAGCCCACGGGGAAAGGCTGAAGGCAGAGGCTGATAGTGGCAGCCATTCCCTTGGGGGGCGGCCTGAGCCAGGGCCTGGACAGAGCTCCTGGACACAGGGCACCTGCCCCAGAGGGGTGATTGCAAATGGAAATCAGGGCTGGCCGCTGATCCGGTCTGGAAGGCAAGGAGAGGGGAGGGAGACTCAAAACCGCTGTCGGTTTTGCACACGAGGATCCGGAAGAGCGACGGTACCTTTCCTGGAAACGAACTCAGCAGAACGAGTGAAAACGGTGAGTCCAGTTTGGGCCAAACTGAGTTCGAGATGCTGGAGGGACGTCCAGCAGACAGCTGAGGCCAAGAAGCCGCTTAGCAGAGAGAGCGGGAGTGAGGCATTAATTCATAGAAAGCTTACACACAGTTGAGGTGTGAAGACAGGAGGCTGACGCTGCGAAACAGGCACAAGTAGACAAGGAGAGACTCAAAGGGGGCATCTGCAGGAACCATCGACATGCAGAGGTCCAGGGAAAAGAGAGCGGCGTGTGTAAACGCGCCCAAGCAAAGTGGCTCGAGGAAAGCGCTGACAAGCCAAAGCAGATCAATCAAGGGCTTCATACGATGATTCTTCATAACAAGCTCCTCCGAGGCCCTTAAAGAGAACTTGATTCACAAAAATCTACTTTCACCCACATTTTCAGGGGCCCAATTCTTGAGGACACTATAATCGCCGCACGAGATGCCACTGGCTGACGTTCCATCCACAAACCCATCCTCATCTCTAACTAGCACCTGCTGGAGAACCTGAGCACAGAGCCAAGCACATGGCTTGGAGATCAAACCCAGCCAGACCTTTCACGCTAAACTCAGCTCTCACCAGTTTCCCGTGGGAATCCTCTCCCGCAAGTGCAAGTTTTCTGGTCATTCTCCCAACCTGTTGACAAAACTCAACCCTGCAACCCAGCTTCTCTCTCCTAGTCCTACTTTTGCCTGAGTTTAAAGCACGCCATCCCTACCAACACAAGAGCTTCAGCTGGACTGAGTCCTGTCCACATAGGCTCCCCTCTTTAACTGCACGCACATAGGTAGTCACTTGCTCATTCACTCATCAAACATGTATGGAGCACCAAGTGTATACCAGGTACCATGCTAGGGCTGGGGCTATACAAACTAGTAATAATAACTAACATACATTAAGCCCTTAGCATATGCCAGGCACTGTCCTAAGTGCTTTACACAGGTTATCTCATTTAATTCTCCCGCCAACCCTAAGAGGTTAAGGAACTTGCCCAAGGTCACGAAGCTATCTCAGGAGCAGATGTGGCTCCAGTGGTTGAGCACCCACCTCCCACATGGAGGTCCTGGGTTCAGTTTCTGGTACCTCCTGAAAAAATTAAAACAAACAACAAGCAAAACAAATGAAAAAACCAACTCTGGGAAGCCAGTGTGGCTCAGTGGCTGAGCACCAGCTTCCCACATACAAGGTCCCAGGTTCAATCCCCAGCTCTGGTACCTAACAAGAAAGACAAAACAAAAAACAAGAACACATCTCTTCAAGGAGCTCACAATCCAAGAAGGAGACAGACACATAAATAGAAAATTACTCTGTAATGTGGCAAGGGCAATGCTAGAGATATGCCAGGGATTCAAAGCATCCTAGGGAAGCGTTTCCTAACCCAGCCGTCTGTGCCTGTCCCCCGCAAGGTGCCCTGAAACGGAGCCTTGGAGACCCGAGCCTCATTCCTCCTTGTGATCCATCCTATCATGCATCCTAGTTCCATCCCCCACGTCAGAGGTGCTCCTCCAGGAATAGCTAAAGAGTTGCAGGATCTACCCGTGGCACCAGACTCCAGCCAGTCTCCCCATAAATATGTCCTTTGCTGGACAATGCAAGGAAGAGTGGAAGATTTGGTGCAATTGAGCTGCTCTGCTAGAAAGGCAGCTGTGAGTTCAGGCAAGGCAGGGTGACTCAGCACTGTACAGGCTGCAGCTCTGAGCAAAGCTTGTGCCGCTAGACTTAAAAGGAGAAACCTGATGTGAGCTCCTGTGTGACAGGACAGAGGGAAGAACTCAGAGGACGCAGAAGAACCCAGCCAGCTCAGGAACTCACATGGGCTAGCTTGGCTCCCTTGCCTCGCTGCGTCTTTGCCTTTCAGTACTGGAGCCATGAGCCAGCTCCTGCAGGGCTCCCAGCTGCGGCTGTGTGATTCTCTTCCATGAATTGGCCTTTTTGCCTGCAGATTGGGGAAGTTTGCTGACACATCAGGGATTATCCAGAATGACAGAGGGCACTGACGTGGGCAGCTGCCGCAGGCTGTCCTGGGGCACGTAGCATTTCTTCTCTCTGTGCCTTCTCCTTTGCAGGCTGTGCCTGAGCCAGGTTTACAGGGACCCTTCAGGCTGGGGCAGTAGGAAAGAAAACCCATGGCTAGAAATGTCAAGGTGGTTTTTTGGTTGTTGTTTTTTTAAAAGAGGAGTCTCGGTGACTTGCTAATCACAGTTGAAAGGGTTATGGCCTTTTGTTTCCTGGTCTTTCATCTCCCTGGAGAAATTACCGGCAATGATACACAGCAGTTAAAATGGATTATGAAATCAAAGAGCCTGGCGAGCTGCAGATATTCTTTAAATTACCAGTAAGTTTCTTTGCCAGATGATCCAAATACGCCTGACTTAGCAAGCAGAGTCCCCCCTGGACCCCACCTGTCAGGGCCCTGATGCTCTCCCCCTCCCTGGCAATGGAGCTGCAGGTGGGTTTATAGTGGTCAGTTTCTTTATGCCCCGTGGCTGCCGGGCACCCAGCGCTGGCTCCTGCCAGACTTGCCACGTGAGGACGGAGGCATTTCCTCCACACCAGCACCTCCAGGACACCCAAGAGCTTGGAGCCGGAAGCCCAAAGTTCAAGTTCTAGCCCCCAAATGTCCCCACTGTACCCTCAGACAGACCACCTAGCCTCCTGAGCCGCGTTTCCCTCATCTGTACGACGGGATGGAGGAGCTTTGAAGGCCCCATCAGGCTCGGCTTCTGACCTGCCCCTGAGAGCGCTTCCGGCGTGGACCATCTCCCGTTCCTTGAAGGCTCACCTTCTGTGAGTGGGAACTTGAGGACAAAGGGAATAAGCCACATCAATTTCTTCCATTGTTGGTGACGGACTTGGCCCAGTGGTTAGGGCGTCCGTCTACCACATGGGAGGTCCGCGGTTCAAGCCCCGGGCCTCCTTGACCCGTGTGGAGCTGGCCCATGCGCAGTGCTGATGCGCACAAGGAGTGCCCTGCCACGCAGGGTGTTCCCCGCGTAGGGGAGCCCCACGCGCAAGGAGTGCACCCCGTAAGGAGAGCCGCCCAGCGCGAAAGAAAGTGCAGCCTGCCCAGGAATGGCGCCGCACACAGGGAGAGCTGACGCAGCAAGATGACACAACAAAAAGAAACACAGATTCCTGTGCCACTGACATCAACAGAAGCAGACAAAGAAGAACATGCAGCAAATAGACACAGAGAGAACAGACAACTGGGGCGGGGGTGGGGAAGGGGAGAGAAATAATAAATAAATAAATCTTTTAAAAAAATTTTTTTTCCCATTGCTATAGTGGCCATGGTAGTTGCTGAGGGCAGGGAGAGGGAAAAAGAGACGTGATGTGGGGGCGTTTTCAGGACTTGGAGTTGTCCTGAATGATATTGCAGGGACAGATGCTGGACATTATATATCCTGCCATAACCACTGGATGTACTGGGGGAGAGTGTAAACTACAATGTAAACCACTATCCATGCGGTGCAGCAGTGCTCCAAAATGCATTCACCAAATGCAGTGACTGTGCCACACTGATGAAAGTGGTGGTTGATGGGGGGGGAGTGGGGGTTATGGGAACCTCTTATACTTTTTAATGTAACATTTGGTGTGATCTATGTATCTTTTTTTAAAAAAGACAATTTAAAAATTTGCTAAAAAAAAAAGAGGGAATAAGCACTGTGCTGCAGTTATACCTGGAGAGGGAGGGAGCAGGGAAGGGGATGTAAAGAATAAATCAAGGGGCTGTGTAATTAATTTAGAACTACTTAAGCACTGAACGTTGAAGGGAAACAAAAGTGGTGACATTTAATGAATGTGTCAGTCGATATCTCACTCGTTGCAGTTGTCTTTTTAAATGTCAAATCTTCGCAATTCCTTTTCCTTGCAGCTGGAAGGCTTGGACGATCGACAACCCCCGTTTCTGGCCGGTAGGTTAGCACGGGCAGGTAATTTCAGAAGCAGAGGGTCCTAGGGGCTGTGCGAACAGGAGACAGTGGGCTTCCTCGCATCCCCCGGAGAGGTGGACGCTGCAGCGGCTCTCCAGGCCCCCCGCTGAGCCATTCACCTCGCCTTTCACCCACCTTCTTGCTAATTATATAATACACACCAAGAGGGAAACGGATGTGGCTCAACCAATTGGGCTCCCATCTACCATGTAGGAGGTCCAGGGTTTGATGCCCAGAGCGTCCTGGTGAGGGCAAGCTGGCCCAGGCCTGTGTGCCGGCCCACGTGGGAATGCAGCCCCGTGCAGAAGAGCTGCCCTGCGTGGGAAAGCCACCCTGTGCAGGAGTGCCAGCTGACGCAGAGAGCTGGTGCAGCAAGATGACGCAACAAGAGACACAGAGGAGAGAAAATAAGAAGACCTAGCAGAACAGGGAGCTAAGGTGGCGCAAGAGAGTAATCACCTCTCTCTCTCCCACTTGGGAAGGTCCCGGGATCGGTTCCCGGAGCCACCTAAAGAGAAGACAAGCAGACACAGAAGAACACACAGCAAATGGGCACAGAGAGCAGACAAGGGGTGGAATAGAGGAGTGGGGGAGAAATAAATAAAATAAATCTAGGAAAAAAACAACAACATACCAAGGGACACCAAGAGAAGGACGGATTGTTTTAGTGTAGATTTCTCATTTGCGCTTTTCCAAAATTTCTAGGAGAAAACCTTAGCTGACCTTGCGGGGAAGAGAAAGCCAAGAGAGGGTCGCTCTGGAGAATTCCGGGCTCAGGATTTCCATCTGCGCTCCTTGGACCCGCCTCAGTCCTCTATAAATACCAGACACCGCTTCAGAGACAAACTGGGGGTGGGCAAACCTGCTGGCTTTTCGCTTCTGGGAAGAACATGAAGGCAAGTGACAGCGAGCGGTTTTCATCCCCAACCCCAATCCTTACCCCTAAGGCGAGCTTCCCCACTTGCTGTCACAGCAGAGTGGCCGTTCTCTTTAACTGTACAGGACGACTGGGGTGCAAGGAGGAGGAACAGCCAAAGCCCAAATGGAAACCTGGCCGTGCGCGCCCACCCCGCAAGTTGACGTGGCCAAGGCAGGCTTCAAAGCTCCAGCAGCTCCAGCTCATTTACCAGAATGCAGCTTCTGGCTCGGGGCGCCGAGACGGCCGGGCGGCCGTGGTGTCCTAGACTACCTGGGGAGAAGGGCAGGGGCAGCCCGCTCAGGACAAATGGCAACTGCACAGCCTTGGGAAGTGCATGTGGCTCCGGCGATTGAGTTCCTGCCTACCACAAGGGAGGTCCCAGGTTCAGTTCCCGGTGCCTCCTGGAGAAGGTGAGGAAGATAGTGAGCTGGCGTGATGGGCAGACATGGTGAGCTGATGCAACAAGAAGACACAAAGAGGAAAGACAATGAGAGACACAACAAAGCAGGGAGCTGAGGTGGCTCAAGAGATCCAGCACCTCTCTCTCCCACATGGGAGTCCCGGGTTCGGTTACCAGTGCCTCCTAAAGAGAAGATGAGCAGACACAGAGAGCACACAGCAAATGGACACAGAGAGCAGACAGCGAGTGCAAAACAACAGTGGGGGGTGGGATGCGGGAAATAAATAAAATAAATCTTAAAAAAAGCAACAACAGCTCAGGCTTGTCCAAGCACAGCTGCTTACAGAGTTCACAGTGACATCAGAGGAGAGGCCGTCCTTCCACCGTCCAATTTAGCTTGTGCAGGGAGTCCAGGGCCAGCCCCAGTGACACCAAATACCCAGGAGCCCCACCCTCCTGGTGGTTCCCCATTTAGGGAGCGGGGTCAAAGGGCAGGAACCCTTCCCCACCACCTGCCCAACAGTCCACAAAGCCTACAGCTTATTCAACTGAGCAACCCCAAGCCAGCTTCCCCACGGCTTCTGGAGTGCCTCCCGCCAGTGATCAGAGCCGGCCTCTCCTTACCTGGCTCTTGTCTCCTTCCTTGGATCCACTTTCTCCGCCACCCCAACTCTTGCACACACACCCCAAGAAGTGAGGTTGTCCCCAGGCTCAGGCCACATCCTCTGCCTGGACAACGTCACCCACCTCCGCGTCACCTGCCTCCTCCCTAACTGCACCCCTGCACCCGTGGGTCTGAGCCCCAGGCCCGACCTGCCAACTGCCTTAGACAAGGCCCGTAGCTGCACCTCAACCCAACACTCCAGAAGCGATCATCGCTGGGAGCCGGCTCCTGCGCCGTCTGTGAACGCCAGGAGCTTTGTTCCCTTAGGCTAATCTTTGACTCCCTTACTCTCCCTTCATCAGTCCATTTGTCGTATGTATTTCTTCTTTATAGTTCACCTTCCTCCTGATCTCTCTGCTCTTGGCCTCATTAGTTGTCCTGCTGGAATTCCTACTTGGAATTCCTACCTCCAGCCCCCTCTGTGCCATTCCAGCCTTCCAAAACTCCACCTTCCGGGGCTGAGCAGGTAGCAGAAACGTGGGAGGCTGTAAAACAAAGGCAGAGTGGCAGATTACGGGAGGTGGAGGGTGCAAACTTTAAAGACATACAAATTGAAAAAAAACACAAAAAACAACTCTGTGTTGGGCAAACTAATCAGATTAGTTCCCTGGACCACCGCGTGACAACCCCTGAAAAGCCGTTCCCCACTTCCCTGGTGGTTTAGTCTCCCTAATTCCTCTGGTATGCATCCCACCAATACTCAAAATTTTCACTGACTCCCCTTTTGCCCACACGGGGGAAAAAGAATGACTCATGTTTTTGCATAATGCTTTATGAATTGCCAAGGGCTTTCTTTACATGAAACTGATGATGTATCAGTCTCGCATTCAAGGCCCTCCACCCCCGATCCTCCCCGCATCTCCCTACCCGTTCTAGAGCCGGGGTCTGCTTATGCTGGTTCTTGCCCCTCAGGATGCCCTCCTTTTGTGCTGGGCAACCTAAATCCCACCCATTCCTTCAGGCCTAACTAAGCCTCTCCTCCTGGAAAAGCCTTCCCCGACCTCTGCAAGGAGAGAGGGGCCTCCCCTCCCTGCGTTCACTCTTCCCGCTTAGACGCTGCTGCTGTGCGCTGCCTTGTCTTGTTAGCTTTCTTTTCATGCATATGCTGAGCAGGAGAGAAGGCCCCGGCCTGGCGCCCGCTCACGGGTGATATGCTCTGAATTCTGAATGGCAGGCGGTCACAGGGGGCCAGCGTCTGTCCCAAACTACCCTGGTCTACTCCTGGGCAGCCTTGGGGACGGGGGGAACTCTTGCCCCAGAGGACACCTGGGCATCTGTCTGGCCGCCCTATGGGCACCCACTGTCCACTTGAACAGGAGGGCATGTTAACAGCAAAGGCTAACTCTGCAAACTCTGGTTCCCACTCTGCCCAGTACCCCGAAGGTCACGCCCCAACCAAGGCTATTGCGATTCAGTCCCCACTGCAGCGGGACCAGCCACCTGCTCCCATCACCGCCTCCCTGCCGCTGTCTCCATAGAAGAAAACAAGGAGCAGACATTGGGGATCAGCTCCCTTCTGAACCCACGTGCTGGCTCCTCCTAAGCTGAACTCTGCTGCTCAGGGTGTAGTTCTGACTATACTGTGTTCAGAGCTGATCCTGAATGTGTGCAGAATGTTTAAGAAGGCTGATCGTGAGCACGTGGTGACGGATCGAGTTGATGGTGGCCCATTATCGTGAGTAGAGCAAACCCTGCTGATTTGTACGCGTGATTGTGGCTGACAGGGGGAGGCTAGGGAGGTTAATGTTAATTGAAAGACAGCAAGAGGATAATCTAGGTCCTGTATATATGAGGATTATGGTTAATCATATAAATACAGGAAAGCTCTCCTTGTGTTTGTATTATACAAGGTGTTAAGAATATGGGGACACATGGGGGAAATACAGCCAATGTAATTTATGGACTATAAGTAAGAGTAATATTATAATGTTTTTGTAGCAAAGGCAAAGAAGGCCCTATATCAATGCTATAAGAATATGGGGTTTAGTGTTATATGAATATGAATAAGCATTTTTTCCTTCATTTTCTTCATTAACAAGACCTTGGTCGCGTCATTTGCCCAGTCTGTGCTTATTTATGTATCTTTCTGAACACTGGAGAAACAGCTGGGCTTATTTCGGGGATGAGATGAGATAAATGTGCCTGGACAGAGTTTTTTAAAGTAATGCTTTGGTTAAGCTGCCCTTTGCCTGTTATTTTATCTTTTGAAGTTGAAGTAAAGTTTACTTTAAAAAAAAGTAGGTGCAGACAGGTGGCTCGTGACCAGGAGCCGCAGCTCTGAAGCAGCAGGCCGCGGGCTGGGGCCAAGCAGCGACGGGGGCAGTGCTGGACCACTGCCCGGCTACCTCTTCCGGAGCCCCTTGTCCCACCCCTCCTCCCAACCCAACCCTCTGCTTCTCCCAGTCAACAAGCATTGCCCGGTGTCCAAGACACAGACACGGGAGAATTCTAGGAAGCCCCTCGCATGCACTTGGGGACTGGTTGGAGCGGAAGGGAAGAGGGAGAGTGGATGGGAGGGCTCATGGGCGTGACAGTGGCAGGTTCAGCGAGCCTTGGCTTCTCTGCCAGTGAGGAAGTGCCTGGAGCCGACCGAAAGCAGTGACCCCTCCTGAGTGCCCATCGTCCCGCAGGAGGCCACATACACGGCCGTGGGACCTCAGCCTCAGTGCAGCCCACTCTCCACTGCCTCTCCTCCAGACCACCAGTCCTCCCCTGACCCCTCTCGGTGATGGCAAAAGTAATAGTCTTGTCCCCAGGCCTGGAGCCTCTGAGTCATCTGCCGTTCCCCCTCTCCTCGGCCCCGCAGCCAGTCGTTCTGTCCATTCCACCCACGGCTTGCCTCTCTCACACCTGTCAGTGCCTCTCTGAAGCTGTACCCCTCTCTGAGCCCAGGTTCTCATCTCCTCTGGCCCAGACAACTGAGGTGGTTGCCCAAGGGGCCTCTGAACTCTGCTCTCCTACCTCTCTACCCCATTGGCCCCAATCTGGTACGCTGGCATCTCGATGGGGTCGTCAGTGTTTACAGGGACTACCGAGGGAAGCGGATGTGGCTCAAGCGATTGGGCTCCCGTCTACCATACGGGAGGTCCAGGGTTCGATGCCCGGGGCCTCCTGGTGAAGGCAGGCTGGCCCGTGTAGTGAGCTGGCCCATGCAGAGTGCTGCCCCGCACAGGAGCGCTGGCCCACACAGAGAGCTGGTGCAGCAAGGAGATGCAACAAAAAGAGACACAGAGGAGAAATAATAAGAGACGCAGCAGACCAGGGAGCTGAGGTGGTGCAAGAGAATAATCGCCTCTCTCCCACTCCGGAAGGTCCCAGGATTGGTTCCCAGAGCCACTTAATGAGAATACAAGCAGACAGAAGATCACACAGCAAAGGGACACAGAGAGCAGACAATGGAGGGAGGGGGTAGAGATAAATTTTAAAAAAAAAGAATGAATGAATGAATAAATAAATAAAAAGGAACAACTGAAAACTGTCTGTGTGCCTCCATAAAATCTTGGGGCTATTAATAAATGCGATTTGTTAAGTGGTCCAAATCAGACTGTGAGATCAACGGGGATAAAGGATTCAAGGGGGCTTCCTGATAGTGAAGGAGGACCACTGCCAATCGAACTTCACCGTTCCTAAAACCAGGGTCTGATGTACTTCTCTAAGGGCCCCATTCCTTCAGATTCTCTCAAGTGCCTTTCAAGGCCGGGCACTGTCGGGCCTACGTTTCCACTTGCTTGCTCCACACAAGCTGGGTTTCCCAAATACCTTTGCACTTCCACTTCTCCACGACAGGGCTCATCCTGTGCCCTCCCCCTGGGCTGTTCTGGCATTCCCCCTTTGACCCACCTTTCATGGCCCTGCTCAGCTGTTCCTCCTCTGTCCTCCCACGTTTTGCACCTTATAGGTCAAAATCAGTGGCTCCTGCCTCTCTGTTCCTCTAAGTCCAATGCCCACATCTCTGTTCTAGGATATATTTCATTCTGATGTACCTTATTGTTAGGGTCTCCCCGCCTGAGTAGAGGGCTATTTGAAAGCTGATGTCCTCAATGCATTTTCCATAGTGCCTGGCACATATTAGGTGCTCAATAAGTGTCTGTTGGAGAAATCTAATTGGAAACGAGTAGATGATTTTTCCTAAAGGCCAAAATCAGCACCATCAAAATGACCCAGAATTGCCTTACGCTATCCCCAGAGCACAGGGTCATTTCCGGGAGAAAGAGCCTAAAGAGAATACATGATTTGAAAGGATCTCTAAGTTGCCCCTATTATCTGGAGTGGCCACTTAGGACCAGAATGGTCACTGTTTTCTAATAATACCAAGGTTAATTTTCATTCTAGCTATCATCTGTTAACTGACTGTTTTTGTTTTTCTTCCTATTTTCTTTTTTTTCTTTGGTAATTGACTCTAATGTGCCAGGTCCTTTCCTGCATTACCTGGCTTCATCCTGACATCTGTCCAGGAGGGCGGCTCTGTTAGTATTGTCTCATTAGGCGGAGGAAGGAAGCTGAAAGAAGGGGCCGCATTTCAGACCTAGATGAGCGTGACCCTAACTGTGCCCGAGGGTCTCAGCCCGCACCCCATCCTCTCTCTCCCAGCCATCAGCACAGACGACAGTCTTACCCCTCGCCAGGGAGTCTGTGAGCTCCACCAGGCCGCAAAGGACAGACCACTGGCAGCTGGCCCTGACCCAGCCAAAGTGCAAGTCCCCCACAGGCCCCAAGCGCTAGACAGGGGCCCTGGGTGAGCCTACACCTTGCCTCCCCTCTCGGCCGGGCGCCCAGGGCCCCAGGCTGTAAGTGCCAGCCTTCCCCGCTCTGACCTCAGCGGCCTCCCGGCGGGACCTCCAAGGACAGACGCTTTCCACGTGTTGGCCAGTCCCACCAAGAAGGTTTGAACGTAAACTTGCCGCCAGGAGGAGATAATAAGGTAGCGTTTCCTGATGAGTTGGGAAGATGAGCAGGTGTGAGATCAGGGATCTGCCTCCTGGGGTGCATGTAATTAAGCAGTGCTGTTCTGGTCACACATTGGCAAAACCTTAAAAAGAAAATAAACCCAACCAACCTCTTCCCTTGTAACTCCGGGGAGGGCGGGGGAAGGAGGCCGAAGACGCCAAAAAAGCAACAAGACAAAACGAAAGCAAAACGCGGAGCAGCCAGAATCCAAGCCTTCTTCCTCTCCAGGCTCAGCCCTAGATCGTGAAAAGAATAACCAAAAGGGAACGGAGGCGACCCTGGGGAGCCCGGGCTCGAGGCAAGAAAACTGGAAGAAGCGGAAGGACTACTTAGAAGCCAGCTAGGCCAGAGCTAAGTCCTCCCATTTCAATGCTAACAAGACCAGCATCCTGAGATAACGAAGGCCACTGTGTTTAATTAAGGGTGTAAATGGTAGAAATATGAGGCAGGAGTTTTAACGAGCTGATAATGAGGTGCATGGCAAGCCTCTAAAAAAAAGCCAAGTTGAAAGGGTAATTAGGGGCACAAAAATCAACAGAGGGTGTCAATTTGAGCGAAGTTCATGCAAAGGCTCACCCACCAGGTCCTCAATACTTAGGGCAGGACAGAAAGAGGAAGCACCCACGGGTCCAGGGGACACCCAGGGTGCAAGTATCCTCTTACCGCTTTCCTTTCCCCTGTCTGCACTTTTAAGAATGCACGAGAGTCCTCCCTGCACCCCCACCTCCAGCCTTTGTGGGGCAGGCGATGCCTTAGTTAACAGGGAGTCCCCGAAGGGCCCTGAACACTTCTGGAGCTAAGTGATAAAAATCAGTCTGGGTCCTGTTAAAAGAAACCTGCACCTATAAGAAAACAAAAGCTCACCTGATGGTGGAGGAGAAAAGAATTTTATTAATGATCTTGCAAGAATAGGTGCGCACTCTGGATAAAATGGCCAGTGCGCCAAACCACAAGAAACAGTGATATTTATAACCTAAACCTAACACGCAGGTACCTGCCCTGTTCCCCCTGATTGGGTACTTCAGGGGTTACGGCCTATCAGAATCGTCTAAGTCACACGTTCCCGCTTCCAGTCCCCGCTCCCCGCTCTCTACATCCAGGCGGGCTGGGAAACTCAGAGCCACTTTCACTCCTGGCTCACTTTTCCAATTTGGCATCTCTTTGACTCTTGTCCCCGCCCCCACATCTCACCATTGCGCCCCCCCCCCCCCCATTTTGGCACCATTTTTCAAATTCCTGGCACGCCAAGGCTGCTAGAACCCATTTCCCTGCCTCCTCCAACTGGCAGAGCCAGCTCTGGCTTCCCCTTTGTGAAAACTAAACTTAACCCTTTCCTACAGTCCCAACTCTGAGCTAAGAGCCAGGAACTGTGCCTCCGTGCGTGAGTGCATGGGCACACAAACACACGACTGCTCACACCACCCGTACACACACACACGCCCCCTCTTTGCAGTCAAGGCCAGGTGCTCACGAATAGAGGAGGTGGTTGCAAGCCCTGGAGGTGAACTTGAGATGTTCTCGTCAGCCTCCCACTGCCACAACCTCTTTCTCCCCTTCCCCCTTACTGCTTAACATGTTACCACATTAGGAAGTTGTTCTGTGGTCAAGTAAGATTGAGAAATCCTGCCCATAATATTCTCCTCTGGGAGATTTCCCATGAACACACTTAACTCTTGGAGAACTGAGGGCAGGAAACCTCTCTGAGTTTGTTTGACTCAGCATTTCCCAGACTGATGTGATCACGCAGCGCTCTTCCCACATGGTTCCCTTTACCACCCTCCCCCACTCTACCCCCTGACTCAGAAAACTGGGGCAATAAACCCAGCCCTGAGGGACAGAAATTTGGCTGGAGAGAAGGCTCACTTTGGAGCCCGGGCCCATCCGTGCCCCCTGGTCAGGGGCGTGTCAGTGGTGTCCCACGAGGAGGGGTGTGTATCCAGGGTGAGCCATGGGGGAGGGAAGAGGAGAGACCCCAAACGAGAAATAAGGAACTCTGGGTAAGCATGCCTCGTTCTGCTCATTTATTGTCTTTCCAACTTCTCTGCAAATATCAGCCAACACCCGTCCTGATGTTCACCAAGTGATGCCCACCCCAAGAAGAGAATTGCTCCCCCCCAGATTCTGGTCCAGGCAGGTAGCCCTGCCCTGTGAATTCCAAGTCCTACCTGTTCCTAAGGGAGCTGACAAATGGACTCAGTCCAGAAGCCCTGGCACACCACTGTTACTGCCATAGAAAAGCGGGACCAGGGCGAAGCAACTTAACCCTGTTTTATCACCTTTTCCTCAATTGTAAAGTGAGGATGATAAAAAGAGCTACCCTACAGAACTGATTGGAAGAGTAAATAAAATAAGATATACAAACATTTAATGTCTTGTAAAAGTACGGCATAATGTAAGGTATTTATAATGATCAGAAAACAACTTTTCCTGTTTCTCTCCATACCCTCTTGGGGTGATTTCATCCACTCCCAGGGTCTCAATTCCATGGAAATGTTGAGGAATCCGAAAACCACGTCTCCACCCCCAGATCTCACCTGAACTCTAGATTTCTGACACGGTTCGGAATTTATTGAAAGAAAGCAGAAATCCAGTGAACTTCAAGGACAGAAAATAAAATCCCGCCAGACCCGAGTGGAGCTAGAATTTAGCTCGGGGGAAGCCCAAGGAGAACAGCAGCAGCACTTTGTTTCCCCTCGCCGGGGCCGCCCACCTCTCATATTGGTGGGCTTCTGAGTCTGCTTGGTTCTCTCTCCCCATCGCCTTCCTCTGCCTGCTCATCATCTTCCAAACATAGAGGACCCAACTCAAGTCTACTCCAAGTGGTAACAGACTCTGTGTCTTCATGCACATTTTCAAATTTTGGGAGGAAGATGGATCAGCCCATCCACTCCACTGGACAATGGGAAGCGTAGAACTGGCCTCCCTGGGTTGGGGGTCCACCAGGCGTGATCAGCTGTGGCCCTGTAGAGAGCAGGGATCGCGTGCCTTCTAGAGCTGCCCCTTCCAGCCTCACTGGACAGGGCACGGCGTATGAGCCTGTTGGTTTTGTTCTACTGCTTGACTGTCTGGCGCACTCAACCTTTTTCCATTTCATAGAATTTCAGAGATGTTCTTGCCTAACTTGACCACATTTACACCTACAAATCATACATATTGTCCCCATAAGAAACAGCTCATTTTCACCTTCTGCTCCTTGTTCAGAAGCAGCGTCAAGAGGCCATCTCAACCTTTGCTTGCCTGCCTCAGACTGCACAACATATGTGCTAGCTCTGTGAGATCCTATCCAAATGGTACTCCTCACTTTCCGACAATCTGTGAACTAAATGGTAAATTTAATCTCTGCCATACCCCCAGTATCCAACAATGGAGAAAAAAAAAACAGGCCACAACCGGGGGTGGGGGAGTGGGGGTGGGAAAGCATTTACTTAGAAAAAGAGAGCAAAGAAGGAGGTCTCTAGAACAAGGCCATGCAGTGGCTTCTGGTTCCAGCATAAATCAAATCCTGAAGCAGCAGGGAGCCCTAGCTGGCTCTGTAGGGCCAGCATGCCTGAGAGGCTGCCTGTTCTTAGCAGCTGCAGCTAATCCTGAGGAGCAGGTTCACAAAGGTTCTGTTTAGAACTCAGGATTCACTCCTTCCATCTGACTGTCCTTCTCTTAATGTCCAATACCTCAGGGTAGAGAAAGTCCTAGGTATGTCTTTCCTAATGTCTTTCTTTATCCATAGACCCTAAGTACGAGTCTCAGCTCCCAGTGAGAAGGATCTTCTTGTGTCGTGGGAAAGAAGGAGCGTGAATGTTTGGAAGAGATTGTCAGGTGTCGTATTTCCCGCCAACTCCTTCTCTTCCCAAATAATCCTTTTCCAATGGCCTGAATATCCATCTTTGTCCATTAAAGCTTTAATTTTGGCACTAGAAACTCAATGAGACAGAAAATTAGAAGAAGACCCTGGTTTTCCAAGGCCTATTAGTTTCTGGGCTTGACTGTAAGTAATTAGAGAGCTCTGGCTACAGGCAAAATAAGTTTCCTGCGCAAGAGTTACATAATCACGCTCCCATTCTTGTTTGCTTATGGACAGGAAATTCTGGATAGAAACCTGCCTCTTTGCTGCTTGCCTTTATCTAAAGTTATAAACAAGAATCCTTACATTCAACCATCAAGCCCCCAAAGGGTCACCACTGGTCTGATAATATCTGGGTCTCAAAGAATAGCACGTGACTATTTAATTAGTTATTTTGCCATGAAAAATCACTGGCTGCAAGCTTCCCATCCTATGATAAATTTTTTAAAATTATGTTTCATCCTAATGATACCTCATGTCTGAAGGCTCTATGACTTCAAACCCCCACTCCTGGTACCAATGTATATTCTAATTAGGGTTTTTCTGGTTATACACTCAAAAGAACTAAAGTAAAATGAAACTTTTACTATAAGTACCTAAGTATAAATATAGATAGATATAGATATATGGATAGATAGAGAGATTGGAAGGGCAGCCAGGCTCATGGGAACTGGAACCAAAATTTTAGAGAATAAGCCAGGTGTCTTCTCTTTCTCTGCCTCTGCCTGTCTATGTGTCATTTTCTCTCAGGGGTGGTGTCATTGTCTCCCAGTTGTTTATCTGTTCTATCTTCCTCTCTTCCCCAGCCTTTCAGGAAGGACTTCCACCAATGCCCATGACTGACTGGCAATACTCAATGGCTTGGTTGAAACTCCCTAGAGACAGAATCTGATTAGAATAACTCATTTGTTTGATCCAGACCATACATGAAAAGTCACTGGCCAGCCAACGCACGTCGAGTCCATAGGCCTTGAAAATGAGCCACAACCTGAAACTGAAAATATCATCTTTCTTCACCCCAACTTTTTTTTTTTTTAAGATTTATTTATTTATTTAATTCCCCCCCTCCCCCGGTTGTCTGTTCTCTGTGTCTATTTGCTGGGTCTTGTTTCTTTGTCCGCTTCTGTTGTCGTCAGCGGCACAGGAAGTGTGGGTGGCGCCATTCCTGGGCAGGCTGCACTTTCTTTCGCGCTGGGCGGCTCTCCTTACGGGGCGCACTCCTGGCGCATGGGGCTCCCCTACACGGGGACACCCCTGCGTGGCAGGGCACTCCTTGCACGCATCAGCACTGCTCATGGGCCAGCTCCACACGGGTCAAGGAGGCCCGGGGTTTGAACCGTGGACCTCCCATGTGGCAGACGGACGCCCTAACCACTGGGCCAAGTCCGCTTCCCTCTTCACCCCAACTTTTCTTCTCCTTCCATCTTCCTGACCTCAGTGAAATGGCACCACCCTCCATATAGTTCTCCAAACTAGAAATAAGGGTGTTACCCTTGGCCTTTTCTCTCCTCCGTCCCCATATCCTGTGTAACATCAAAATTTATCCCAAGTATCTCTTAAATCCACTCACTTCTTCTCAACCAGCAGCATCCTAGATGATCCTATTGTAATCTCTAAACCAGATTATCCCAGTAGCATACTTACTGATCTTCCTCATCCAGTTTTTCCTCCTTCCAAGACATTCCCTATTCAGCATGCAGACAAATCTGATCATGTCACTGTCTGCTTAAACTCTTTCAATAGTGCCTCAAAATGTCAAAACCCTCCATAATCTGGCCTCTGCCTCTCCAGCCTCATCACTGGCCTTTGTTCTTAGATGGAGCCAGACCAAACAATTCAGAGTTCCTAGTCTGGTCCCTCTTTGATCTCAGCCTTGCACATAGCCAGCACCTCTTCCTGGAAGCCTTCTCTGACTCCCCTTAGTCTAGGTTAGATGTGTTTTCTAGTCACTCTCATAAGGGACTTAGCGTTACCGTAGTTCTTACCACTCTGTATTGTAAGCGACTGTTTTCTTATCTGTATATACCACACGTTTTAAGTTCCTTAAAGACGGAGATTATGTCTTATTTCTCACTGGTTTCTTGCTATATATTCACTGCCCCACCTCCTCTACACACTTCTTGGTTACTACAATGATTCCTAGCCTTTGTGCAGGGCCTTATATCATGAAAGGGGCATTCACAAGTCATGTCTCATTGTATCATCCCTGCAGGCCCCCCACAAAATCTCCCAGCACCTGGCACAACACCAGGAAAGAAGGAAGGGAGGGTTGTTACTCTTATTTACCTAAGAAGAAAATAGGATTCAAATAAATGAAATGACTTGCCTGATGGCAAGTGGCTAGGGCTGGTGGAGAAATCCATAGGTGGAAGCTGGGGAACAGGTGCCAGTCTCAGATAGCAGAGAAAATACAAGAAAGAATGTTTGTTTTAAGGAAAAACGTGCTAGGAATAGTGAGATTTGAGACCCTAAACTCAGTAGATGCCGGAGCTGTTAGGAAGACAATGGGGGACCTGTTCCAGGAGCTGCCACTTGGACACCAGGGCGGGAGTGAGTCTGTGTTCCGACCATCACAGTGACGATTATAGTCCTTGAGGGCTGATTTACGGTGTTCCCTAATGGCAGCACGCATGGCTGGGCTGAGCAAGGATTAGCTACAAGACAGCGAGCTTCAACAAGCTGCTAAAAGTCATTGGCCAGGGAAACGTTAGGTACGGGGTGACCTGGTTTTCTGGAGTACAGCTTGGCAAGGTGGGTCCAAGCGGAGGGAGGAGATCTAGGGTCAGGGAGGCTGATAGAAGAGAGAACAGTCTGAGCAGCTGCTGCCTAGGAGGGGTGAGGGAGGAGGTCTGCGCATCTCGCATGGCTCGTTCCCAACTGCATTCCACCTACCATTCAGAGCCTTCTCTTCCCATGATCAATAAGACCACTTTGTGTTTTTTGAACACTTTTAGTACCAGGACATCAGAGCACTTTAGCAAGAGAGAATGCTTCACACATAAGGGGGAGAGAGGGGGGACCTCAAGCAAAAAAGCCCTGACCCCTAAAATTAGATTATATCCAGAAAACCCCAGCCATTGCTAGATCGATAGCGACAAGTGCACATTTCCATTTGTATTACCAGTTGTACAGAAAGCAAATGAAAATAGCGACACCAGAAGCAAATCCTTTCCAACAAACAGCACTGCCTCTGGGCAGATCTCAAGCAGTCGGGAGTTCCTTTGCTCCATTAGAGATCCCTAAATGCTGACACAGTGGTTCTAGCAGCTAAATGGGTGTTTACGTAATTGACCTAACACAGAATAAATGTAAGATCTGTGTTTCTGGGCTCACTGCTGAAATGCACCGTCACATGGCCTAGTAGGAGAAAACGTTTATTTCAAGGGTTTTACCTGAAGATTGAGATCTACAGTTCCTAGTAGGAAGTGGTTTCTTCCAGTGGCCCATCTTGTAGAATTACAGTTTCCAGGCATTCCAAACTCTTTAGCCAGCCCTCTAGGTCCCCCTGCCTCTTTGCTAGCTCTCCACAATTACATTGCTAACTTGAGCTCAGCCGAATTGCAACTCCAAGGACATAAATTTTACTTGAATCATAATTTGAAGAGCTTTACAGCTCAGGGATTGTGTAGTTGTCTTCAGAGTCAACTGTATTTCACTCAACTGTATTTCAACTTTGACCTTTTGTTATTGCATCATCACATCAATCATCTCATGAGAAAGAGGCTATGAGGTGGTTGGAAGCCACTATGTACCCCAGAAAAAAAAATGGTCTTAAATGTAAACCATTCTTGTGGGTGTGAACCCCCTGTAAATAGAACATTTTGATGAGGTTGCTTCAGTTCAGGTGTGGCCCAACTGAATCAGGATGGATCTTAAATCCTATCACCAAAATTCTTTACAAGTAGAATGAAATTCAGACACATAAAGAGAGAGCCTTATTAAGATGCTGGAAGTCAACAGAACCCAGATAAGCCAGGAGAGGCTGCCATATGCGAGAAAAGCCGAGGACCAGAGGTGGGCAGCAGCCAGCCCCAGAATGCCTTAGTCTTCCAGAAGAGTCGCCTTGACGATGCCTTGATGGTAGACTTCTCTTACCTCAAAACTGTGAACCAATAGATTTCCATTGTTTAAACCAACCCATTGCACGGTATTTGTTTTAGCAGCCAGGAAACTAAAACAGCTTGTATAGAAAGAAACATTTAAAACTCCAGATAGAATACACTGGACCAGCATCATGACCACCATGACAAAACAGGACCAATTAATAGTCCACGTTAGGGAAGCGGATTTGGCTCAACTGATAGAGCGTCCACCTACCACATGGGAGGCCCAGGGTTCAAACCCCGGGCCTCCTGACCCATGTGGTGAGCTGACCCATGCGCAGTGCTGATGCGCGCAAGGAGTGCCGTGCCATGCAGGGGTGTCCCCGCATAGGGGAGCCCCACGTGCAAGGAGTGCACCCCGTAAAGGGAGCCGCCCCACACGAGAAAAGTGCAGCCTGCCCAGGAATGGTGCCATGCACACAAAAATAGTCCATGTAAGATACTTTGGAACTGGTAACCCCACTTACCCAACCCAGGGCAATGGAAAAAATTCCGTAGTCCATGAAGATCAAACTTAAAGGGCCAAATAGCTCTTTCCTTCAGGCAATGTATAACCTGTTCCACCTTGCCTGTTTCATTAATCCAAGTACAACATGATATATTAGCAATGGCACAGATGCCGCTATGACTAGCCAACAAGAAATCTAGAGCAACCTAATTGTCCACCATGACCTCAGCCAGTGACTTGAGACTGATTTGTAGTCCATCTAAGGCAGATGTGGTACTGTTAATAACTTCTGCCCGAGTTAGTGATAGGTTTCTTACAGTCTTTTCTATTTGCATGATTCCCTCTGGTAAGAACACTGCTCTGACTGTTTGCATAAACAATGAGTCAGTAATACCCCCAGGTGGTATGCCTGAACAGTCAAGAACGGCCTCATTTTGGAGCTCATGTCTGAGTTGGAATTTCCAGGCTTGATGATTTCTAACATTAGGGTTTCTGTGAACAGTCTTGGGATACTATTCCTAAAGTACATGAGGTATAGTCTGAGGCAAATGGGACCAGCAACCCTGGTCACAGAGGAAGTAACATCCAGTAGGGGCACATGGAGACCCAGATAAAAGTTGTTGTTCATGGCATGAGGTTGGAAGCTAGGCCTTACAATAGCCAGGTTACATATCTGGATCACTATCAGGCTCTTCCTGATGGCAAGTAATTGGGTTTTTGCCGTATGCAGGTTGTTAGATTCAAATTTAGCATTACCTGGGGTCTGATCAATAGATTGCAATAATTGACTCTTCTGCTGGGAAAGAAGGACTCTAGCAGAGTCACAGGTTGATGTGTTTAACATCAGTTGTGTGTGTAGGTGTAAGTGGAAATGCCTTTGACTCTAATTCCCTTTGGTCTCATTTGATGAAACCAGAATTGTCAAGAAGTCTTTACCATAGGGGTCTGGTAATGGATGGCATATTCAGAATCAGTAAGATTGAAGACAGTGGCAACTGTTTGGGTGTAATCTAAGAATCGCATTAAAATGAGTCTGACCTAACCATTATAATAAGGAAGAAAGAAAAGACAAAAGGCCATTATGGGTGGATGGCAAGAAGGGGCCTATAGAAAATGAGAAGAAGAATGACTGTAAGCAAGTAAGTAAAAAAAAAACAAAACAGGAATTAGATAGGAGTCTTGTTCTGACGTCTTGAGCCAACTATCTGCTTCCAAAGAGCATCTGCTCCTGCAGGATCTCTGTGATTCCTCCATTTAAGGTCCTCTATTGGAGTAGTCTTTCAATTGTGGAATTCTGAATTTCTTCTTTGATTGTGAAACATGAACCCAAGAATGGATTCCCTGGAGTTTCACTGCCATATTTGCTGTTAATAGTATCTGATAAGGTCCTTTCCAATGAGGTTTGCAGGTGCTTTTTCTCTGATATCTCTTTCAATAGATAAAATCTCCGGTTGAAGATCATAAAGAGGCTGCTTAGGAGGATATTATGGGAAGGCAGCCTTAACATGTTGGTGATAGGACTGAGTATAGCACATAAGCCGCTTACAGTCTTTTGCCATATCTGCATGCTGTAGGGCAGAGTCTAGTATCAGAGGTGAAATCCCTAAATGCATCGGCCTTCCAGTTACCAATTCGTACCGATGTAACCTAAGTGTCCCTGGGGGAGCAGACCACGTGGCCATGAGTGCTAGCTTGACCAAGGGAGCTCTTGGGCTTCTCAAAGTTTTGCAAGTGTTTTATTTTTTAACTTCTTTGTTTGTTTTTTGAGGAGGTACAGTGATTGAACCCGGGACCTCGTATGTGGGAAGCAGGCACACAACCACTCAGCTACACCCACTCCCTAAGTTTTGCTAGTTTTAATAAGGATGCCATTGGTTCCCTCAGACTTTCCAGAAGATCGTGGGTGATAAGGACAGTGTAGCTTTTGAGTAAGGGGGAATACCTTACAAAGTTCTTTCATAATGGTTCCTGTAAAGTGTGTGTGCCTTGAGCACTTGACATTAAAGTTGGGATACCTCAGGTTGGAAATGAAGCAGTTTTTTAGCAACAATAGGGGTTGTAGCTTTTTGGCAAGGAAATGCTTCAACCCAACCTGAAAATAGACATGCAATAACTAAAATTTATTCAAATCCCATGGAGGGTGGAAGCAAGATAAAATCTATCTGAAGGGGAGCAATGTGGCTCAAGCAGTTGAGCTCCTGTTCACATGGGAGGTCCTGAGTTTGGTTTCCAGAGCCTCATAAAAAAAACAGAAGAGAACAACAAGCAAAACAAACAAAAAACAACTCAGGGAGCTGATGTGGCTCAGTGGCTGAGCGCCAGCTTCTAACATACTAAGTCCCGGGTTTGATCTCTGCTCCCTGGTATGGAAAAAAAAAAAAGGTCCATCTGAAGATGTTCGAAAGACCTGTTTTAGTTTGCCAAGGCTGCTGGGAGCAAAACTCCAGAAATGGGTTGGCTTTTATAGTGGGATTTATTAGAGGAAACGCTCACAGTTCTGAGGCTGTGAAAATGTCCAAAGTAAAGCATCATCAGAGATGATGTCTCACCGAATCACAGCTAAGGGCAGTCCTGGACTCCTGCACGTGGCAAGGCAAAATGGCAGGCCTGCCAGTTTCTCTCCACCTTCTCCTCCAGGCTCGCTGTCTCCCCGAGCTTAGCTGCGGGCTATCAGGCACAGTGACTTACCTCTCCCTTCTCCTCTGGGCTTCGTCTCTTCAGCTTCAAGCAGCTCCATGATTCCAGCCTCCAGCCTCGCTCAGCCTCTCTCAGCCCCGTGGGGGTGTAGTCTTCTGCGGCTGCAGGCAATCCTGGAGTCCTCTTACTCATGGCAGGGTAAAACGGCAGTACTTTTTCTCTGTATCTCTCTCATGGTTTGCCCATTTATAAAGGACCCCAGTGACAGGACTAGGACCTACCCTGGTCCTGCAAACCAATCAAAGGCTCTTAAGTAAAGTGATCTAATCAAAGGTAGGTTTGCAAGCCCAGGAATGCATTAGCTTAAGAAAAGAATTTTCTGGGGTCCACAAATGACTCAAACCAGGACAGGGCCCTTGAGGCTTTGGTTCCTGGCCATGTCGCATCTATACAGTTTTTTCAGGATTATGGAGTTGACAGATGATCCAAAAATAACCTCAGGTGTCTTTTTAAAGTTTTCCCATTAATGGTGATTGAATATAGCAACCAATTTGTTTATTCCATAATGGGCAGATTAATGGAGAAATGTAGCTACTATCCATTTGAAATCATCCGGGGCTAAACATTGATATTTTATAATGTCCTCTTTGAATCCCGCCAGAGATTTATCCTTTGATGGTTTAGATAGGATCATAACCTTGGTTAAGGCAGCTTGTTTGGCATAACTGCTAAATCATGTCCTTTAGCTTCCATATTATCTCTTTTCACATGGACATTTTGAGGTCAATCCAAGCAGCTTTTTGCCATCCAGGATTTAACCATCTGAGGTTCCAGTATGAGCACAAGGTAACTCTGGAGCATATGCACTCAAAAGAATTCCAAGTTCTTCTATACATATTCGCCGGTCTTGTTGGGCTTTAGGGAAAACCTTAATTATAGCTCTTAATTCAGCTCACATTTAGGATTCAAATTCCACAGGTGCCTGAATACCTGGTTCATGGGAGGACTGGATTTTTAGAGGTAACTGGCATTTTAGGGTTTTGGGAGACTCTGGGGAAAAGGTAGAGAAGATTTGGACAGGGGGAAGAAGAGTGAGATAACAGAGGTACAAAGGCAGAGAGATCACATGGATTCAGGGAGGAGGGAGAACTGGAGGTGGGGAGGAAACTGCAGTACAAGAAGGGGAGATTTACCAGGCAATGAGTCCAGTTTGCTGTTGCTTATGTTTGCCAAATTGCTCATTAGCTTTAATCAAAGAATCTTTTAGTAAAGCAATTTTTTTAATTCAGAATTTCGTCTGGAAGCCTCTGCATACCAATTAAAAAATGCTAACCATTGGCTCCAAGACATCCTATTTCCTTTCTTTTCTGAAGCACCTTTCAAATGAACAATTTCATTCAAGTCAAATCCTTCCCAAAGTGGCTACTGAAGGCCCAAATTATTTGTGGTGAAGCTATGCCATTTAAAAAGGTAGCTGTAAGAATTAGGATTGTAATGAAAGTATATGTAAGAAAGTTTTTCCTGGAGGGGTAGAGGATTTAGATTTCAATGACACCATGAAAACCGGAAAAAGTTCATCAAAACGTAATGCTGTTGGGAAAGGACTGGTTCAAGCAGTTGAGCACCCGCCTCCCACATGGAAGGTCCCAGATTCAGTTCCTGGTGCCTCATAAAAAAGACAAACAACAAGCAAAAACAACAAGCAGACAATGAACAAAAAAAAAAAAACAAGAGACACAATGAGGAAACACAATGAGAGACTCAACAAGCAGGGAGTGGAGGTGGCTCAAGCCAATGGACACCTCCCTCTCACATGGGAGGTCCTCGGTCCGTTCAGTTTTCAGTGCCTCCTAAAAAGAAGACAAGTACACAACAAATGGACACAGAGGACAGATAGCGAGCTCAAACAATGAGCAAAAACAACAACAACAAGCAAAACAGACAAGGAAGCCATCTCAGCGGGGGAAAAGTCTTTTAAAAAATGCAATGCTGTGCACCTCATGTTTTGGACCCCCCACCTGATGGTTGGGCCCTCTGAGTGCAAACCTAACAATCCCCCAGCAGATGGAAAACCTTAGAGAATGTTCTCTTTGGATCAAAGTCAAACTCCGAGGCCAGAAATCGAGGCAGGAGGAGAACCTTACCCAGGCGACCCACAGCAAAGTTTGTCCAAGTGGATGCTGGTCTGGTGAGAACCGTGGACCCCAGTGTGTGAGGCTGGCCCAAAGAGGCTTAGAGGGCCTGTGCCTGTGCTCCGCCCGATGGTTCTCCTTCTTATGACAGTCAGAGCACTTGTAGATACCACAACACTTACCATGCTGGTCCAGACTCGACAAGGCATGAGCAGCTTGGCACAGGGCCCTCTGTGCGTACCATCCCTGGGCAAAGGCCGGGGTCCATGATGATGGGCAACTCAGACAGGATCTCAGTAGAACCTCCACAATAATTGTGGAAATAAAGTACACCCAAAAGAGGACAAAGACAAGGTATTCAGAGTTTGCTAAAGCAAGGGAGTCAGCCACCATTATATGTGTTTGACAGAGACTCAGAAGCAGGCAGAAAATCTTTGGGCTGTCCATGTGCCAGCTGGGCCCTGAATCAGAACAGAGTTCCAATACCTACTCTCCAGTTCATTGGTCACACCCAGCACAACTACCAAGGAGGTGATGATGGACAACTACCATCCAAGGAACCGAGAGCGTCTACAACTGCAAACAAGAGAGTCCCATCCACTGGCCCTAATGGCTCACAGCCCTCTCTCAATTAGAAGTGGAGTGGGCATCACCATCACAGAATCTTCAAGACTGGGGAATGAACTATGGACTAAAGTAGACTTATTGGTATTCTACTATAGATTTATGGTGATTCTAGCAATGGAAGAAATTGTATCATTGATATAGAGGCAGTGGCCATTGCAGGTTCTGAGGGCAGAGAGAGGGAAAATAGGTGTAATACAGAAGCATTTTCAGGATTTGGGAATTATTCTGAATGACATTGCAATAACAGATACAGGCCATTATATATCTTGCCATAACCTCCAGAATTGGGTAGGAGAGACTGTAAACTACAATAAAAACTTTAATCCATGAAGAAGAAAAAGAAAAAAAGCAGGCAGCGCTATTAAAAGTTCAGAAAACTGTAAGTGTTGAAGAAGATGTGGAGAGATAGGAGCACTTATTCACTGTTGGTAGGAATGTAGAATGGTGCAGCCTCTGTGGAGGACTGTTGGCAGTTCCTAAAGAAGTTGAATATAGACTTGCCATGGGACCCAGCGATACCATTACTAGGTATATACTTAGAAGAACTGAGAGCCGTGGCACAGCGATGTTCATTGCGGCATCATTCACAACTGCCAAAAGCTGGAAACCACCCAGGTGTCCATCAGCTGAAGAATGGATAAGCAAATGGTGGTGTGTACACACGATGCAATACTATGTGGTGATAAGAAGAAACGAAGTCGAGAAGCGTGTGACAACATGGATGAACCTGGAGGACATGACGTTGAGCGAAGCAAGCCAGACACAGAAGGACAAATACAGTATGATTGTGCTATTATGAACTAAATATACTGTGTAAACTTGTGGAGTTAACAATTAGAATTTAGAGCACCAGAAAAGAAGGAGGGTAGAGATTGGAAAACTGAGGGTTAATCTTTGCAGGATTGATGGAAAAGGTTGTTTGTCAATCTTTGGAAATGAATAGAAATGGTAAAAGCACATTACTGTGTTTGTAACTAGCAGTGCTATTACATGGGTATAACAGTGGTTGAATGGGAAAGTCTAAGGTCTATATATTACTAGAAGGAAAGATAAAAACTGTAACACCAGACTGTATGAGATAGTAAAACCTCACGTAAAACACGAATATGGGTGACATTCTTATATAAGGCCGTTTTTACAAAACATAAATACAAATATACAAGAGAGAAGGAAAAAGAATTGCAACTCTGTATGGCAGGGGAGGCAAAGAGAGCTTAAGAGGCGATGCCTTTTGTTTGTTTTCTATTATTATCATTGGAATAAGGAAAGTGCTCTAAGAATGATTGAAGTTATGAATGCACAAATATGTAATTATACCAAATACCATCAACTGTAAACCTTGGACAGATTTATGCTTTATTAATATGCATCAATGTTTGATTTGTTAAAAAAAATTTTTTTAAAGCAGGCAGAGGAATAGGAAAGCTTTGGAGTAGAAAAAGGGAAGGCCTCTGGTATGCCTTGATTGGAGTCTAGACACGAGGAAGCTAGAGGCAGGCTAACTAGACCTGGCAGCCTTGGTTGGTTAGCAGAGAATATGCGGCTTTCTCCAGTCGGTCCTGAGGCGGAAGCAGGGGCAAAGCTTAGGGAAGCTGTATTACCAGTCAAGTCCCACTGTTTTAGGTTGATTGTTGCAGGGATTGCGGTTTGACTTCCTGGGATGTTGTTATAGATAAGGCCAGCTCCCTGGACAGAGGGTTGTAGGCAGTGAGCTGGACTTTCTTGATTACCGCTGAAGGCAGGTGTTTTCGTTTCCTTGGCTGCTCAAGCAAAATACCTTGCAATGGGCTTGCTTAAACAATGAGGATTTATTAGCTCGCGGTTTCGAGGCTAAGAGAAAGTTCAAATCCGAGTGTCCTCCAGGCCCTGCTTTCTTCCCGAAGACTGGCGTTCGGGGGCTGGCCGCCAGGGGGTCCTGGTCCTGGGCTTGTCATAAAGTGGTCACGGGGCAGCCTTGCCCTTCTCTTCAGGGTTCTGTCAATTTCAGCCTCTGGTTACTTCCTCTGTGGCTTTCTCTCTCTAGGCCTGTAGGATTAATTGCTCTGCTTACAGGATCAAGGATGGGTCCTAATCCTTGTGCTAGAGTCATTTACAAGCAGAATCAAATGACTCTGCTTATAAATGGCCACACCTTAGGTAAAGCAACCTCATCCGAACGTCCTACTTACAAGGGGTTCACACCCGCAGGAGTGGATGAAGTTTAGCAGAATATTTGGGGTCGTATATACAGCTCCAAACCATTGTAACGGTCCGAGTTTTCTGGTGCCTGTCCATTGGTCCGTTCAGTCTCTCGCATTGCAGCTGGCTGTTAAGTCTCTTAAGGGTTTTCTTCTGTAATAACCGGCCCCCTCCATCTTTCCTTTCGTGCCTGTTATGAATCTAATCAGTTCCCCTGCAAAGTCATATCCAAGTCCTAACTCCCGGCCCTGTGGATGTGAACACTTTTGTAAACAGGGTCTTCGAAGATGTTCTTAGTCAAGATGAGACCCGACTGGATCAGCGAGGGCCCTCGTCCAATATGACGGGGGCCTTTGCAGGCAGAGGCGATTTGGACAGTCAGCAGGAGACTGGGAGAGAGAAGGCCATGTGAAGGAGACGCACCAGAATGCCACAGATGAAGTGTGATCCTGTGACCCCTTGATCTGCACATCTAGCCTCTACAACAGTGAGATAAGAAGTATCGGTGGTTTAAGCCAACTAGCCTGTGATATATTTTTACAGCAGCCTTGGCACACTAAGACGATGGCCATTGATTGATCTCTTGAAAATGTAAGTCAGATCAGGTTGTTTCTTTGCCTACAACTCTCCAACAGCTTCCCTTTGCACTTCAAATAAAATCCAGAGTTCTTATGACTTTCCAAAGGCCCTACTCATTTCTCCAAGAGTGCCTCTCATCACTCTTCCTTTTGCTCAATAAAATCCAAGTTCAGTGAGCCTTCCTGGCACATACCAAGCTTGTTCCCACCTAAGATTCTGCACTTTCTGTTCCACTGCCTGAAATGTTTACCTTCCCCCAACACACGCACACAGATCTTGGCAGAACTGGCTTCTTGTCCTTCAGGTCACATCGCAAATTACTGCCTCCTCTGAGAGAAATGCCTTCCCTGATCATACATTCTAAATGAGCTCTTCTTCCCCCAAGTCACTCTCTATCGCATCACCCTGTCTTCATTTCTTCGTAGAGCTTATTACTATCTGAAATTAGCTTTCTTTAATTTATTTGTTTACCTGTGTAACAGGATGTGAAAATAGATGTTTCCACTAAGATACGTGACAAGAGATGTGAAGTTTCAAAGCTAGATCCCCACATGCAAAATCTACAAAGGTCAAGAGGCTTTCAATGGTTTTTGGACCCCCTTAGCCAGATCGAGTATGTGCAAGGAGGGAAGTCTTTCCGCCGTCTGGGAGCCTGTGGAGCCTGCTGGGAGCAGGACTTCTAAAACAGCAGATATGTCTGAAGGGCTGGGGTCTGAAGCCACTTTGGCTGGTCGTAAGCGGGAGCTCCGGAACCAGAGGAAGCACACAGCCCTTCTTCAAATTGAAGGCGCTTATGCCCAAAATGAACTGAATTCTATTTGGGCAAGAGCTGTGCTTTTGTGTACAAAGCAAAAATCAACACAGTCCCTCGTGGCGGCAAACCTAAGCAAGCCTGAGTAATCTGGGGAAAGGTAACTCGCGCCCACGGAAACAGTGGCCCGGCCCGTGCTGAGTTCCAAAGCAAGCTTCCAGCGAGGGCCTTTGGACACCGAATCCGTGTGACGCCATACCCCTCAAGGATTTAAACTTATTGAAAAGTAAATAAATAAAATTGTGGATTTTTGTCTTGTAAAAAAAATTTTTTTTCAAATAAAAATAAATAAATAAAAGGAGGGATGCCAGTAAAGAAGGAGGGATTTATGAAGGAGTTGCTGTTCTCTGAGAGCCAATTCCCTCCACCCAAGGGGAAGGGGTGAGATGGGGCATGCTACCTCCTACAAGCCTGGGAAAAGGCGTTCAGAGGACCACTTAGAGAGAGTGCTATTTGCTCCCTCAGGCTGGAGAGATGGGGAGAGGGGTGTTAGATGATGGACTTGTGCCTGATTCTCACAACTAAAGTGGTCGGCTTGGGATTAGAGGGTAGAGAAGGCTGTACTGGGTTTGGTCTGTGCTTCCAGAGCCTGTTGGGATGAGAGATGCTCGAATATTTTCTATAGATCAATATGGATAATGCAAGAAAAGTCAGAGAGGTTTGCCTTGGGTTCTACCCATTGGAAGTCCCTAGAGGAAGATGCAATCCCAACAAAAAGAAGGCCAGTTTCCTAGGGGCTAAGAAATAATAGCAAATAACACATCACAATCAAGATGTGTCCACCTGATCCAAAGGAACAGCAGTGACTGGAATCGCCAAAGAGAGCAGCCGCTTTAACCACCTGCCTGGCCCAAGAACACAAAATTCTCCCAATCTAGTAAAAACTTTCCCATCTTCTTACCCCTTCCTTAAAATCCCCTCTCTTTAAAAGGAGCAAAATAAGGAGGAGTGAGGTAAGATAGAGAAAAGGATAAAACAAGAAAAAGAAAAAGCTGACTACATCACTTTATCTGCAGTCAGAAGCTATCAACTACAGGCCTTAACTCAGAAGTGCTAATTCAACCTTTGAACAAAACTGAAGCCCTAATAATTGCACGAGATGTTTGAGCTTTTTCGTTGAGACCATTTTCACTCTTAAAGTGATCAAAGGGTAGTCTATAACTAGGAGTGGGCAGAAAAATATGGGATCTGCCCACATTTCCATTGCAGTGTCAGGGAACGATCACTTTAAATGGGCAGTGGAAGACAAAAAGCAAGTTATGTTTTGACCCTACAAGACATGTATCTAGCACATCAGTTTGTTTTCTGTATCCCCACACTGGCATGTAAACCTTATAAGACTGTGGACTTTGTCATCCCAGCACTATATCTCCAGGCTGAAGAAAATGATCTGGCACATGGTAGGAACCTCATAAATACTTTTTAAATGAACATCTCACGTGACTGATCTGTAGGTTCATCACTAGGTTCTCCAAGTTGTAACTCCCCCGAACAACTAAGCTGCTGCTCTGGAGCTCATTCAAAGTGTCTAGGATGCTGTACTAGATAGGATAAGCTAGCTCTCATAATCTGAGTGGCTTAACACAATACAAGTTACATTTTTGCTCATGAAAAGTCCGATGAGAATGTCACTGGCAAGTTCTCCTCCAAGCAGTGACTCAAACATCCAGGCTCCTTCCATCTTGTAATTTTCCTGTCTTTGTCGTGCAGCCTCCAAGATTGCTGTAGAAGGGGAAGAGAGTGGGGAAGGCATGGCTGATAATGAATCTCCTCGGCCTGGAATAACACACATCATTTCCTCTGACATTCTTTTGCCCTGAGCTCGTCCCACGGCCTCAGCAGTGGATTGAGAACTAGGGTCCCTGGCTAGACAGCTGCATCTTAACGATACCTCTCCAACGTGGGAGGAGAGCTTGAAGCTTCGCTGGTCACCTACCGTTGCTGCCGCAGCAGCCACTTGGAACTGGCCAAAGGCCTGCCGTGCTTGTATAAACCCTCCGACAGACAGAGCGGAGCCCAGACATGACTCACCTCTCTGGTGCCAGCTGTTACTTAACCCAGCTTCCCGTCAGGGTTCTTTACTACCTGTGGAGACCCAGCTATTTCATCAGGAGTCTTGGAACTGAATCTCTGCCCACACTCTCAATAAGGATGGCCACTGTTTCTCCTGCCCCGATGAAGAGGCCATAGCCACCCCCATCATTGGGTCAGCTGCCAAGTTCCGATTCCACCTAGTGAGGTCCCTCCCCACTGATCTAGCTGGTTGTGGGTAAACTCTCAAGCCTGCCGGGACCCTGAAATTCCTCCTTCACTTTATGGATGAAGAACCGAGACCCAGAGCAGGTTGATGACTTGCCCAAGGTCACAGAGCTCATCAATGGTAGAGCTGGGATCACGATCCAGACTCCTGTCCCCTCTTCCCATCGCACCACCTGTCTTCAGAACCCCCACTAACTGGCCTTTTATAGGCTGTGTCTCCTCTCAACCAAATCACTCACTGTTTACTCAAACTGAGTTTTCATGGTCCCTCTTTGCCCCCGAGCCCTCCCACATCTGCCCGCAGCCCCACCTCCTCCACTTTGACTCCCAGGACATACCCTCCCCAGGGAGCCTTCTCCTACACGCTGGTGTGGCATCTGACCCATCCTCTCTCTCTCCAGGTCACATCTGGGAGTTTTGTTTCATAGGGAATGTCCGAACCAAACTCTACTGCTTGGGAGAGAACTTCCCAGTAACATTCTCATCGGATTTTTTATGAGCAAAAAAGAGCCCACTCAGATTATGGGGTCACTGCCACAACACCTAGCTTACCCTATCTAGCACAGCTGTCCTAGACACTTTGAATGAGCCACAGGGCAGAATTTATTCTAACTCTACTGCCTCCTCTCTCCTGCATCACCACCGCCTTCATGTGTGAGAAAACGGAAGCTCCAAGTGGTGAAATGACCTGCCCAAGCTCACACTGCTGGTTGTTGTGGAAGTTTGAAGAGGGCTGGAATTGCCCGTGCATCTCTTTGCACCTCTTTGACCAACATGTTCACTGTGAGCTGAGACCACCTTCAGGCTGTCAACCCTGACAGCCCTCCCGGCAGCAAGTCTTGCTGTCTGACTACATCGAGGGAAACCTGGAAATCCTGGGGAGTTAGCCTTTGGCCAGTTGGTGGAGAGACAGACTTCTGACCAAAGAGGGATGGGACCTAATGCATCAATGCTTCCTGCATTCTTTCCTTAGAGAGTTCTGAGATGCATTATGTCAAATGGCTTAGACAAACGCACACGGTCAAGCAGCCATAAGTGTCCTACTGGATAATGCGTCTTTGAATCAGCTCCCTCTCTATCCCTGCTTCACTCCTGACTCTCTCCAGCTCTTTGGTTTGCACTCTCCAAGGAAATCCTCATGTTGAAGACGGTGCCCCAGGCTCTTCGTGGTAGGAGGTACGCAATTCCCTGCCTTTCCATAGGACCCGACATAAACCCTGTGCTCAGGAGCAGACATGGTAGCCTGGCTGCTAGGGCAGCCGATAAATGTGAGCTGACTCCTTCTCAGGAGTGCTGGGGATAGAACTCAATCCCTAGCAGAAGGTGGCCTGTGGCACGTGGTACCTTCACATTCCTTCCCCTTTGACCCTAAGCATTTATAAATACTCACGGGAGGTGCTAGGCAAAAGTGTGTATGTTTTGGGGCGCCTGGCCCACCCTCCCTGCTACAGCCGTTTCCTGTGGGCAGGGAGCGAATCCTTCATTTTGCAGCACGAGAGAGCAGTGTGTGCAACCGTCTCCCTGCACTGCCCACTGATGGAGATTCGCTGGCTGTGGGGCACCCACACCTGCTTTTAAAGCAGATCCTGCTCTGTCTCTACCCTGTGTGAGTAAACACTGTTCCATCCAGTGCCTGTGCGAGTCATGTTTTGGTTGATGACATCCGCAACGTCAAAAGTTGCTCCCTCGGACTGCCATTCCCAGTGGCAGGTGTTGGTATACTCTTCGCCGCCCTCCAAGTGGTGAGTTTCCTCCGCTGGAGGTGGTGACAGGTGCCTCTTTCCCTCAACACTCTTCTTTCCGGGGAATCCAGGTTCAGCCAGAGCGGGTGATCCTTGGGACGGCCTGGTCCCATGAGAGCGTGTTGGCCTTGGTAATTCACTGTTCCTCAAGTCAGGACCTCAGCCCGGTTAGTTCAGACACTTGAATTTTTCAGAACCAAATAGGGGATCCCTCTCAGGGACTGCTCACGCCACCCAAGCTCACAGGTTGCCAGTCTGTCTTGTTACCATAAAAACTCTCAGACTGGTCAGAGTCCACCTAACCAGGGCATCTTCTCCCTGGAAGTGGGAAACCCAAGAGGCCGTGGAAGCCCCTCGGTGAGTAGTGAATCCTTCAGCAGTTCTAGGGGATTTTGATCATCTTGGGACATGCTCACAGCTAAGTAGCTCGAGGGCCTCTCAAGCCAGCAGAAGTAGCCCTGTGGAGGAGATCTTAGCGGTCAAGTCTGCCTGTCCAAGAACTGCACTCCCAAACCACGGCTTACATAGGCTCCTTCCATATTCGCCCCTGTCACGTTCCTATTTTTATTAGTCTGTATCATTATTAACGGTTCTTGTTGACATCATTATTGCAGAGAGGATACTATTTTGAAAAATTATTCATGTGCTTTTCTCTTTTTGCTTTTTCAGAGTATTTGACTTTTCTTAGTTGCCCCAAACACCCATCTGCCTGGGGAGAGTTTAAATGGCTACAGAAGAATGCAAGAAGAAATAAAGAGTTAACATTTTTTGCTATTGGCATTTAAAATGAGATTTCTCAGCCAGGCACTAGTCTTAAGACCCAAGCTATTGTCTTGAGAGAGGTAGAATTGCCCATTTGCTAAAACGACAGACTCAGAGGCAGAATAACTGGGCTCGAATCCAGTTCTGCCATTTACCAGCTGCGTGACTTCGGGAAAATAACTGAATTTCTCTATGACTTCATCCCCTTATCTGTGAAATGGGGGTGGTGATAATAGCCACCACAGAGGAGTGTCATGAGAATTTAATGAGCTAATCTACATAAAGCATGATTCAACAAATATTTATTGAACACCTATGTGCCAAGCACTCTAACACTTCAAATTAGTTAGAAAGTGCCTGGAACACATTAAGCATTCAATAAACACAGGCTCTTATGTTCAAATTTCCTTTCTTTTCCCCTTTAGTGAATCAAGCACCATGTCAGGAGGACCCAGCACTTAGAGCACCAAGCCAGGAAGCTCTCGCTGTGGTAGGCGGGGGTGAGGGCATAGCGACAGTGATGAAAGTGTGTCCTTTCCCTCTTGAGGGGTTTAGGGGAAGGATACACACATCCCTTTGGGAAGAGCTTCTGAAACACCCGGATAAATGGAAAGCACTGAGGACAGAGCCCTCAGAGGGCAAAGCATAGCTATGAGAGCCCAGCAGCCACATGAGGCAGAAGGAGGGATGAATTTGCTTCCTTGAGCCTCAGTTCCAAAGCCTTCCTGGAGTTCCACCCTAGAGAGGACTGTGAGAAACCGCCAGGACTGGGTGGAGGACATGGCGGAAACGCAGAGGGCTCTCCACCAGGCAAGGACTCTAAAGGGTGGCTGCCGGCTTCAGCAGGGCGGGCAGTGGCCAGGATAAGAGCAAGAGAGAGAGCCCTCGACCCCTCAGGACCCAGGATCACCGCACGATTCTGAAGGGGAGAAGGGGTGGGAGCGAGTGGACAGAAGACTGAGGAAGCTGGGAGATGGAGCATTTTCACACCAAGAGGCTGGATAGCACCTAAAGGTATGGTTTACACTGTTGCCTTAGATTGAACCGAATCGCAATTTTTCCAGCTGCCCAGAGGCTGGAGACAAAATAAAGATTCCAAATTCCTCCACATGTCCAAGGTGTGGTATAAATCTCATGACCCTGATACAGTACTTATTGTTATTTTGGTGGATGCTATCATCTGTGGAAGCCCTCTTCTCCAGCAATGGCTCTCCCCACCCACAGGGCAGCGCCAACAAATAAAACATCTTTCCTATTCGGAGCCCCCTACCCCCACACACTCCCCACAGGCATGGATTATTGGTCCAGGGTAAACTTCTGGCTCTGGGTCCATCTGAATCTCAGCCTCAGGACTTGGAGACTTTGATCTGAGAAAGATGAGGAGCTCTTAGTTGCTAAGACGAGCTCGTGGCCAATTTCCAGAGCAGTGACTTCCAAAGTACCCTGGGAACTCCCTGGAGAACCTGAAATTGACCCCAAATCCAAGTTGTTGCTTCTACCCTTACCTGTGAATCATATGCTGTGCCATAGGTTGTTCTTTTTTTTTTAAGACTTTTTTTCTCTCCCCGCACCCCATTGTCTGCTCTCTGTGTCCATTCACTGTGTGTTCTGTGTTCACTTGGATTCTTGCCAGTGGCACCGGGAATCTGTGTCTCTTTTTGTTGCGTCATCTTGCTGTGTCAGCTCTCCATGTGTGCGGCACCATTCCTGTGCAGGCTGCACTTTCTTTCGCACTGCGGCTCTCCTTACGGGGTGCACTCCTTGCGCGTGGGGCTCCCCTACGTGGGGGACACCCCTGCATGGCAGGGCGCTCCTTGTGTGCATCAGTGCTGCATGTGGGCCAGCTGCACACGGGTCAGGAGGCCCTGGGTTTGAACCCTGGACCTCCCACATGGTAGGCAGATGCTCTGTCCATTGAGCCTAATCCACTTCCTGCCACAGGTTTTTATATATAGCGAGGAACTGTTTTCTACTAATCCACTGAGTGGCTCCTTATGGGTTACTAATATGTAGGATTTCACAAACTAAGAGCATGGTTACAAGAGTGTCCCAAGAACTCTGCTAAGAGGCGGTGGGTTGGCAGTAAGGCAACGCTCTCAGCACATGCACAGATAGCCGGGATTCCTGCGATCTGGGCAATGGCCCTGGACTGTCAATACTTCATCAGTGTCACTTTGAATCCACTGTGTCCTTTGATGGCTAAATTACATTGATCATTAATTATAAATTACATTAATTATAAATTACTGTAAATTTGGCTTCATGATTGTTTAGCTTTATAATTATCAGGGCAATGTGTTCTGGTTGTTGTGTGTAATGATTTTTTGGGCCTTTAATTTCCCAATAATTAGACCTAAAAACCATATACCGTAGTTCAAATAAGGACCATCCGTGCTCCATATACGCATGTGCACACACATTCAAGTCCTTTGCAGTTTTATTAGTGCGGTGGTCGTTTATGTAATACTATTTTATTCACTGGAAATCAGGAATAATTGAAAGGTTTCACCGCCTTGCCCTCCTCACTGGGTCACAGTGAAAATCTGTGAGCTTTATTCTAGAGGAAGGACTCACCGATACCCACAAAGAAGCCCCTTGAGCTGCCCAGATTCCCACCCTTCCAGACAGCTCATGAGTCCACAACTTTTTTGATTCCATGAATATATACAGAAGTTCTGCTTTGACTTGAACTAGACTGGGTTGGTTTGCGTGGCTTGTACCAAAGTCTTTCTATTTTAGATAGGGACAAAAATATCAATTTTATCCAGTGGAGTCTTTCTCCCCTCCCTCTTCTTTCTAAGGGAAATTCTGACTTCCTGCTCAATTCCCCTACTCTTCATGTTTTGGATTAGGGTATGGGCATATGGAGAAGGTAAAAGCTAATCAGATAGGGAAGCGGACGTAGCTCAGTGGTTAAGCACCTGATTCCCATGTACGAGGTCCTGGGTTCAATTCCCGGTACCTTCTAAAAAGTAAAAAAAAAAAAAAGTTAATCAGATTTATGTTACAAAAAGCAGGGCACCAGGGAGAGGTCAAGAGACCTTGAAGGCAAGGGGAGGGGAAGGGGGTGAAGGAGGAGTGGAGAATGAACCAGGCGGGCCAGAGCATTGAGGAAAAGGTGTGGGGAGAGCTTTGTGAAGCATGGCCGTCATAACAAATGGGGACATATATAAACAAAGAGGATTTTTAGGAAGTTTTACTCCATATTTTGCAAAATGGTTCCCTTTTTTCTAACTCTTTTAAAGACTGCAGGAAATATTTTCATTGCTTTTCAAGTTGTCTTTTGGAGTTGGATTTTTTTTTTCCAATTTCTGAATTTTTTAAATGGATGCTGTTACTAAGATGGTCTTGGGTTTATAAAATGAAACAAAAATGGTTTCACACACTGTATAACATCCATGTTTAAAAGGAGACTGGAGGCGACAGAACATTTAGTTATTAATTTGGAGTGGAGCTTTGTAAAGATTGTCTTCCTTCCTCTTTGTTGGACATTTTCTGTAGTAAATGTATACTGTTTTGTTTTGTTTTTTTAAGATTTATTTTATTTGTTTCTCTTCCCATCCCCCCCATTGTCCACTCTCTGTGTCCATTCGCTGTGTGTTCTTCTGTGTCCACTTGCATTTTTGTCACGTGGCACTGGGAAACCGTGTCACATTTTTGTTGCGTCATCTGCTGCATCAGCTCTCCGTGTGTGCGGCGCCACTCCTGAGCAGGTTGCGCTCTTTTCGCACGGGGCGGCTCTCCTTGCAGGGTGCACTCCTTGCACGTGGCAGCACTGCGCGTGGGCCAGCTCCCCACACAGGTCAGGATGCCCTGGGCTTGAACCTTGGACCCTCCATATTGTAGGCAGACGCTCTATCAGTTGAGCCACAACTGCTTCCCAACATATAATGTTAATTAAGAGGGGAGCAGGCCCATTTAAGTGGTCTGGTCCATCTGACATTACTGTGCTGCAGAGCCGTCTGGGTGGTGAACACAGTCCCAGCTGGGGCTTTGTGCCCATGTGGATGTCATCCCTGTCCAGTCGGGGTACAGTTTCCAGTCTGGGGGCCTGAAAAGACCCACTGTAAGCAGCCCTTCTGCTGCTGGGTACGTGAGTGGAAACCCCACTGATGGCCTAGGAGCTTTTCACCTCGCCATGACCTCTGACCTAATGCTTAATCTTTGCTCCGGGCTTTGAGTTTCCAAAGCACTCTGATATTTGTTTATCCTTACACCCGTCCCACAGGACAGGCAGGACTTCCCGTTTTACCCAGTTCAGAGAGATTCAGTCACCTGCCCTGGACAGGCTGTTGAGAACTGACAGAAGCCACGTCTTCTTATTCCATACCCCGTGCTCCCCAGCCATGCGCCTGTCCTCTGTTTCCCAGCAGTGTCCTGCGTGGATGAACCTGACATAGCTTCCTCCATGCATTGCTCATTACTTGACTTTCCCCATACACAACTGCAGTTAAAAACCTGCACTAGGGATCTTTTCTCTAAACCTGGTGACTAGCTTCTGCTTTGTGAATTTCTCCATCTCAAAAGACAAGTTCCCATGGGCCCTGGCAAGGACCCCAGCTGCCAGGTCCCCTTCTTCAGCCTTGCCTGCACCCTCAGTCTTCCTGGCAGAGATTGGGGCGACCCAGGGCTACTAGGAAGGCCGGCTCCCTGGTGTTCACTTGAATGTGTCCAGGATCAGCAACAGCTGATTGAAACGCTCTCTGTCCTGGATGGGTCCACGGCACAGAATGAGATAGAAGGTCTATGACCCCGTATTGCTGGATTCGCATGAACGTTTCCTGGGACCAGTCCCTGATTTTCATCAGGGGGTCATATCGGCCACAGGGTGGTGCATACCTTGCTGCCCTCCCCAGAAGGTCAGGGGGCCATCTGCCCCGGAGTTTTGAGTGTACTCAAATTCTTCAACCCCACTTTATAGATAACCTCTTAGTTTATTCCCGCAGGTATAAATCACATCCTATAGCTGCTTTTACTAGTTTATTTTTGAGGACAACCTTAATTCCAAGTTCTTAGAGTTGCTCAATCCTTCCAGGCTGAGATGAGACCCTTGCGAAGGGTTTGAAGCTGGATGGACCCCAGATAAGTATGTTCTTAAAGGGGATCCATTCCTGTGGCTGTGGACCCATTGTCAGCAGGATCTTTTGCGGAGGAGGAGCTTAACTTCAGATGTGACCCATCTCACTCAGGGTGGGTCTAATCCTCTTGCTGGAGTCCTTCGTAAGAGAATGAAATTCAGACAGCTCAAGAGAAAGCCGCTGAGCAAGGAGCTGGAAGCCACAAAGAGAAGGGAGAGAGCAGCAGATGTCGCCACGTGCCTTGTCATGTGGCAGAGGAGCCCAGGACCACCTGCCACCAGCCTGCAGGAAGAAGGTATCGTCTTGATGATGCCTTAATCTGGACATTCACACAGCCTCAGAACTGTAAGCCTGTAAGTTAATAAATCCCTATTGTCAAAGCTAAGCCATTTCTGGTACATTGCTTTCGGCAGCCTAGCAAGCTAGAACAACCCTGTTTTCTTTTTTATTACTATTATTTTAATTAGGGAAGTTGTCAGTTTGCAGAAAAATCGTGCATAAAATACAGAGTTTCCATATACTACCCTATTAACACCTTACATTATTGTGGTACATTTGTTACAGATCATGAAAGAATGTGTTTGTGATTGTACTATTAACTATAGTCCACCATTTACAATGGGTTCACTGTGTTATATTGTACTATGTATTTTTTTAACTTTTATTCTAGTAACATATTCTCAACCTAAAATTTCCCCATTTTAACCACATTCACATATATAATTTTGTGCTGTTAATCGCATTCACAGTTCTGTGCTCTTGTTTTCTGACTCCTAGCCTGGCTCTTTTCACGACCCATAGGATCTCCCTACATTTCTATGGATCACCTGTTTTCTGTTTTATCCATGCAGCCAAATAGCACCATGGACCAAGATCTATCAGTTCAACTCTTCTTGCTCATGGGTGGTAAATCAGAATCAATTGTGGGGTGGGGGAGGGCAGGGGGTGACTTTAAAAAAGATTCTTCAGCCCTGCCAAGAACCTACCAACTATGAATTTCCCTGGGAGAGACTAAGTCATTTGCAACAACAACAAAACAAAATGAACAACCGCTAAAAACAAACAAACAAAAACCTCCTCAGTGACACCCATAGGAACTCCCCATTGTAAAACTCTGCCCTCTAGACCCGTTAACTATCCGTCCCAGAGGCTGAGATCTCCCGGCTCTTCCTACGCCGGGCGAGCCCTGCCTCTCGGCAGCGCTGCAGCCAGCCCCTCCTCTCCAGGTCATCGGAGTCGCCCAGGACAACTGAGGAAGGGATGAGGGCGGACAACGCCCGACCCGAGACAGAGCGTGTCTGCAACTGCCAGCCAGACAGCTCCGCCACCTGCCCCACGGGACCTAAGCCCCTCAACAGGAAGCAGAGTGGGCACCGCCCCAAATCCTCAAGACAGAGGAACGAGCAGACACGAGGGGAGGCAGCTGTGGACTAAGTAGACTTAGCCCCGTTCTAGCGGTGGGAGAACTCGTAGCACTGATAGAAAGACAGTGGTCACCAGAGGTCTGAGGGGGGGCGAAGAATACGTGTAAAACGGGGCATTTTCGAGACACTGGAATCGTTCTGCATGATACTACAATGACGGATACTAGCCATTATACATTTTGTCAAAACCTATAAAACTGTGCAGTGCAAAGTGGAAAACATAATGTACGCTATAGACCGTGCTTAGCAGCAGTGCTTCCCTGTGTGTTCATCAATCGTAACAAATGCATCGCGCTAATGAAAGATGCTGTGAATGGGGGAAAGGGGGGGAGGAGGGGGGGTGGGGTGTATGGGAATCCCCTATATTTTCCATGTAGCATTTATGTATTCTAAAGTTCCTTTAAAAATAAAAAATATATTTTTAAAAATTCTGCTGAATTGTAATATATTCTTCAAGAACATTTCCGGGTTCATGGTGTTATATGTCTTATTTGTAAATCTTGGCACATTAGGCACATTAAAGTGTCAGCTAAGTAAATTCTTGTTTGTTTGACTAAACAGCCTGTACGTGAACAAACATTGTTTAGACTTGGTAAATGTTGGTTTATTACATTATCTGGAGAAGTAGAGGCCCTTGTGAAGTGAAATGTGTGGAGAATTACCATATCAACAAATCTTTCTAATGGCGTCATGAGAGACATAAAGGAGACAAAAAGCAATATTTTCAGTTGCAGATGAAAGAATCCACTCTCACCAGCTTAAAGAAAAAAATAAGTTTTTAAAGAACATTAAGGGGGAAGCAGATGTGGCTCAAGCAGTTGAGTGCCCACCTACCACATGGGAGCTCCCGGGTTCAACTCCTGTTGCCTCTTAAAGAAGACAAGCAAGACAACGTGCTGATGCAACAGGCTGGCGCGGCAAGCTGATGCAACAATATGACACAATGAGATGATGCAACAAAGGGACCCAATAAGGAAACACAAAGAGAGACACAAAAGCAGGAACTGCAGGTGGCTCAAGCGATTGGGCACCTTCCTCCCACATGGGAGGTCCTGGGTTTGGTTCCCAGGGCCTCCTAAAAAGAAAACATGCACACAAGGAACAGACACAGAGAACAGACAGCAAGCGCAAACAACAAGGTTGGGGGGAGGGGGATAGGAATAAATAAATAAAATAAATCTTTTTAAAAAAAAAAGAATATTGATGATTCACAGGCCCTCCCGAAGGGCCAGAGAGTCAGGCTTACAGGCCACATGGTTAGGGAACGCCCAAACCATTCAGCGGGGGTGGGGAAGGCTTCCTGTGAAGATGCCACTGTCCCTGCCACGGGCCACACACGCTGCGGCTCTCACCGATGAGTCCGAGGACTGGACGCAAGAAAGTCACCACAGCTTTCCCCCAACAGCTGTAAGCCTCCACCACCACGCTCAGCGAAAGGTAGGTCTCTGCTTTCCCGTTGCTCACTTCCGAGTCAGAGTCTCACATGGGTCCAGCTGCTGGGCAGAGTCACCTGACTGTGCCCGAGCTACGAGAGAGCTGAAAGAGGGAGTTGGATTTCCATTCTGCCCTGGGCAGGCCGGAGAGATAATGGGGGAACTTCTCCCAAGGTAGAAAAGCTGCGCAAAAGTTGACGATGGATTCCTCTCGCTTTTCCCTTTCCTTCCTAAACAATCCCGTCTAAAAACCATTGGACTGGGCCCAGCAATTGGACCTCTGCTCTGGGGGAGGAGGGGGGCTGCAGCGTCCGCAGCATGGGGAGTCGGAGCCCACCTACGGTAAAGTCAGAAGCCAGCAAGGAGCATCGCTTTTTTTTTTTTTTTAAAGATTTATTTTTATTTATTTAATTCCCCTCCCCTTCCCCGGTTGTCTGTTTTCTGTGTCTTTTTGCTGCGTCTTGTTTCTTTGTCCGCTTCTGTTGTCGTCAGCGGCACAGGAAGTGTGGGTGGCGCCATTCCTCGACAGGCTGCTCCTTCCTTCGTGCTGGGCGGCTCTCCTTACGGGGTGCACTCCTTGCGCGTGGGGCTCCCCTACGCGGGGGACACCCCTGCGTGGCATGGCACTCCTTGCGCGCATCAGCACTGCGCATGGGCCAGCTCCACACGGGTCAAGGAGGCCCGGGGTTTGAACCGCGGACCTCCCATGTGGTAGACGGACGCCCTAACCACTGGGCCAAAGTCCGTTTCCCAAGCATCTCTTGACGGAATCTTTTCACCGACAGAACACGGCAAAGGAGATGGGGTGTCATGCCCATGACCACGCTACCTTCTAGAAAGCTCTGCCCTGCTGGGGTGGATCAAGATACTCTCCCTGCTGGCCTGATGAAGGAGGTTGTTGAGGATGTCCACACGGCAAGGAACTGCAGGCAACCTCTGGGACCAGAGGGCAGCAGCCGGCTGGGGGGGCGGGGGGGCAGCTCTCAATCACACAACCACAAGTCAATGAATTCCGCCAACAGCCTGGATGAGCTTGGAAGCCGATTCCTCAGCCTCTCATTGAGAGTGCAGCCTGGCTGACACCTTGTTGGCAGCTCTGCGGGACCCAGGCCAGGCCACGCCTGGGCTCCTGACCACAGAGACTGTGAGATGATAAATGCTTTGTTTTATGCAGCTAAACTGGTGGTGGTTTGTTACACGGCCTTAGAAAAGGAACACAGCCTCCCTGCGGCAGGCGGATCGCACCGCGAAATAAAGCAAGGAGCCAAGTCATGAAGTCTCCTTCCATCTCCCAACTCAGATCCCTGCGAGAGGCCAAGGCTGTTCATCTAAAGGGGATGATTCCACACGGAAACGGGAAGCCAACAGCAAGAAAAATGTCCCTCTGTCCTCAACAGAAAAGCAGGAGGAGAAGAGAAAACCGTTGGGAGGGTACAACCAAAGTCCAGATAAGAGATGATGGCAGCTTGACCGATAAGGTGGCCAGGATGGAGAGAAGTAAATGGGTCTGAGACACATTTACTGAGATGTACTTCCAGTCTTCTGGCACACACCACTGGGGCTAAGGTGGCACCATTTACCAAGACAGGAAACTGGGAGAGTGGCAGTTTGGGAAGGGTAGAAATCAAGAGTTTCATTCTGGACACGTACAGTTTGAGGGCTTGTGAGATACCTGAGTGGAGATGTCAGGCAGGGGGTTGGATATGCCAATCTGGAGCTCTGGAAAGTGGGGACTGGATATATAAATGTGTGAGTCATCGGCAGAAAGATGTTATTTAAAGTCACAGAAAGAGATAGAATCACCTGGGGAGAGGATGTAGAATCTTGCCCTCCAGCCTCTCCTCCACATGCCCTCAGACTCGTCTTTCTAAAATGCAAATCCGATCATGTAGTTCTGCCTAAAATTATGCGGTGACAGTCAAAAGTGGTGGTTTTTTTCCTCCTTTTAAGTTTTTAATTTTAGTAAAATTTTGTTTAAACTGGAAAAGGGAAGTTGTGTTTAACACATTGTACACTGACCTAGTTTCACAGAAGAAATTATATAGCACTGATTAAAAGCTAGTACAATATTTGGAAAGTTAAGGAGAAACAGAGAAGGCAAAGAAAATATAATGAAGGCAAGCGAACAATGAAATTATTGCAAATGGGTTGCTTTTTCCACATCCTTTTTCTCAGAATAACTAAGATAATTTACATACCCAACCAAAGATAATAATTGCTTAAAAGGCCACTCACTAGCTGTGTGACCTTGTAAACTGCTTTAACCTTTCTATGTCTCCTTTTGCTCTTTCCATAAAGTGGGGATAATGATGTTTGCACTATCTGCCTGGAAAGGTTGCTGAGAGGACCAAATGAGATAATGGGAAAAAATCATTTTGAAAAGTTTACAGTGAAGGTTGAAAGCTCCTTAAGGAGCAGGGGCTGTGACATACTATCCTTGTACCCTTTCTACCCAGCACAGCACCTAGTGTGCAGGGTAAGACTAGTACTAAACACTGTCCTTCAAGGACGCCCTATTACCTTCAGAACAAATCTCAGTGGGGTTCCCCCAAAAGCAGAACCTAAGGTTAGGGCACAAGAGGAATGGCTTGTCTCTGCTCCATCATCGTGGGGACGCCACTGCAAGATTCGCAAGCCGGGGCCTGAAATCTGCAGGTGTGAAAGGGGCTGGAGGATCTGCCTCCATGGTGGCTCGTTCACGTGGTTGGCCAAATGTTTGCAGCAAGCAGTGGTTCACACGGACCCCTCCCCGGGGCTGCTGGAGTGACCCAGCACAGCCACTGGCGTCTCCAGAGTGAACGCTTCAAAACAGAGCAAGGCAGCCGCCGCCCTGCCGTTCAACCCCAGCCTTGGAAGTCACACGCCACCGCTTTTGCCACATTCTGGTCATTAGGAGCAAATGACTGAGGCTGGTCCACACTCCCAGGGACAGGAATTAGATGCAAGTTGAAGAAAGTAGTGTCAAAGTATTTGTGGACATATTTTTAAAGAACCACGATCCCGCGTCCTCGGGCCCAAAGATTGATTTGTTTTCCTTTCTCCCGCTGCCACCACTTACTATCAGGCTCCTCCCTCTACAAAATTCCCTCGCACCTGACAGGAAATCACGTCCCAATTTCGCCCCTACCAGCTGTCTCCGAACAAGTAACAAATCCTTCATGTTTTAAGGATTTTACTGCTAGTCCTTACGGAAAAGCAAAGAGAAAGTAAAAATGACAAATCCAGGGAAATTATAAAGTTACAGGAAACTTGATAGAGAACCAGAAGAGGTTCTTACCATGGGATTACCTGGAACCCCCGCGTCCTCGGTCGCGTGGTTCTTAGACTCTGCCTCAGATGATCCCACAGAGAAGAAGGGCGGGGGATCTCCAGGAGGAGAGCTGGTTGGATGACAGACCAGGTTCCTTAGGTTTCAACCCGAGATCTTTTTTTTTTTAATATTTTATTTATTCCCCCCCCCACCCCCAACCCAGTTGTCTGTTCTCTGTGTCTATTTGCTGCTTCGTCGTCTTTGTCCGCTTCTGTTGTTGTCAGCGGCACGGGAATCTATGTTTCTCTTTGTTGTGTCATCTTGCTGTGTCAGCTCTCCATGTGTGCGGCGCCATTCCTGGGCAGGCTGCACTTTCTTTCGCGCTGGGCGGCTCTCCTTACGGGGCACACTCCTTGCGCATGGGGCTCCCCTACGCGGGGGACACCCCTGCGTGGCTCGGCACTCCTTGTGTGCATCAGCACTGTGCATGGGCCAGCTCCACACGGGTCCAGGAGGCCCGGGGTTTGAACCGCGGACCTCCCATGTGGTAGACGGACGCCCTAACCACTGCGCCAAGTCCGCTTCCCCCCAAGATCTAGTTTGACACATCTTCTGTATGTGATGGAATTTCAAGTCTCTTCCAGAACCTTCTTCCAAATCTCACTCACAGTGGGTACCTCTATCTGTAAACTGTTCTGCTTTTAGACACTGCAGCTGCCCATGCTGGTATTTCTGGATTGTTCCCTGATCCCTAGACATTGAGAAAGGAAGACCTGTCTCCAGTTTACACCTGGGTTTTGGGTGCCCTGCACAAGCAAGAGGTTCACAGCACCACATGTCTTGCTTGGAAACTCTGTTTGCCCTCTGACTGGTCCGCCTCTACACTGCCCTCCACACCTTAGCCAGAGTGACCTTCTTAAATTTACATCTGCTCTAGCTGCTCCCATTCTGGACTCTTCAGTGGCTCCCCCATTATACCTCTTTACTTCCTGACAGCCTCCAAAGCCGTGAGTGACACTGCTCTGGCTCACCGCCACTGACGGTAGCTTTCAACCAGAAAGAAGTGGATTTACCCAGTTCTCTCTCTGTGGACCTTTACACATGGTCCACCTGGAAAGCTCATCTCCCCTGCCACCTGTCCCTCTCCCCACACCTGCCGCGCTCCCATTCACTTTCGGGTGCCAGCTTGGATGTCACCTCCCCAGGAGCTTACACCTGACCTCACCTCACCCCAGTCTAGCACACTGGACTTACTCCCACCTTCCACACTGAAATGTACTTTTCTTGTTTATTTCTCTATCTATGCTGTTAAAGCCTCAAAGGCATAAGCCAGGTCCTGTGTCCTTAGCGTCCAGCACGGCGCCTGGCTCAGAGTGAGTTGCTCAGCGAGCATTTGCTGATTGAACGACAAGTGAAGAGAGCTCCTTCACCCTTCCCTTTGCGGTGTCCGTGGGTCTGTCCCCTGGAAGGCCCTGGCCTCTTCCTGTCACGTGCAGTTGCCTGAAGAGCCTGACCTAATAGACAGATGGGTGCTGAGGAGCTCGCAAACCCTCGGTGAGCCTTGCTGCCCTGGGTCACCCTTGGAGTTGGGGACCATTGGTTGCCGTGTGATTGGCTGGCCGGACCGCCGCCACCAGCAGGGTGGGACCCTGTAATCTGCGTGACGGCCCTCCTTCCCCGGCCCCTAAAAGGCAGGGACGTTACCTGCCATTTGGTCATCCTCTCTGCCTGGGTGCTCGAAGGTGCAGGCGGGGGTCTGTCAGAGGACCATCGGATGTGGGCTCTCCCCTTTCCTGATAGAGTGTGGCTGGCCTCACCGCGTGAATGATCGCATCCCTGATGGCAATTGAAGCTCTTTGTTTTTTTCAAAGATTTATCTTATTTATTTATTTCTCCCCACCCCCTTGTCGTTTTTCACCTGCTATGTCTCTTCATCTTCCTTGTTTCTTTAGGAGGCGTCAGAAGCCGAACCCGGGACCTCTGAGGTGGGAGGGAGGTTCCTAATTGCTTGAGACACCTCCGCTCCTTGCTTTGTTGTGTCTCTCATTATGTTTTTCTTCTTGTGTCTCTTGTTGCATCAGCTTGCTGTGCCTGCCTGTTGTTCCGGCTTGCTGTCTTCTTTAGGAAGCACCGGGAACTTCCGCTCCCTGCTTTGTTGTGTCTGTCATTGTATCTTTTCTTCCTGTGTCTCTTGTTGTGTCAGTTTGCCGCACCTGCCTCTTGCGCCAGCTCGCTGTCTTCTTTAGGAGGCATCAGGATCTGAACCAGGGACCTCCCGTGTGGTAGGCAGGAGCCCAATCGCCTGAGCCATATCCACTTCCTCAGCTGAAGCAGTTCTTTTCCAAAGGTCTCCAAAGCTGGAAAGACCTGGAACTCGGAGGTGTGTGGCCATTTTGCTTCCATTTCCTTGTACCAGGACAGGGTAGGGCTAGAGAGCTGGCATTCTAGAGTCCTGCTGCCTGCGATGGAGCCTGGTTCCCCCACTCACTAGCGGAATGACCTTGGGCAAGTCCTGTGACCTTTTCCAATCCTTTTGTTCCTCATCCATAAAATGGAGACGGATAATAATACTGCCTTCCCTTAGGGTTGTTGTGAGGGTTAAATGAGACACTCAGTGCAAAGGCCCCTAGACCAGAGCCCGCCCTTGGGTCAAGGACAGCTCTTGCCATCTGCAGGGAGGCGAGCCAGGCCTTCGCTGCCCGTTCTTCCTTCCCGACCCTCTTCCTTGCCCCACGACTCAGTCCCGCCCTCCTGGTGTCCTCGGGCCCTCAGCGGAATGTCGTGGGGCTGCTCGCCCGGGGCTCAGTGGGTGCACTGAGGAAATGTGTGCGGTGGGGGCGGGCCAGGGAGCGGACGCTGGGTGCTCAGCTCCATCGCCGCTTCTCTGCACAAGCCCGCGCTGCAGTCAGCCGTTCCCTGGACCACCTAAAAGCAAACACCCCTCGCCCCAGAAACAATGAAGTTTCTGCCAGAGCCTGCAGTCTAGGATACGTCAGGAGTGCATATTCTCCCCATGAACAGGGCGCTGACCCTGCTCTTCGGGAAGGAATTACCCTGGCCTTATTCTGCTGAAGGGGCTTTCGCTGACTTCCTGGCCTGGTTTTCATTACAGAGCATCTCCTTGCCCCCTGAACCTTGAGAGGCCAAGCCCACCGTCTCCTCGGCATGATTTCTCTAATCCTCAAATTTCTCTTTTAATAATAGTTTGTCTTTCTGCATGTCCCACGGCCCGCAATCGGCTTCTATCTCCCATTTCACAGCTTCCAGGAACTCCGACGCGGCCACAGATTCCGGGCTGAGGGGCGCCTCGTGGTCCCGGCTCACTGCAGATGAGCCGCACATCCGAAACCCGAAGACGAATCATTCAGGTTACCAGCTCCCACCAGCGCCCCGGGCTCGGAGACGTCCTCCCGCATCCAGCCCCCTCCCCACCCTACCCCACCCCACCCACCTGAGGAACGGTGGGTCTCACCTTTGCCCCTGATCCACCAAGACATCCTGGGTTTTTGCTTTTTTGTTGGTTTGTTTTTAAGGGATATTGTATATGATCTTTTTAAAAGTTTATTATTTTTATTTTTTTAGGAGGTGCCAGAGATTGAACCCCACAAGAAGCAAGTGCTTAACCACTGAACTACATCCACTCCCTACTGGGTTTGTTTTTTTTTTAAGATTTATTTATTTACTTATCCCCCTCTTCCTCCCCCCCCCCCAATTGTCTGCTCTCTGTGTCCATTCACTGTGTGTTCTTCTGTGTCTACTTGTCTTCTCTTTAGGCAACTCCGGGAACCGATCCTGCGACCTTCCAGAGTGGGAGAGAGGCGCTCAATCTCTTGCACCACCTCAGCTCCCTGGTCCACTGCTGCTCTTATTGTCTCTCCTGTGTCTCTTTTTGTTGCGTCATCTTGCTGCACCAGCTCGCCACACGGGCCAGCTCGCCTTCAACAGGAGGCCCCGGGAATCAAACCCTGGACCTCCCAAAAGGTAGATGGGAGCCCAATTGGATTTCGTACTTGGATGCTCTGTGGCATTAGAAAGACAGTCTTTGGCTAATGCTCAGTCCCATTCGGACAACAGCACCAAATCTTTCCCACAACCGAGCAAGGCTCCCGCACGTTGCCTGGAGAACCTCTGTCTCCCATCTACTGCACGCCAGTGCTACAAGCTCTGTCTTAAACACACTTGATTCCTTGCAGGGGAAGAGGAGACTTGCTTTCACCCCATCCCCCAAGTTGCCAGGAAACTGATGAGAGCTAATCCCACCTAAATCCCAAGCCCCACACTCCCAAAGGCAGCGGATAACTAGGCACCCATCATGGGCGCTCCGGCTCACCCCACCCCACCCTCCGCCCCAATTTTCTAAGTCTGCTCAGCAACCAGAGCCATTAAATCCAGAAACTAATTTGTAAGGAAAACAATGAGAAGAGTAATAGCCTCCCTGTAGGATTTCCAAGAAAGATCCCGCGAGGGGGCCGGTGCGCTGTGAAGAACGGAGAAGGACACCGGGAGAGCCTCCCTGGTGGAATGGAAGCTAACCCGCCCCCAAGTGGAAATCTGCCCCCAGCCCACAAGAGCCCAGCGCTCCGTGGCCCGGTATTTATTCTGCAAACAGAGTTGCTAAGAGGCAGCAATCGCGGGCCTGCTCCTCGCAGCTCGGGAGCAGCCTGCAGAGCCGGCCCAGGGCACGTCCTGGGTTGCTTTGGAGCAGCGCTATTTGGAAAAGGAGAAAAAGAAAAAGAAAGCAGGAAAGTGGGAGGGCGAGAAAGAGCCAGAAAGGCTTAAGAGAGCGCGTCAGCCGGTGGAGAGGGCAGGTCTTTGCACGGCCCCTGCAGAGAGGGCCCGACCTTGCCAGGAGGGAGAGCAGAATCCTCACGTGGCCCTCTCTTCTCCGTGCATGGGGCCCCAGGCCTCAGAGATGGGGAGAGAGTCACCTTGAGTCATCCAGTGAGTCACAGGCAGAAGCCAGAAATAGACCTCCCGGCCCCGTTCCTTCTTGGCACAGACGTCTCGTGGCAGTTTGAACCAGGGGAGGTTCACTTGCTCCTTGCAGCCAGGTGGGTTCATTGGGTGAGTTGTCTCTCCTCCATTCCAAAGGCAAGTGCCTTAAAGTGGAGGAGGACCAGGATCTTCAAACAAACGTCCCTCTCCGCGCGCGTCCCGTGCACCTGTCGACTGTCCCGGGCAGCGTACAGCTCATTTGCTTGTTTCTCACTTTGCCTCTTCTGCCTGCTTGCCTCCGCACATTCAGTCCATCGAGGACGTTTAGATCTTACTGGGACCTCCAGGAAGTCTTCCTTAATTAGATGAAGCCAATTTTGATCTTTTCTCTTACTTGTGTTTCCTTAGGGCTTGTGACAATGTGGATTGCTCATCCAACAGCAAAGGGTCCCCCCTTTCTTTTGCTGTCAAAACTCATATTTAGTTCTGATTCGCCCTCCTCCCTGTGCTCAGGGAAAGTGTGCTTCCTCAGCCCGTTCATGTCTTTGGACTCATTGTATGAGGATATTATCCTTGGAGCTGCAGCAGCCGTCTTGTGACCATAGGGAAAAAACCAGCAGAATTCCAGAGAAGCCACTCCACAAACTTGTTGAGCTACTGAGTTAAGCAACGCTGGCTTGCCTAACTCCAGTGTTCTTGTTATGGCAGATAACAAATCCCTTACAGCGTTAGCCACTCTCATTCAGCTGTTATGTTGTTACTTGCAGCTAACAGCATTCCTAATTGATATGGCATTTAAGCCCTCAGTTCACTCTAAAGGTAAAAATCCTAACTCCAGCTTGTGTTGTTGCACAAGAAATGCTTTTTTTAAAAAATTTCTTTGTTTTGTTTTTTTCTTTTCTTTTCTTTTTTTTTTTTGAAATGCTTTTTAAGCAACAAGTTGCTTGAAATAACATCATTCCTGGGTTGCAGGAACTACAGATGAAATCATAATAACCCATCACATGTGTTCAGAGCGTTACATTTTTCAGCATCTCTCAGTTGCTGCCTGTCCTCACTAGGGTCAAATAGAAGTGAAAAATAAGTGTTCTGAACCCAGTTAAAGAAGGAGGGGGGTACCCTATGCTCACCGTTTCCTCTCCCCGCTCCTGGTGTTTCCTCTTTGAGATACGTTTGGGCTTTAGTAGGTGAGGTGGCTGGAAGAGGAGACAGGATTAGGATGGGGTGAAGGTCATTAAATTTAATTGTTATTTAACAGCAGAACCAAAATAGGTCTAATGGGGAAACCTTATCTTAGCAGTGAAAAGAGCAGGTTTCTAGACTCGACTTGGCTGCCGTCCAGATATGTGCCTTCTGACAGAGCATATCATTTTCCAACTTCAGTTTTCTCAATCATAACATGAGGGAGTGGGGCGAAATTATTCCAGGTCCCTTTGGACTCTAAAAATTCCCTGATTCTAAGTATAAAGAGACCAGCTCAACCCTCTGCCTGCTAAAATGCCAACCACATATGGTCAAGTTCTTCACTGGAGACAAAGACTACTTAGATATGGAAATAACTTATCAATATTATTAATACCACTGGTAGCTAACAGTTATTGAATGCTTACCATGTTCCAGGAGCTGTGCTAAGTAATCAATGTGTAGAAATCTTTTAATCTTCACCACAACCTTATAATGTATACCATTTTTATCCCATTTTACAGGTGGGGAATATAAGGTTTGGGGAGTTAAGTATATGCCTACAATCATCCAGGTAGGTGGTGGAGCTGGAGTTTTTGAGGTACAGAATCCTTTGTTGTAAGGGTCTTAAGTGTTTAGGGGATTTAAAATATTTGAGCCCTCTTAAGGAGACCATGCTTTCTGTATTACTTACTTTGTTTTGCTTATTTACAATGTGTTTACCCAACAACCTATATAATAAAGTACTCCAGGAAGTGAATGTGGCTCAAGCAATTGAGTTCCCACCTACCACACGGGAGTTCCCAGGTTTGGTTCCCAGTACCCCCTGGAGAGGACAATGAGCTGGCGGAATAGTCAGGCACAGCAAGCTGATACAACAAGATGACGCAACAAGAGACACAAGAAGAAAAACATAATGAGAGACACAGCAAAGCAGGGGGCAGAGGTTCCCAGTGCCTCCTAAAGAAGATGAGCAAAACAACGAGCTGGCACAATGGGCAGGCACAGCAAGATGATGCAACAAGAGACACAAGAAGAAAAAACATAATGAGAGTCACAACAAAGCAGGGAACAGAGGTAGCTCAAGACATTAGGTGCCTGCCTCCCACATGGGAGGTCCCGGGTTCAGTTCCAGGTGCCTCCTAAAGAAATAAGGAAAGACAAGCAGACACAGAAAGTGCAAACAACAAGGAGGTGGGGAGAAATAAATAAAATAAATCGTGAAAAACATAAAAATAAGGCATCCCGAAATAAACATGTCCAAAATGATATTCTTCATTTTTCCCGCCAACTCTGTTCTTCAAATTCCCACTCAAATATCTCTTTCCCCCATCTGCCCACCTTAGTGGGTCCAGGCCCAAATCCTGAGGTCATCCTCAGTTCCCTCACCGGTCCCACCACGTCCTGTGCGCTCAGGCTGCCTCTGGCACCTCATCGTGTCTCCCTGCCCCCACTGCCCCCGCCGGCCCCGCCGGCTCTCCTCTGCACTCTGCTCCAGCCGTCTAACCAGTCTCCCTGCGGCCGCAACTGCTCTCCTCAAGTCCATTCTCCAGAGCTCAGCTAGCGGGGGCTTTTACATTTTAAAACAAATGAGAACGTTTTCCTGCCCTGTGTGAAACCCTCCAAACGCTTCTCATTTACACTTAAAATAACTCCTCCCGTGGGCTGAGACTCCCGTGATGGGGCCGTCGCTCTTCTCCGTGGCCCATCAACGGTCACTCTCCAGCTCCTCTCACTCTCTGGGTTCTCCAGCGTTCCTCAGGGCTTTACTGTTTTCTTCGCCCTCGGAGCTTCTCCTGGTCAGGGCCTTCTAATTCAGGCTCCCTGACCACTATAATTAAAATAGCCCTTTGCTCCCAGCCCACTCCACCCAGCGCCCCGCTTTGCTTCCTTCGTTCCCTGGAAATCACCGTATATATTTCCCTTTTGTTAATTTACTTTTTTACTTATTTATTGTCTCTTTTTATTAGGATTTTTTTTCTCTTCCCTCCCCCCTCCCGGTTGTCTGTGCTGTGTCCATTTGCTGTGTGTTCTTATGTTTCCGCTTGCACTTTTGTCAGCGGCACGGGAATCTGTGTTTCTTTTTGTTGCGTCATCTTGTTGTGTCAGCTCTCTGTGTGTGGGGCGCCATTCCTGGGCAGGCTGCACTTTCTTTTGCGCTGGGCAGCTGTCCTTACGGGGCACACTCCTTTGGTGTGGGGCTCCCCTACGCGGGGGACACCTCTGCGTGGCACAGCATTCTTTGCGTGTGGCAGCACTGCACATGGACCAGCTCACCACACAGGTCAGGAGGCCCTGGGTTTGAACCCTGGGCCTCCTATGTGGTAGGCGGATGCTCTATCAGTTGAGCCAAATCCATTTCCCTTATTAGAATTTAAACTCCATGAGAGCAGGAGCCTTGTCATCATCATCATCTTTTTTTTTTTTTAGCTCCCAGGGTTGGGGAATGAGCCCAGCGTGTGAGAAGCTGGTGCTCAACCACTGAGCCACATTGGCTCCCCTGAGCTGTGCTTTTCATTTTTTTTTGCCTGGTGTTTGTTTGTTTATTTTTAGGAGGCAGCTGGGGCCGAACCTGGGACCTCCCATATGAGAAGCAGGTGTTCAACTGCTTGAGCCACATCTGCTCCTGAGCCTTGTCTTCTTGATTCTAACACCTAGAATAGTGCCTGGGAAATAACAGGTGCTTCATAAATGTCACCTGAATGCATGAGTGCTTAAAGCAGGGTCTTGTTTTTGGCGTCTCTCTCCTGTCTTTTGCTGCTCCCAGTGCAGTGCCACGGCCCAGGCAGATGTTCACCAAATGCTAGTTGGTTGCATGACCAGAGAAAACTTTCTTCTGGAGTTTCTGATCTTTATGAATATAGAATTTTCTGGGATGTCACAGGATTTCACCTTCAGAGATCCATCATACCATGTACATGGATGTTCTCATTTTTTTCTATAGGGGAAGTGTCTGCTGAGAGAGACAGCTTCCTCTTCTAGTTGGCTTCTACAAACACAGCCTTGACCTGCCCCAAACTTGGGACCTTGCTTCCTAACCAAACTCCCATATAAAAATGCTTTTGGGATTTTTAATCACTTCCAACACAGAGCACACCTTTGGAGTCCCTTGCTAGTCACTCAGCCTCTCTGACTACTTCAAACTGCTTGGGAAAATTCTTTCACAGGGGAGAGAGAAAAAAACTAAGGACTTGGGGGAAAAAAAATTAAGTCTGTATTTAGTGCTCTTCTCAGATCTATCTATTTGCGATAATGGGAGGTGAATTTATATTTCTTGGAAATTGATTTCTCTATTCCCCTTATTATACGTTGTTGACCTATTGACTTTTAAGTCTCTCCAAAATCTGTTCTCACTTCCTAATTCATTGGGGGCTCCTCGAGGTCCTTGGGGAGTCTGCAAGAAGCGGGTTCAGCTCCTGGGAAATCCTGGCCCTGAGGATGGGGCCCGGGCACAGCCACTGCTGCTCTGAGAGCACAACGTCACACAGGCATGGAGTCTCCAGTGCGGCTGCTTGTGTCCTGTCGCTGTCCCCCTTTCACCATTTTCTCCCATTCCCACTCTGGCCTCCTTCCTCCAGGAAGGGGAAGGAGGAAAGCGAGAGAAGGTTACATAACCTTCACATTAGCCTCTAAGAAGGAAGCTGTAGAGTGTCTCCTTTGGGCTCTATTACCTCCCAACAAAATCCCTCGTCCCTTAGTGAAGGATGTTGGGCACCAATCTGGTTAAGCATTGTTTGTGAAGGCACCTTTGGCTGCAAATAACAGAAAACAATTTGAACTGGCTTAAACAAAATAGGAAAATGTGTTCTATGGATTCAAGAGTTGCTCACAGAACCCAAGATGAGGGAGAGGAGCTGGGTCTCAGGAGAGATCTAAAGCAGATGCTGGAAAGCTCACGGGCACCAGATCTGCCATTTTCGGCTTAGACGCTCATCTCTGCTTCTCTCCGTACACTAGCTCGTTCTTCTCTCTCGGAAGACTGGCCTTTTCTGTTTCTCTGTACCACACAGCCACCATTCAACATGCCAAGCTTGTATGTTCTCAGGTCTAGCTACTCATTGCCCCTGAATCACAACTCCAGGTTCCCAGGATGAAGACTCTGATGACCCAGCTTGAGTCAGTAGCCCACTCCTGTCCCCTCCAACCCTGGCCAAGTGAGCCGAAATACCACACTTCAGAAACCCATCCCAATGAGCGATAGGATGAGGCAGGGGAGATGTTCAGACCAAGGGGTTACTGAGGGCTGGGCAGCAATCCCCAAAATGTCCAAGCCACACCATGGCCCTGGACGGGCTCTTTCACTTCCCACTGCTCCCCTGACCCCATCCGTCTCGGAATGTTAAGAGACGACTACAGACTGGCTCTCTGCCTGTGACTTTTCCTGAGATGGTATCATTTATTATCGGAATTTTCTAATGAGCCCTAAAATCATTTTCTCCGAGCTGTTTTTCCCTTCTCTCCGGATGCCTAAACAGGGGTCTCTAAACCTCTTCTGGTAATTACTTACTCTCAGTCACCAGAAGCTAAGGGAGTGGTCCTGGGAGCACTTTAGTTTAAAGAGGCGCAGTATACATCATGATGGCTAAGAGATACTGATAAGAATAACAGTAATAATAACTGGAAGAGGGAAGGTAAAGGAGAGGAGGACACGGACGTGGGAGAGTAGGGGCTGGCATTCAGCGAGCCCTTGGAACTGCCTGGCAATGTGTTACATAAGCATCTTAGGCAGCAGTGGCCTATGCCTTCCTCAAGCAATTTAGAGACCCTGGTACCGTAATCGAATTATCCACCCACATTCAGGACTACTGCTCTCCCCTGGAAGTCTCTGGAAGTGCTTGGTTTGATTACACAAAATATTACTGATTATTGTCATTTACATGAATAGCTTTCATTTGCACCTAAGCACCATGTAGCACGAAGATGATTATGGGTTGATTAACTTCGCTTTAAGATTAATTTCACCATTAAACTTGGCCCGTGATGTTCAGGCTTCCCAGTTTGCACAGAGTCGATCATCTACTCAGACTTAAAAATAATTAGAGGAAACATCCTACCCTGAGGTATGAGGCTACAAGACAGATGGCTCACAGGTCATTCCCCAAGCCGCTGAGAAGAACTGGATATTCTGAAGAACTAATCCAGAAATGGAAGGAATTTTGAGTCGGGAAGGTAAAGGAGATGGTCTAGCTGCATTTTTACTGAGCTCAAGGAGAGCTGTGGGAGGAGTCCTGGCACTGAGCCACGGGCCCAGGGCCAGCCTGCCTCCAGCCCTTCCCCACTATGTTATAGGAGGGAAACGGGGCTCTGGGGCCCTGCAGGAGGAAGCTAGCATCTAGGGAACGCGTGCTGGTGTAAGTAATCCTAGGGCCAGACACTGCAGCAGTGGTGGTGTCACCAGGCAAAAGCAGCGTGCCTTGCCTGGAAGGCTCCTTATGGAAGGCTCCTTAATGACCAATTCCTGAGACATCGCGGTTTCAAAGAGTTGGTTTTTTTTAAAAAAACAAATCAATTTTATTGATACATATTAATAAAGCATACAGTTCATCCAAAGTGTACAAGCACATAGTGGTGAAGCATTCTTCACTTCAATCATTATTAAAGCACTTTCATTATTTCAATAATAATAATAAACAAAAAATGGACAAACAAAAAGCAGGAAAATTCTTCACCCCTCATTCTCTCCATGCCTCCCCTGCCGTACATAGCTGCTGTGTCTGTCTATTCTTACGTATTTATTTAAGCAGTTTTACTGAGATATATTCACATAGCCTACAATCTATCCAAAGTGTACAATCAACAGCTTTTAGTATAATCAGTGTTGTGCGTTCATCACCACAAAAGATTTTAGAACAATTTCATTAACTCCAGAAAGAAAAACTCCACACCCCTTAGCAGTCACCTCCCAACCCCTCTATCCTTCCCCAGCCCTACATAACCACTATAACCTAATTTCATCTTTGTAAGTGGATTTGTATTTACTTTTTATATAAATGGAATCATACAATATGCAGTACTTCGTGTCTGATTTCTTTCAAAGAAAGAGTTTTTTGCTAGCAAAGAGCAAGGAGCTCAGATGGCCTAACCACCTTAATTCTGTCTCCCAAATTTTGAGGACTTGAGGATATCTGTGGATTCCAGCAGGGGAGGGTGGAGTGGTTACCATCACAAAAACAGGCAAATACAAAGGTGAGGCCGGTCTAACCAGTTTCCCATCATTTCAAGCATTAACTTTTGGCTATTCTATAATATGCTGGAAAAGTAAGGGGGAAAAGCATCAGTATGATGATTCAGAAATCATAATCATTTGTTAATTCTTAACCCTTGGTTACAATAGTATGACAGAAATAATACAGAAACAAGAGTGTTAGCATCTATTGAGCACTTTCTATGTGCCATGCAAAATCATATTTAATTCTCAGAATAACCCAGAAGGATTGGTGCTTCTATCACCCTCACTTTACAAAAGAGGAAACCAAAGTTCAGAGAAGTGAAGCGACATGACAGACGTTGAGCCGATTTATAGGTAGTCTGGACTTGAATCTGGGTCTGTTGAGCCTCAAAACTGAATTCTCTCCAGTTCTTTGAGGTTGTCTCTAAAGTTAAATAATCCCTAACGCCTCAGAATTTCAGATTCCACATTTGTAACGTGGGGTAATAATGGTTTACTGAAAACACAAGGGCTGAAGAGATTCAATCACTGCAAATGTAAATTTGTTAGAGACTTAGAAAGCATACCTGTTTTACTTGAAAACAGATAAACTACTTTCCTTCCTTCCTTCATTTTTTCTTTCCTTTTTCTCCCCTTCAGTGGTTTCATTCCCTTAATGCCTCTCTTTTGTTCTTCCCACTGCTTTATTTCCATCTTGCAACAATGCCTGCCCTCCCCCAAGTCTAGTTTGGGAAAGAAGTACCAGAGAGTACACAGGTGTATGCATTTTAATTAGTCACCGATATTTCACTGGGAAAAATAGGAGACCTGGGAGTTTCTCACTTAACAGAGCTGGCTGCACACCCAGCAGGGACTTGGGGCAGAGCTGCTAAGTGATGGATGATGATTCTTGCTCCAGTTAAGAACAGATAGATTGGAGCAATTTCCTTTTATAGGATTATCTTCATGCTGAGTCTCAGGTACCAACTTGAAATTCTCCTAGAGAGAAACTGGACGTCTGCCCTTGATTGGACATGATGGCTAAGGCATTGCCTCTGTGATCAGAAAATCTAGACCTGAGTCCCAATTATGCCACCTCCTTGCTGTGTGACTTTGAGAAAGTTATTTATGCTCTCTAAGCCTCAATTTCTTCATCGCTAAAAAGAGTATAGAGGTAAAAACACGTGTCAAAGCTGTATTAAATGAAGTAATAGGAAAGCGGGCTTGGCCCAATGAATAGGGCGTCGACCTACCACATGGGAGGTCTGCGGTTCAAACCCCGGGCCTCCTTGACCGGTGTGGAGCTGGCCCACGCGCAGTGCTAATGCGCGCAAGGAGTGCCCTGCCACTCAGGAGTGTCCCCCATATAGGGGAGCCCCACATGCAAGGAGTGCACCCCCTAAGGAGAGCCGCCCAGTGCGAAAAAAGTGCAGCCTGCCCAGGAATGGCACCGCACACACAGAGAGCTGACACAACAAGATGACGCAACAAAAAAGAAACACAGATTTCCATGCCGCTGATAAGGATAGAAGCAGTCACAGAAGAACACACAGCGAATGGACACAGAGAGCAGACAATGGGGGGGGGGGTTGGGAGAGAAATAAATAAAATCTTTTTTTAAAAAATGAAGTAATAGGCAGAAAGTGCTCTGCAAACAATGTACTACACAAACATTAGCTGTGATTATAATGTATGTATGTTTCCAGCAGTGGGGCGCGGATGGGGGTAAAAGGCAGGAGCCTGAGCCTCTGGAAATTCGCTCTCATGGGTAGAATTTACAGAGGGCTCACCTGGCTTCGTTCTGGAGGATTCACCTAGTCCTTCAGAATCTTCATCACTTAGTAAAATATGCACAGATGTCGCTTAGCAGCAGCAATGCCAACACCGGCAGCTGAGCCAGGAGCAGCGATGGTGGCAGGTGACCAGCACTGGCTTCGTGGGGACAGGGGTCATCTCAGCCGGTGACTTAACAACGCCGTAAGCGTAACTGGATTTCCTCTAGGTCTTGGCTATGTTACCTAAAAGAATTTAAGAACATGGCAGTTGAGCTAGGTCAGTAGTTTATGAAGGAAATGAGAGAAGAGACTAGAACAGGGAGAAAAATAACGGATTACAGAACCTTGCGTGTACTTGCCAGCTGGTCCAGGCAGAGAGAGAAAGCTTTGGCTAGAGTGGTTACTTTTTAAAACATTAATTATTCCTCCCCTTGCTAATGTTGGGGGAAGGGTCCCAGCTGTTTGCAGTTTTGATTGATTAGCCCACCTGTCAATTCCCCTGAAGGACAGGGCAATGCTTAGGCCCCTTGAGGATACACGGGGCTATTCCTTGATCCCCGATGAAATCTTGTTCCTGTTTTTTTTTTTTTAAGATTTCTTTCTTTCTTTCTTTCTTTCTTTCTCCACCCCATTGTCTGCTCTCTGTGTCCGTTCGCTGTGTGTTCTTCTGTGCTGCTTGTCTTCTCTTTGAGTGGCACCAGGAACCGATCCTGAGACCTTCTGGAGTGGGAGAGAGGTGATCATTCTCTTGCACCACCTCAGCTCCCTGGTCTGCTGTGTCTCTTATTGTCTCTCCATTGTGTCTCTTTTTGTTTTGTCATCTTGCTCCGCTGGCTCCCTGCAGGGGCCAGCCCTCCATGCAGGCCAGCTCTCCGCGTGGGCCAGCTCTTCACGTGGGCCAGCTTATCTTTACCAAGAAGCCCCGGGCATCGAACCCTGGACCTCCCATATGGTAGACGGGAGCCCAATGGCTTGGGCCACATCCGCTTCCCTGAAATCTTGTTCCAAATGGTGGATTGTCACGGGGCTCTTCCAGCAGCCTTCTGCTGGGCATCTTTCCCGACAGCTTCCATGGCCACGTGTTTCACGGCCATGTTTTACAGCCAGGTTTTAGATTCCTCTTCCCATTCCCGAAACTAGCCTGCCCCAGTAAGGGAGTGAGGGGAAACGGGACTGGCAAGTGTCTCCTACATACAGTGAGTAATCACCTGACAACCCTGGCCCTCTTGAGTCCCACCCCCTCCAAGCCGTTGCCTTTGCACAGTGTCCTCTACTAGACCTCCAGCCCCGGCTGTCCTAGACGCGTACTTCAACCTGACTTTGAGGGGATAGGAATGCTGGTAGGAGGAAGACCCCGAATGAGGTTGGACCCTGCAGGGACGTCTCTGCTGCTCCCCACAGCGCAGGCTCAGCTCCCCACCCCCTCAAGGACGGCACCGGCCACCCCCATCCCGAGAGGGCCGTGTGATCACTGAGCATCCATGGGACTTGGCATCAGAAGCCTGGGAACCACATTCAGCTTCTGCCACAAAAATGCTGTGTAACTGAGGCAGATCGCTCCATCTCTCTGAGCCTTAGCTTCCTTCTCAGTCAAATGGTGATACTAATATTTGCCCTCCCTTCCTTACGATGCTAGTGTAAGGATCAAACACTAAACAAACAAGAAACATGGAAACAGAAATGCAGTTTGAATGTTTATTTTTAGGAGAACAGTGAAGCATTAAAAGCAAATAGGCTGGGAAGCAGAAGTGGCTCAAGCGATCGGGTGGCTCAAGCGATCGGGCTCTCGTCTACCATGTGGGAGGTCCAGGGTTTGATTCCCAGGGTCTCCTGGTAAAGGCAAGCTGACCTGCGGGGAGAGCTGGCCTGTGCAGGAGTGCTGACCTGCGCAGCATGCTGGCCCACGTGGAGAGCTGGTGCAGCAAGATGACACAGCAAAAAGAGACACAGGAAAGACAATAAGAGACACAGCAGACCAGGGAGCTGAGGTGGCACAAGAGATTGAGCGCCTCTCTCCCACTCCAGAAGGTCCTATGATCGGTTCCCAGAGCCAACTAAAGAGAAGACAAGCAGACACAGAAGAGCACACTGTGAGCGGACACAGAGAGCAGACAATGGCGGGGCGGGGGGGTGTAAATAAATAAAGAAATCTTTTTTAAAAATCAAATAGGTTATGGGAGTGGATGTAGCTCAAGTGGTTGAGTGCCTGCTTCCCATACACAGGTCCCAGGTTCTATCCCTGGTACCTCCTAACAACACAAACAAGCAGACAAATGAAGAAACCAACTCAGAGGAGCCAGTGTCGCTCAGGAGTTGAGCACCGCTTCCCACATACAAAGTCCCAGGTTCAACCCCTGGCCCCGGTACCTCAAAAAAGAACAAAAGCAAAAAGGCTAGATGCACACAGAGCAGCATAGTTGGATCTTGAAAACATGGCCCTGAGTGGGAAATGTAAGAAACAAAATGAGCTATATATCACAACACCATTTACATAAATTAAAAATACATGTGGGGGAAGCAGATGTGGCTCAACTGATAGAGCGTCCACCTACCATATGGAGGGTCCAGGGTTCAAACCCAGGGCCTCCTGACCCGTGTGGTGAGCTGGCCCAAGCACAGTGCTGCCACGCGCAAGGAGTGCGGTGCCACACATCCCTGCATGGGGGTGCCCTATGCACAAGGAGTGTACCCCATGTGAAAAAAGTGCTGCCTGCCCAGGAGTGGTGCCATACACATGGAGAGTGGATGCAGCAAGATGGGAAAAGACACGGATTCCCAGTGCCGACTGATAATCCAAGCAGACACAGACGAATAAACAGTCAATGGACACAGACAGCAGACAATGGGGGAAGGGTAAAGAAATAAAATAAATCTTGAAAAAAAAAATACATGCAGGGGTAAGCAGATGTGGCTCAAGCAATAAGGCCTCCACCTACCATATGGGAGGATCCGGGTTTGATCTCTGGGGCCTCCCGGTGAAAAAGAAGAGAAAGCGTGCCTGGATGGCGAGCCAAGTGCCCGTTTGGTGAGCCGAGTGCCCGTGTGGCGAGCCAGTGCCTACGCAAGTGAGTCATGCAGCAAGATGATGATGCAAAAAAAGACAGACAAAGGGGAGAGTCAAGGTGAAGCACAGCAGAGACCACGAACTGAGATGGCACAAGTGACAGGGAACCTCTCTCCACATCAGAGGTCCCCAGGATAGAATCCCAGTGAATCCTAGAGAAGAAAGACAAGAAAAGACAAAAAGGAAAAACAGAATACAGAAGATCACACAGAAAATGGACACAGACAGCAAAAACAGCAGGGAGGAGGGGGAAGGGAAGAAAAAAAAAAACACATGCAGGGAGCAAGTGTAGCTCAGTGGTTGAGTGCCTGCTTCCCATGTATGAGGTTCTGGGTTCAATCCCTGGTACATCCTAAAAAAAAAAACACATGCATGCAAAACAGCCATATGTGGTTTTCAAAGATTCAACATTAAGCGCATTTGAATAGAGAGGGAATGGGGATAAAATGAATGAATGACGAGTGAACGAATGGGATGGGTCCAGCTATGGGTCTTACATGGACCAATAGCGATAATGTAACATGGGCTGAGAAATAGATTAACCCAACCCTCTGCTGCTTAGATCCAGGGAGAAAAGGTTTTCATTAAGCATCAGCTTGTGAAGTGAGAGAGGAGTACTGGTGACAATTTTTGAAATGCAACGAAGTCACGCATTCATTCAGTGAACATTCGTTGAATATCTACAATAGGCCAAACTGCCAGATACTAGGATTACAGAGTTTTAAATTTTAAAAAATAGCTCCTGGCTTCACAGCCTCTTGTTTACAGACAAGGAATCCAATTATTACAATATGGCATGATAGCATCTGAAAGAAATAAAGGCAAGGGAACCTGGAAGAGAGGCACTCACCCAGCGTGGGAGATAGGAGGAAGCTGCTGGGTCAGCAAAGGCTGGAAAAGGTGACGCTCGAGCTGTGATGGAAGGAGGAGCCAAGGGTAACCTGATGAAGAAGGTGGAGAGTTTGGGTATAGGAAATAGCAAGTTAAGTGGCATCAAGCCTTAAAAGATGTTAGTTCAGTACAGGGTAGCAAAGACTATCCAGTGGCAGGACTCTGAGCAGCCCAAGGGTGGAGATTCAAGCAGGACCAACTCTGAAGAACCCTTGAAGCCAAGATGGGGAGTTTGGATTTTCAAAAAATGCAGGGGAGCCTCTGTGTGTGTGTGTGTGTGTGTGTGTATGTGTGTATTTTTTAGGAGGTATCAGGGATTGAACCCAGGACTTTAAATATGGGGCGCAGGTGCTCAACCACTTGAGCCACATCCAAGCCCCCAATGTTGTTGGTGTTGTTTTTAAGATTTATTTATTTCTCTCCCCTTCCCCTGACCCCCACCATTTGTCTGCTCTCTGTGTCCATTCGCTGTGTGTTCTTCTGTGTCCACTTATATTCTTGTCAGCGGCACTGGGAAACTGCGTCTCTTTTTTGTTGCGTCATCTTGTTGTGTCAGCTCTCCATGTGTGCGGCGCCACTCCTGGGCGGCTGTGCTTTTTTCGCGCTGGGCGGCTCTCCTTAAGCAGCGTGCTCCTTGCACATGGGCCTCCCCTACATGGGGACACCCCTGCATGGCAGGGCACTCCTTGCGCGCATCAGCACTGCGCATGGGTCAGCTCACCACATGGGTCAGGATGCCCAGGGTTTGAACCCAGGACCTCCCATGTGGTAGGTGGATGCCCTATCCATTGGGCCCAATCCGCTTCCCCCAGTGCTGTTTTGTACGAGAGAATGTCACAGCCAGACATGATAACCACCCTGGACACAATGTGCAGAATGGACTAGAGGGGAGAAGCTTGAGGGTCTGAAGATCATTTATTAGTTGGAGGAGCACTGGGAGCCTGAACAAAGGCAGTGGCTGTGGTGGTAGAGAGAAGAGACTGAGGTTGTAAAGTAGTAAGAGGAAAAAACAAGGATTATGCTACTGGTGTTTGGCTGGATGCAGGGTGGAGAACGGGTAAGTGAAGGTCAGATGTGCAGGTTTCTGACTCAGGAGCCAAGGCAGAAGACCAGCCATTCTCCAGAAGAGCAAATCCAGGTAGGAAGAGGGTTGGCTCAGACAACGAATCCAGTTTTGCAGAAGCTGAGTTTAGGGTGCAGGAGGTGGTTGTACTCACACATCTGCCACTTTAAAGAGGGATCCAGGTAGGAAATACTGGCATTTGGGACGGGAAGCCACAGGAGAAGATGACACAGCCAGGGAGAACCTACAAGATAAAAAAGAGAAGAGGATCATGAACAGACCATCCACTTAAGGGTGGAGAATTGCAACCTACAAAAAGAAGGAAAACAGAGACCAGTGGATAAGAAATTAAGAGTAAGCAAGGGAAAAAGAAGTGACTCAACTGATAGAGCATCTGCCTACCAAATAGGAGGTCTAGGGTTCAAACCCAGGGCCTCCTGGCCCATGTGATGAGCTGGCCCACGCACAGTGCTGCCACCTGCAAGGAGTGCCATGCCATGCAGGGGACACCCTGCATGTGTGGGGATCCACACACACAAGGAGTGCACCCCGCAAGGAGAGCTGCCCCATACAAAAAACACGATCTGCCCAGTAGTGGCACCGCACACATGGAGAGTTGATGCAGCAAGATGACGCAACAAAATGGGACACAGATGCCCAGTGCCATCAAAATGCAAGCAGACACAGAAGAACACACAGAGAATGGACACAAGAGAGCAGACAACGGGGGAGGGGGGTAGGAAAGGGAGAGAAATAAAATAAATCTTTAAAAAAAAAAAAAAGAGTAAGTGAGTCATGCAAACCAAACAGGAAAGAAGTTCCCAAGAGGGGGAAGTAAGGAGCCAAGTTGATAATGCAAATAAGTCAAATAAGATCAGGACTGAGATGAGGAAAGCAAACAAAAGGCCCCTGGTTACAACAGGGAATGATCCATGCTACAGTGTGTTGAGAAATAAATAGGAAGAGAAGAGAGGAGGGAGCAGGTGCAGAAAACTTCAAAAAATTTGTCAGGGGAGGGAAGGAGGAAGATAGAAATATGACTAGAGGAAATCAAGGGAGGATTTTATAAAGGATGAGAACAATTTGAATATCTAGAGAGGAAAGGATTCATGAGAGAGGATGAGCTTAAAGATATAGGAGAGAAGAGAAAACTGATGGCAAAAAATGAGATCATGAATGAGAAGGAAAAGCAAAATTAGAAGAAATAGGATACACCCAAGAGTAAGGTAAAAACACATTCCATATGTTTCTGTATACCCTACCTTAGATGGTCAGAGCTCTGAGCTTCCTAGCAGCCAATATAAAGACAGAAATGTGATGAGATGTGGCATTTGTTGGGCTTTAAAATAATAAATAAATCTATTGAAATACAAAAAAACAGGGGGTCCAAAATAAGAGAAAGGCAAAAGTTATCTCCAGGATGAGAGTAAAAGAAAATCCCAGGATGTTAGCCAGATGTTAGTCCTAGAGAGCTCCAGAATGTTCCAGGAGCTGTCTCCAAATGGCTGTTCCATTCCATCAGAAGAAACTGATGATATCTGATATGTTTTAAAGTTTAGATGAGTTTAGACAGTTGGGGGAAAGTTCATGCATAAATTATTGATAAATACATAGAAATTAAGCACAGAAAGCAAGACAATAATTATCCCCAGTGTAATAAAATAAAATAGTGCAAGAAAGGCAAACTAATAGCTCTACTATGAATAGTATTTATATGGTAATAATAATGTAATCACTGAATATTGATCTAACCAAATTTATGCTATAATATATTGAGAGGAGAAGAAGGAAGTGTAGTTGTATAATGGGGTGAAGGCAGAGGAAAAGAACCAATCCTCATCTTTCATACTGGAAAATCAATAGATAATAACTAAAACAGAAAACTCAACAAGCAGCAGCAAAAGCTTCTATTTGCAGATAGGGAAGTTAGTAGCACAGTAACAGCTGTAAAAGAATTGAAAGCATTGCCTCTAGCAAGTGGGAAACAGAGACTACCGGTTTTCACAATGGGCCTTGAAGAACTATTTGCTTCTTTATACAAGCGCATGCATGTCTCTAATTTAAAAAAAGAAAAACCAATAAAAAACAAACAATCCCCGGAGAAATGGCCTGAGAAAAATTACTCTAGCAAGTTCTACCAATGATGTATGACTGTTTAACGAATTACTGCCAAATTTAGCAACTTCCAAATAACAATAAACGTTTCTTATCTCTCACAGTTTTAAGGGCCCAGGACAGGGGGGTGACTCAGCTGGGTGATTCTGGCTCAGGGTTTCTCATGAGTTTGGAGTCGAGATGTGGGTCTAGGCTGAAGTCCCTGGGCCTGGAGTATTGGTTTCCAGGGTGGCTCAGTCCGTGGCAGGCAAGTCAGTGCTGGCTGGTGGCGGGAGGCCTCAGTTCTCACATGGGCCTCTCCACAGGGCTGCTTGAGTGTCCTCACAATATGGCCGCTGACATCCCCCACGGTGACCTAGCTTCAGAAGCCACCCTCTGTCATTTCTGCTCTATCCAGAGGGCTACACAGGGCAGCCTTTTCCATGTGGGAGGTGATTACAGAATTACTGAAGGCAAGAATTATTGGGGGCCACCTTAGAGGCTGCCACATATATCTCAAAAAGTAGAACACTCTTTGATATGGGGAACCTCATCCTTAACCTTCTTTAAATAAGTGCATCAAGGGTTGGGCTGGGGAAGCAGATTTGGCCCAAAGGATAGGGCGTCTGCCTACCACATGGGAGGCCCAAGGCTCAAACCCCGGGCCTCCTGACCCATGTGATGAGCTGGCCCATGCGCAGTGCTGATGTGCGCAAGGAGTGCCATGCCACGCAGGGGTGTCCCCCGCATTGGGGAGCCCCACACGCAAGGAGTACGCCCCTCAAGGAGAGCCGCCTGGCACGAAAAAAGTGCAGCCTGCCCAGGAATGGCGCCACACACATGGCAGCAAGATGACGCAACAAAAAGAGACAGATTCCCTGGTGCTGCTGACAAGAACACAAGAGGACACAGAAGAACACACAGCGAATGGACACAGAGAGCAGAAAACTGGGGGGTGGGGGAAGAGGAGAGAAATAAATAAAAAATAAATCTTAAAAAAAAGAGTTGGGCTGGAGGGAGTGGGTGTTGCTCAAGAGGTTGAGCATCTGCTTCCCATATGGGAGGACCCAGGTTCGGTTCCCAGTGCCTCCTCAAAAAAAAAACACCAACAACTAAGGAAACTAAGGAGAGCTGATGTGGCTCAGTGGTTGGGCACCGGCTTCCCACATACAAGGCCCCGGGTTCAATCCCCAGCCCTGGTACCTAAAAAAAAAAAAAAAAGAGGCTGTTGGCATAACAGAGAGGCCCAATTCAATAAAGCCAGCCAGCCAGAAGCCAACTGGAAGCACCCAACTCTCTCAAGAACAGACTTAATCCATGGATAAGATTTATGGAATCTAGAGGAATGGTGGGACTGCCTGTCTTTTGCCTTGATTAAAGCCAATTTTTTTTTCACCCAAGCATTTGGTAAGTGTTAAGCTGCAGGGAGCCCAAAGCTATACTATCTGACAAGTACACGGAGCTCAGCTTCTCCCTGTGGCCAGTTAAGGACAGACCCGTCTTCTCTAACAGGCTGTGCTGGAGATGAGCTGCCATCTACCTGAGAAGTTCAAGTGTCTGGTGAGGACACAGGTGATCGCTGTCCTAGATGCAGACAGCCTCGGCATTCAGGACAGCTCAACCTTAAATCTACTTCAAACCCACGCCCTTCCTCTTGCCCAAGAGCAGAACAATCCACGCATTCTTTTAAGTTCTGTCTACTCTTCCAAGTCCAGCCCAAAGCTCCCCTCCAGCGAGCCCCCTCAGCCCTCTGCAGCTGCTCTTCTCTCCCCTCCAGAACAGTCTCTTGGCCCCAGGCTTCCTGAAACAGAAGGGGATTATCCAAGACCAAGGACAAAAGGTGGACACAAATTGCGGTTAGTAGGGCCCACAGATCTGCGCCTTGACTCCAACAAATTCCATCGCTCTTTCCAACGTGGAACACCCCCATCCAGGCAACATCAGGTGAGGTTAGCTCGGACCTTCCCAGCCCTCAGGTCGGCTCACGTTTGCCTTTATTTTTTTTATTTTTATTATTATTTTTTAATTTATGGAAGTAGATCACTCCCACATAAACATGCATAGACAATAAATGTAATAGTTACGAACTTACAAAACAAACACATGTAACATCATATAGGACTCTCATACCTCAAACTCACCCCACCACCACCTTCCACTGTTGTGAAACATTTAGTTTGCCTTTAGACAAGGTTGATTCCAGGGGGCACAGAAACATCCAGAAAGGCTATCCAAGACTGTGTGTGTGTATGCATTCAGGCATTTTGCTTGTTTTTGTTTCAGGAAAAGGCTGTGGTTTTCATCAGATTCTCAGGACCCAAAGAGGTCAAGAATCCACATCAGGGAGCACAGACCCGGGTCCGCAGACCAGATGTGCTCTCCAAGTGGATGGGGCCGGCCCACTAGGTGTTTTTGTTTTTTTATTACTGTAGTTGCCAAAATGTAAAAGCCGGAGGGTTTTACACAAAAGTTCAGCTTTCCAGCTTTTAAAAACTGGACAACGAGGAGGCAACCGGGAGTCCACATTCCCTGGTGGCAAGCACGGGCTCGCTCGGGGCAGCAGCTGCCTTCAGATGGGCATGGCCTGCTGCAGACCCCCTGGACCAACTGCTTTTCCACAGCTCTGGCTGACGGCTGCTCAGGTCCTTTTTTATAGATCTTCAGGCACTGGTGAAGGCTACTCTCAAAGCAGTTGGATTTTACTAGTTTCAGGCTGCTACTGCTGGCCTTCCCCCCGCCCCCGTTTTTTTTAAAGATTTATTATTTATTTCTCTCCCCTTCCCTCCGCCCCCTCCCCCAGTTGTCTGCTCTCCATGTCCATTCGCACTGTGTGTTCTTCTGAGATCCTGCTTCTATTCTTATCAGCAGCACGGGAATCTGTGTTTCTTTTTGTTGTGTCATCTTGTTGTGTCAGCTCTCCGTGTGTGCAGCACCATTCCTGGGCAGGCTGCACTTTCTTTCGCGCTGGGCGGCTCTCCTTACGGGAGCGCACTCCTTGTGTGTGGGGCTCCCCTACGCGGGGGACACCCGTGCGTGGCAGGGCACTCCTTGCGCGCATCAGCACTGCGCGTGGGCCAGCTCCACACGGGTCAAGGAGGCCTGGGATTTGAACCATGGACCTCCCATGTGGTAGACAGACGCCCTAACCACTGGGCCAAGTCCGCTTCCCCACCTTTTCCTTTTAGAAGCTACCCGGGATTGAACTGGGGACCTCATACATGGAAAGCAGGCGCCCAGCCACTGAGCTCCACCAGCTCTGCAGCTGACCATTTCTAGTAACCCTCCCTGCCCGTTTTCACACCCCCCTGTGCACGGGGGACTGAGCTTTCCATTGCTGACTTTTCCCTCCCAGGGGAGGCACAGACACCCTTACCTGTCTCAGCTCATTTCCTGATGTATGTTTTTATTCAACTATTTTCTTATTTTTTAAATTATTGTTTATATTTCCAATGACTAAATGTACAAAATAGTTAAAAATTTTAAAAAACAAAAATAAAAAAGGCTAACTCAAAAAATTAAAAAAAAAAATTTTTTTAATTAAAAAAAAGACTAGTGTCACCCTCAGAGAATGAAGATAAAATGAGATAATCCAGGGTATGAGGATGGGCTCAAGTGATTGAGCTACTGCCTACCACATGGGAGGTCCCAGGTTCAGTTCCCCGTGCCTCCTGGAGAAGACAAGCAAGACAGCAAGCTGGCACAACAGGCAGGTGCAGCGAGCTGACGCAACAAGATGATGCAACAAGGAGACAAAGGGGAAAGACAACGAGAGGCACAACAAAGCAAGGAGCTGAGGAGGCACAAGCAATTAAGAGCCTTTTTCCCACATGGGAGGTCCCAGGTTTGGTTCCCAGCAGCATCTAAAGAGAAGACGAGCCGGCATAGAGAGCAGACAGCGAGTGCAAAACAATGAGGTGGGGAGGGAATAAATAAATAAAAATAAATCTTTTAAAAGAAACAAGATAATCCAATTTAAACGAGATTATCCAATTTAAATGCTTAGTCTCTGTATCCAGAACACAGTAAGAATTCAATAATTCCAGTCTATTAAAATTTCTGATCTCAGTGTCTTAAAAATTCAACCAAAACAAGGAAACCAGAAACAAAATAGGTTTTCTCAGGTTGGACCCCTGGGGCCTCCAGGCAGAGTGTAAACCGCACTCCTGGATCCCCAGCCTGCAGGCCAAGCAGGACACCCCCGAGCAGCCCGACTGCCCTCTCTCCCTCACCTCCCGCATCCAGCAATCCCAGGGCTTCGCTGACCTCCTTTCCTCCCTGTCTCCACATCTCTCCCCGTTTCTCAACCCCACTGCCATTACCCCTGCCTTCAGGATTTTTTCCTTTCATCTATGAATACCACACTTCACTCACTTGGCAGATACTTACTGATACCTACTCAGTGCCAGGCACAGCTCTAGACGCCAGGGTTTAGCAGTGAGCAAAGCAGACAAGTCCCTGCCCTCAAGAGGCTCCCATTCCCCTGGAAGGAGACAGAAAATAAACAGAGCATTAAAAGACATCGTGTGGTGGATGGAGAAAAATAAAACACAGAGCAGGGCATAGGGGGCGGGAGGTAGGGGTTCATTTTAATCCCACGACTAGGACGGCTGCATTGGACAGGGGCCAGGGCAAAGGCTGGAAGGAAATGAGAGGGTGAGCCTTGTGCACCTCTGAGGAAAGAACACAGCGGACCAAGGAAAGCCTGGCGGGTCCCTGCAACGGCTTTGGCCTTCACTCTGACAGTGATGGAAGGCTCCACCGGCCCTTCCCATTTTTCACCTGCATGTAGGCCTCCCTGACTGCAGTCTTTTTTTTTTTCCGAGGCACCAGGGTCAGGGACTGAACCCAGGACTTCGTATGTGGGAAGCCTCTGCGTTGGTTTTTCCATGTGTTTGCTTGTTGTTCGTTTGTTTTTAGGAGGCACCGGTTACCGAACCCGGGACCTAAGCGGGTGCCCCATCGCCTGAGCCACCTCCGCTCCCCGCTGACTGCTGTCTGCTCCACCTGAGTCAGCTTTCTGTAAGTCACGCCCAGGCTTAACCTTCAACAGATCCCATGTTTCCAGAAAATGTGAATTTCCCCGTTAAAGCTTTAAAACTTTGTGATTTGGGCTTCGGCCCACCTCTCCGACTTTTCTGCCGCCTTTTACTACCACTACCCAAGTTGCAAGCCTGCCCTAAGTAATTCTAATTCCCCAGTGGGCCGCTCCCTCTACACCTTCTGTATTAGTCAGCCAAAGTCATGCTGATGCAAAGCACCAGAACTCTGTTGGCTTTTATAAAGGGTATTTATTTGGGTAGAAGCTTAAAGTTATCAGGCCATAAAGCATAAGTTACTTCCCTCACCAAAGTCTGTTGCCACGTGTTGGAGCAAGATGGCTGCCGACGTCTGCCAGGGTTCAGGCTCCCTCTTCCTCTTAAGGCTTCATGGTCCCAGCATCTTCCAATATCAGCTGTATGTTGGGATAAGTCTTATCCCTCTCCCGGGCTCGTTCCTCTCCAGGCTCAGCTACTCTGCTCGCTGCACAAGGCCATCTGTATACTATCAGGAACAGGTCATCTCTCTTCCTGGGGCCTCTGCAGTGTCTAACGGAGCCAGCTCTATTCCTCTGTGTTCTTCTCCTGTGTGTTTACTTCCTGGGGCTCCAGCGTCAAAACTCCAACTCTCCCCTCTGTCCTGTCCTTTTCTCTGTGAGTCCCCACCCACCAAGGGGCCGGGGACGCCACAGCCTATTGGCAGGGTTCAATCAAAGTAAAATGTAATCAAGTAAAAATGAAACCTCTGAATTCCATATAATCTAAGAGTATCACTAGCCCAGAGGAACTGACCAGTTTACAAACATAATCACTATTTCTTTTTGTCATTCATCAATAATATCAAACTGCTACACTTTCTGTTTCGCTCAAACTGCTCACTCTGCAGGCAGGGTCACCCCATTCCCTTCCCTCTGTTCTGACTTCTCAAGCCCTTTCCTAATCACCCTGGAGTGGTGGGCTAGGGTGGGGAGGACATCCTTGCTCCTGGGGAGTTCTCCGTCCTGTGCATTTCTCCACACTGGCACTTCTGCTGTTTTCTAACTGCCCATTCATTCATCTGTCTACCCTAGTAGAGTTCTTTGAATGAAGGACAGTGACTTTTTTCATTCAGTATCTCTAGTACTTGGCAAATGCTTTGCATGTAGCAGAAACTCAATTAAATTTTAATTTCAAAGTGAAATGATCTTTTACCTATACTCTTCAAACCCAACCATTAAACTATGGCCCCTCTTTCCTCTTCCTCTGCTCTTAAACACTTCCTTGCATTTAGTTTTCAGCAATCATCAGGGAGCAGGTGTACTCAGTGGTTGATCACCTACTTGTATGTATGAGGTCCTAGATTCAAATTCCCAGTCCCTCCTTAAAAAGAAAAAGAAGAAAAGAAAAACCCACTCAGTGAAACTCAGTGGTTGGGCACCTGCTTCATATGTATGAGGTCCCAGTTTCAATTCCCAGTACCACCTTTTAAAAAAAGAAAAGAAAAATACAGATAGCAACCATCATAGTCTGGCTTTTATTAATTATTGTGGCAGTTTGATATTATTTATGAGTTCCAAAAATAGATATTGGATTATGTTTGTAACTTGTTCTGTTCCTGTGGGCATATTAGTTTGTATTAGATTCAGAGATTTCACTTTTACTTGATTAAATTAAGATTAGGGCTTTGATTTGGCCACGTCTTAGGACACTGAGTCCCCGCCCCCTTAGTGGGCAGGGACTCATTGAGAAAACAACATAGCAGAGGAGAGAGTTTTCTAGTTTTGATGCTGAAGCTTGGGATGTAAATATACAGAGAAGGAGAACACAGAAGAAGAGAGACAGCTCATTAGACATGATCCTCAGCCTGGAAAGAGATGAGCCCCAGGAAAAAAGAGACAAGCCTTATGCCAGCCTACAGCTGGGACCACAGAGCCTTAAGAGGAAGAGGAAGCCTGAACCCTGGCAGACGTCAGCAGCCATCTCACTGCAACACCTGGTAACAGACTTTGGTGAAGGAAGAAACTTATGCTTTATGGCCTGCTCACTATAAGCTTCTACCCCAAATAAATACCCTTTATAAAAGCCAACCGATTTCTGGCACTCTGCATCAGCCACCCCTTTGGTGACTAAAACAGTTATGTATATATATACATGTGTTCTATCCCTTCGTGGTTATAAATAACCTGACCAGGAACACTGGAATTAATTTTTGTAACCAACACTCCACCCTTATGCCCACACCACCTGGAAAAAAGCTTCCCACAGAGGAGAGCCTTATAAAATTAAGAGTCTGGGCTTTGGAATCAGATGGGCACTTAAATCTTGGCTTCCTGCCCTGTGTGACCTTGGCGAGCCATGTGACCTCCAAGCATTGCTCTCCCTTCGGCAAATGAAGACGGCGAGGCCCACCTCGCAGCAGTACTGAAGGAGTTAGACGAGCAGCCACACAGGGCTGGCCCTCCAAGAAGAGCTCCGCCCGGGCAGTTACTCTCGCTACAGGCGCGGCCCAGTGATTCTCACTCGAGTCATGTTTAGTCCCTTTTTAAGGAGAAGAAAATCGCATGGGATCCCCGAGAACACATCTGCAGAAACCCTGGTTGAAAATAAGTTTGGTAAGAATTAAGATTTTTGTAAGGCTTGTCACGGAATTGAAGGTCGGAGTTCAAGCCATTGTGGGAGAACTTGCAGAACCTGGGAAGTGTTCCTGAGAACCCTTTGGGTGCTAAGTGCCCCTGGCCCAGGCCCGAAGGCGGAGGGAGGCGGGCCGTGTCCCCCCGGGCCGCGGGGCTCCCGTGCAGAGGACGCTCTTGGCGGGCCCTTGGCGGTGGCCCGCAGGGAGCCGGGGTTTGTTCTTCCCACAGGGGGGTGGGACTCGCCAGGAGGAGCCTGAGGGCCCGCGGCTCGTCCCTGGCCACCCTAACCTGGCGTGGGACCTCCCGCCGGGCCCCGAACCCGGGGAGCCGGGGCCGCTGGACTCGGGCGACGCCCAGAGGGAGGCGAGGGGCCGACGCAGGAAGCAGGACCGGGAAGACGACCGCGCTCAGAAATGTGCTACGGCAAGCCGGAGGGTCCTGCGGAGCCAGCGGGCGGAGCCGGGGGCGGCCGAACGCCGGGGGGCGTCGCTGCCCCCGCCGCGGGCTGAGGAGCCCTCGGGGCGCCCGCGCGGCGGCTCCGCGGGAACGCCGCTGCTCAGCCCCGCGCCGCCCGGGGCTCGTCCCGCACCTCGCCCCTCCTCTCCCGGAAGCCGGCGTCTGGGGGCGGCGCTGGCCGCAGAGCGCGAGTGGAAACTGCTCGGGACGGCCCGGCTTGCAGCTCGAAGGGCTCTCGAGAGCTGCTCCTCCGCCAGAAGCAGCTGGCAGCTGCTCCCGCCCAGTGGGAGGCCTCCCTGGGAAACAGACCGGCCGCTCAGCGCCCTCCCTCCCCAGACCCTGCGTAAAAGTCTAAATGGCCCTGACAGCAACCGGCAGGCTCCTGCGAATGCGAGCAGAGGCCGTTTACATGTGGCATTAACGGGGCAGCTGCCTGCCAGCACAGGGCCTCCTCTGAAGCGCTCTTTTCTCATCGGAGACCCTTAGCAGAGCTCAGGAGGTTGTTTCTCCCCCCCCCCCCCCGGGAGACTTTGGAGAGTAAAATGACGTTAAACCGAGACTGGCACCCTAACACGTCCCTGCAGGCCACTCTCCAGAGCCGTACAGCACCATTATCCCAGTGACTGCACGTGAAAGAGCGTCCCCGTGAATGCAGAATGGCCCAGCCGCTGTGGGGGCTGTGTGGCAGTTCCCTCAAAGGTGAATACAGACTTGTCGCGTGACCTGGCAATACCACTACTCGGTATGTACCCAGAAGAACTAAGAGCAGTGACACAAGCAGGCATCTGCACCCCGATGCTCATAGCAGCATTATTCACGATGGCCAAAAATGACAACAACCCAGGTGCCCATCAACCGAGCATGTGTATTCATAAATGGAATATTACGCAGCAGTAAGAAGAAATGAAGTCCTAAAGCACATGACAACATGGATGAACCTGGAGGACATTATGCTGAGCAAAGCCAGCCAGACAAGAAAGGACAGATACTGTATGGTTGCGTTACTATGAACCAAATATATTCTGTAACATACTGTGTGACTCAAGCAAATATATGTATCTAGTACATTTAATTGAGAGACGTATGTTTTTTTTCAACTGTTTTCTTTTCATTTTTTAGTTCTTTATATTTTCAATCGTTAAATGTACAAAATAAAGCTGAAAAAAAAAGAACGCGCCCCTCGCCTCCACTGCCCGCTGCCTGCCTGGGACAGAGCTGGTGAAGGCAGTAAACTGCCAGGGAGGAGCTACCTCCAGCGAAGACATTTGGATTAGAGGAAAAGCTAACTGTTTGAAATCACTGCAGTGTACCGTGATAGACACTCAAGGAGAAGCCCAGCTACTAACCCATTGTGCTCAGAGAACTAAGCAAAGCTCCATTTTCTTTTCTCTACCTCTCCTTCTGCTCCTCCTTCCACCATGAACCAGAATGGTTTTCCAGAGGGCAATCTGATAATGTGTCAAAGGTTTTACTAAGCCTGACTACTAGGAATTTACCCCGTGAAAACAATGCTTTATTTTATTTTTTTTTAATTTTTTTTAAAGATTTATTTTTATTTATTTAACTCCCCTCCCCTCCCCTCCCCTCCCCTCCCCTCCCCTCCCCTCCCCCGGTTGTCTGTTTTCTGTGTCTTTTTGCTGTGTCTTGTTTCTTTGTCCGCTTCTGTTGTCATCAGCGGCACGGGAAGTGTGGGCGGCGCCATTCCTTGGCAGGCTGCTCCCTCCTTCGCGCTGGGCGGCTCTCCTTATGGGTGCACTCCTTGCGCTTGGGGCTCCCCCACCCGGGGGACACCCTTGCGTGGCACGGCACTCCTTGCGCGCATCAGCGCTGCGCATGGGCCAGCTCCACACGGGTCAAGGAGGCCCGGGGCTTGAACCGCGGACCTCCCATATGGTAGACGGACGCCCTAACCACTGGGCCAAAGTCCGTTTCCCACAATGCTTTATTTTAAACCTATAAAGGGTACTCTTTGAGGTATTACTGCTGGCAAACCTAAATGATCCAACAGTAAAAGATGGCTTGATTAAATGTTTTTGTACAGTGACATACTAGACAGCCATCAAAAATTTTTGAAGAAAAAAATAAATGAATGTGGAATTGGAAATTTTTAAAAAGTATTTTCCAAAATGTTATTTTCATATGTTCCAATAACATAAAAACAGAACAAAACAAAAAACATGGATAGAAAAGGGACTGAAAAGATATATTGTTGTGTGGTAGGTATCTGATTTTTTTCTTCTTTGTACTTTCAGATTTTCCACAATGAACATATATTACTTTTTTTTTTTTGGAGGTACTGAGGACCAGGAATTGAACAGGGACCTCGTGTGTGGGAAGCCAGTGCTCAACCACTGAGCCACATTGGCTCCCCTGAGTTGGTTTTTCGTTTGTTTGCTCGTTGTTTGTTTTTAGGAGGTACTGGGGACGGAACCCGAGACCTCCCATGTGGGAAGCAGTCGCTCAACCACTCAAGCCACATCTGCTCCCTTATTTTATAATCGGTACAAAAAGCAATAAATCATGTCTTTCTAAAAGACACTCCTGATACACATACTTTCAGAGCAAATGTCCTACCACTTTACCCACTGAGAAAAGCCCAGTGTTGGGAGCAGGCAGGTGAGCCTGTGGCAGAGACACTCACCAATGGAAGAGCCACAGCTACGTAAGTTGTGGGACCAGTGCAAAATGAAAATGCAGAAGGGAAGGACTGCTAAGGGGTGTGGAGTTCTTCTTTTAGGAGTAATGAAATAGTTCTAAATTTTTTGTGATGATGAATACACAACACTGTGATTATCCTAAAAGCCATTGATTATACACTTTGGGTAGATTGCAGGGTATGTGAATATATCGCAATAAAACTGCTTAATAAACAAATAATTGTGCAAGAATAATCAGAAACAGCAGCTATGTACAGCAGGGGAAACAGAGATTGAGAAGGGAGGCATTTTCTTGTTTGTCTGCTTTTTTTTATTATTGTTGATATAATGGAAATGCCCTAACAATGATTGAAGTGATGAATGCACAACTCTGTGATTATGTGAAAGACCATCGACTGTACACTTTGGGTGAATTGTATGCTTTATTAATATGTACCAATAAAATTGGTTTGCTTAAAAACATGCAGAGCCCCTTGTTCAAACTTTCAGAATTTCAAGACAGTAGCAGCGGAGCACTGAACCAAGCTCGGGGCCCTTCTAAGCCGAGTGGGGAGAGGGGAGGCGGGGGGAGGGAGGGCTTCTGCCCCCCCCAGGAAGCCCACCCTGGCCCGGCAGGTGACGGTGTGTGGATGCGCTCGCCAGCAGCAGGGGCCTCAGGACTCACTGCCTCCTCACCTGCCTCCTAACAGGTTTTCACTCTTCACGGGTCCAGCTTCCCAGCAACCAACCTCTGGAACAGGGGCACACTTTATCATATATATGCAAATCAGAAGACAGCCAAGATTACTCAAACCTCAGGATTTTTTTAAAGGTGGCTGCTTATTTATTCTATTTTAAGAACACCAGAAACATGCCAAGCCATCTTCTGCCCTGAAATTAATGACAGTCCCTCCTGCGAACGGAACGTGGGATTTTTTTTTTAAAGCTGTGTCTGATTATTTTCTCTCCAGCATCATTAAGAACCTTGATTTGCAGGGTTTCAAAGTCTTCCCCTGGCCCCACACCCTTGTTCTGCCGGCCCCTTCTTTTGGGGAGCAAAGAGGAAATTCATGTACGAATTCACTACAGAGCATTATTCATTCCGTGCGTCTCACTCCGAGGTTTTTAATAACGGGAGTTATGTAAATCACCCCTGAGTTGTAATCACATGAATGGGGATCTGTCTAATAAGACCCACAGAGCCGCGTTCTTGCTAATGACCCGGGGAAGGCGAGGAGCTGGGGGGGAGCGTGTTGATTCCTGTTGTCTGAGGGGAGCAAACTCATTACCTAACCCTTGGATTAAATTATGTGCAAAGCAAATCGCTCCCTTTGCAGCCAGTCACAGCGGCTGCCTGCGCAGAAATGCAAACAAATCAGGTTCACACCACAGCCAGCCACCTGCCTGTGGCTGGTGAGCCAGAGCTGATGAAAAACAGATGCAGGGGAGCAGGTGTAGCTCAGTGGTCGAGCACCTGCTTCCCACATCTGTATGAGGTCCCAGGTTCAATCCCCAGTACCTCCTAAAAAAAAAAGAAGAGAGAGTTGCTTAGGCAAAAATGCACATGCCAAACTTCTTCCTCTAACTTTCCCAGGAGAATTCACCTGAGGTCCGGTTACCTTTGGGATAAGGTAGGGCAGAGCCCCGGTTCTACCTCTCAGCCTGACAGCCTCTTGTTTCCTAAAATGAAACTTGTAGAAATTAGCCCCACAGCCAACCAACACCAATGCCTTTGAACTCTCACTCCCTTCCCACCACCCCCCTCCCCACCACAATCTTTCCTCATTTTTTTATCTTGCCAAGAAGTGGAAGAGAATTTGAATGTTGGTAAACATTGTGAAATGTATTTGGTTCTACCCATCATCTAATGCTTGCATCCTTTATGCAGCCCTACCCAATGTTCATCAAGCCTTCGCTTGAACACCTCCGGTAACAGGAAGCTCACTACCAGTAAAGGAAACCCAAAACAGGCTGGCACAGTGCTGCTTGTTGAAAAGTTCTTCCTTTGGCTAAGTGGAAATCTCTCTCTTCACGAAACGAGCATCCACTGAGCCTAGTTCTGTACTTTGGGACCAGGTAAAACAAGTATCACCCCTTTGCTGCATGATGGCCTTTCTGATAGTTGAAGACAGTTGCTCTTAATTGTTATAGGCCTTCTTCAAAGTGAGATCTTCTCCATTTCCCAGCGAGCTGGGCACGTGGCTTCACCCCTCAGAGGCTTGTGGTTCTTTATCAGTAAAATGGAAATAATATCTACCCTCTAGGATTGGCACTGGGAGCCTAGCCCATAACAGGTGCCCAGTCAATAGCAGCAGCTCAACTTACCACCTTCACCCCGGACAGAAACCGCTGCTGCTCCAGCCTGAGCGGAGCCGAGCAGCACGGGGGTGTTTCTCTCCCTCGCACCAACGCAGTGGACAGCCTAAGGTGGCTCACCTTCGCGGGCAGCCACCGCACAAGGGGCCTGATGCATACAAACCTTGTGCCAACCCCAGTAAATACCTTCAGGCTTTTTTGTTTTAAGCCAAACCGCAACGATCGGTGGTCGCGAGGATTAAATGGGAAACGTCTATCACACAGTAAGGGCTCAAAACCAGTCAGCAGCTGCTGGTTGGCACCAGGTGACAAACACCGGTCCAGAGGAGGAGGGGCTGGCGAGGAGGAGCCTGGGCTGCGGGCACCGTCGGCCCCACGGGCCCCTGGCGACCTCCCAGCCGTGCCGCTTCCAGTGCCCTCATCCTCGGCAGGTCCTTCCGCCGTTTTCCTCACAAGGCTGTGTGTCTTTCCCACGTGAACGCCCATGCCCTGGCTCCAGGCTCTGTGAAGCCTTGTCTCTGCCCCCTCGCCCTCCTGTCCAGCGCCAGTTTCTCCCACGTATGGCTGGTGATTTCACTGCCCCCTCTCCCCTCACCACTTTACAGGCTGACTTTCGTGCGTCACGGCAGATCCCCTCCAGTCTCCCTGGAACTGCTCCTGCCTCGCCTTCCTGGGGGCTGGAAACTTCTGCCTCCCTCTTCCTTGGACCTGTCTTCTCACGGCTCCAGCGCCGAGGACTCTTCCCAATTCTACTCGGTCTCTCCCCTTCGCTGACTCTCCTCTTCGTTGTCCCACTCCCTGACTGTTGCTAGAACCCCCAGAGCCTTCCCTGCCTTGTCCCATCTGTACTTTCCCCCTCAGCAAGCTCCCTCACTCCCACGCAGCCCCTGCCGCCAAGGGGCCAAGCACGTGGCCTTTGCAGCCAGAGGGGCCAAGGTATACTTTCTGGCTCTGCCGCTTTCCAGGTGTGCGGTCTTGAGTAAATCGTGTGTCTCAACCTTGGTTTTCTAATCTGTAAACGGGAGATAAGAACAATCCTACCCCATAGAGTTGCTTTAAGGATAAAAAGAGACAATGTGGTAGAAGATGTGGCTCAAGTGGTTGAGCTCCCGCCTCCCACATGGGAGGCCCCGGGCTCCATCCCCCATGGCTCCTAAAACAAACAAACAATAAGCAAAACAAATGAAAAACCCAACTGAGGGGAGTTGATGTGGCTCAGTGGTTGAGCACCAGTTTCCCACATACAAGGTCCCGGGTTCAATCCCCGGCCCCAGTACCTCAAAAAGAGAGAGAGAGAGAGAGAGAGAGACGATGCATTTTGTGTTAGCTCAATAAATGGTAGCGATGATTCACACAGCTTCAACTCCCAATGAGTTCCCTTAGCAATATGACCCTTAGCTGGGTTTTTGTTTGTTTGTTTGTTTTTGGCTTTTATTTCTCTATATACCCTTAAAGAAAATTTATATTCTCATAAAAGTAGACTAGTGACCATTTCCTGGCTCTGCCCCGTGGCTAACTTTGGTCTACTAGTTCTTCCTTCTGAAACACCCTCTCAGTCCAGTGCTTCCTAAAAGGCCCTCCTCAAAGGCTGTTTTCTTTATGGAGCCTCTTCAAATCTGCCTCATCTGAGTACGACCTCTTCCCCGTTGGAATTCTCATCCAGCACTTTTAAGGCAGTGGTCTTATTTAGGCTCTGTAAGTAGGCTAAATTTACCTGTCTTCTCAACCCACACTTAGCCACCTCCCTACCTCCCCACTCCAGTTGCGCTGTAAGCTCCTTGGAGGCACAGAATTCCTGGCTGTCGTTAAATACCTGTTGGTGGGCTCAGTTGTTTGGACGATTGAGACCGCTGCACGTCCGCAGGCGCAAAGGGCTCAGAAAACAGCATTGCTCTTTGTTTCTGGGGGTTGCAGGGGTCAGAGGTGAGTGCCCTGCAGAAGCTCTAGCAAGGGTGCATCCATGGATGAATTTGGTGAGTCTACGCTCCAGGGGATGTAGATTGGCATCCAGTCCCTGTTCCCAAACTTGCCAAAGAAGCTGTGTGCACTCCTGCCTGGTGCGAGTCCCTTAAGCCTATTTCTAGATGCCAGAGAGGAGCAGCAGTTTCAAGGAGAGGTTAAACCTGTGAACCACATGGTGCCTGGGGCATTTGCCTCCCAAGCTCCAGGAGAACATTCTCAGGAGAGGCTGCCCCTGGGAGCCAAGGACCCTCCTTTCTTCCTTTGTGGCTTCCTTCCATTTCCTGTCTCTATCATCCTCAAACATCCATGGAGCCAGAGCCCGAGGTCTGGAGCTGCAAAGAGAAAGTTACAGTTCTGGCTCTCAAGGGGCTGGTTCACAGCCTAGTCTGGGCAGAGGGGCTCACAGACAAATAACGACAGAGGGAGGTAAGAGCACACTGCGCTCGAGCCACGGGAGACTCCGGCGGGGAGGTCTGCTGGGAGCGTCCTGCAGTAGCCCTTTGGGTGCACTTGAGGGCTGCGGCAGTGTAAGGGGAGCCCACTGGGTGTTCCCTCCTGCTCCTGGCTGAGAAGCTTTCAGAAATGGGTCCACCCCCTACCCCAGGCAAAGCCGGGGAAGAAAGTCCTCCTGTGGGCTCTCATGGCCCCAATTATGGCACCTCTGCATCACACTGCACTGTACCTGCCTATTTATCAGCATCTTCTTTTTTTTTTTTTTGAGGTACCAGCACCAGAGATTGAACCCAGGACCCTGTAAATGGGAAGTCGGCACTCAACCACGGAGCCACGTCGGCTTCCCTGAGTTGGGGTTTTCATCTGTTTGCTTGTTGTTTGTTTTTAAGAGGCACGGGACCTGAATCCAGGACTTCCGGGTTCAGCTCCCTGAGGTTCGGTGGGAAGCAGGCGCTCAACCGCTACAGCCACATCGGCTCCTTTATTCAACTCTTGATCCCACTGGTCCGCGAGCCGTGAAGACAAGTCGGTGGCTGTCTTATGCACTCTTCTGAACAAGCACAGAGCACACTGGAAATAATCAATATTCAATAACTTCAGTAAATTATTTAATTCAGTAAATTTTTAATCAATCGTCTGTGCCAGTTGGCTCTGACATTGAAATGCTCCGGCAAATTCAGCCTCCGCATTCAGATTGCAACGCCTCTCAGTTGCCTTCCTCTTTGTCTTGCCCCTGGCTTTCTTCCAGCCCCGTGAACTAAAGGCTGGGTCTTACCCTCCACCCTTACGGCTTTTTTTGTCTTCCCTCCTCTTCTCTGTTGTCATGGCTTTTTGACTTCGCAACCCGCCCACCGATTCATGGCTTTGTGTTTCCTGCCTGTTTCTGACTCCCCACAGCAGTTCAATCACACAAAGTGGCTCAGGCAGGACAGACTTCCTATCCCCTTTTTAAGTCTGGGGTATCTATAAGCTGTTTTTGTTTGTGATAATCAACTGCCCTCATTAGGACTTGCCATTTGTACAGTACCTTTTTGCCCCTCCTTGCCAGACACGCTCTTCGTTTGTCCTCTTCCTGGGCTGCCCAAACCCCAGCACCAACAGGAGAAGCTCAAGGCCAAGTACTAAGTGAGTAATGATAATGGACTGTATTTGTGTAGCTTCATGATTTACAAAACACTTTCACAGGCGTTATCTTGTTGGGTCATCACACCACCCCGGGGAGGGAGATAGGAATCTTGTTCCTCAGGTGAGGAAACTGAGATCACACAGGCAGAAAAGATCTAAACTACAGCTTGCACCAAGCCAGCCTGATCCTTTGCAGACCGTGAGTCAATGAGCACAAAAGGCTGCCTCATTTGCCCTCATTAAAAACTCACAGACCGTAAACCACAATTTATGGCTGAAAATTTGTCGGCAATTTATAGGCTTTCAAATGAATACTGAAATTTGGTTTAAAAGAGATTACTCCTATCTCAATTTAAAATCCAGCGATACAATTAACATTTCCCCCAAGTCTCCCTTTACCTCCTTAATGAACCTTAAGTGTTTCTAGTTTACATTTTTAAAGCATCCCTTAGATAGCTAAGCAATGTAGGACTGTAAACAATATTTCACCTCATTCCGGACTAAGAAAGGCTGGACTGCAGAGAGGGGAAGAGAAGGGAATGTGCTGGGTCCCCATCAGGAAAGAGAGGGAAATGCACGTCTTCATTTGTTTACTCCCCCAGGCTGGTGGGAAAAGAAATGCTTAAGAATCCAGGTCATTGGGTGGGGATTCCAGCGGGTAGAAACGAGGGCTTCCTCAGCCGTTAACAGCATAAAACACGCAGCTGTTTTACAGGCCACCGAGCAAACTGATAACACCATGCACAGAAGGCACTAGAAGGGGTACAAGTGAGTTAGAAAAGATTTCCATGACTCGAGGTTTCTTCAGCTGAAAAGAGGCTGTTTTGAGTCAGTGGCATATGCTGCCATACTCCCTGTGACTCTAGTAAAGCCACCTGGTGACCTTACACTCCTGTCCCAGACTTAACGGGACAGCCAGCCAAAAGCGGGGACGGTGGTTCTTCGAAGTGGATCCAGTGGCTTCAGGGAGAACTGACAGGTGACAGACAGCGAGGAGAGCAAAGGAACACTAAGTAGAAACAGACAATAGCCACATTCCACAAAGCGTATAATTGGTTCTGACGGCCTCACCGCAGAGCTGGAGAGTGTAGTAATTGATGTTGATAATAAGTCTGAGTCATCAAGAGAGCTTAAGGCGTGGATATGTCTCAGGGAGCTGGCCACTCAACTCACTTACAAAATACTAGACACCCAGTATGTGCCTGTCTGGATTCTGGGGATAGAAAGACGGGTTAAGGCATGGTCTGTGCCCTCGGAGAGCAACCTGGACTTGCGTTTCTTCAACTGCAAAATGAGAGAGCCCAATTGGATGACTCCCTGGAAGTTCTAAAAGTTTTATGCCTGTAGGCTTGGGCCTCAACAACCCTATGAACCTGTGGTCCAGGTAATATCGTTCTGTTTTACAAATAAGAAAACCGCGGCTCAGAGAGGTTACATCTTGCTCAAGGCCACACAGCTAATGAGTAGCAGAGCCTGGACGCTCTGCGACATGGACCAATCCCGCAGAAATATAAAGGTAAGCTCATTCCCACCCTGTGCTCTTCCCACGCCGTCTTCTCTCTTCCCAAAGGGCAATCAGGAGAGATGGAGAACAACTGATGATTTTGGGTCTGCAGCAAAATCCAGCAGCTGCAGAACAAAAATCCTGTGCAACTGGACAGGAATAAAAAGCTGTAAGAGCAAGTGCAGCCAAAATCGCATTGAAGGATCTGTCAAATTCAACAGCAGAAAAGTAAAAAAAAAAAAAAAAAAAAAAAAAGCCAATAGCTACGGCTACTGGGGGCACATGCAATTGAAAAACCTGAGAGAAAACGTGGTGGAAGGGCACAGGCAGGTTGGGAGCACTATGCAAAAACACCCCCCACACACACTGACCCCCCAAAAAGCAGCATTGCCGGCAGAGTCCAGGTACAGAGAAAGGGGGCGCTGCTGCGGCACACTCTGCGTCCCTCCTGATGGCTGGGGTAGGATTCATGGCAACTCTGCTGTTCCTGATGAGGCAGAGCTCTGTGGGGGAAATGTGCAATGCTTCCCTGGGGAACGAGGGACCCAAAGGGAGCCAGGAGGCAGCTGAAGAGCCCGTGGTTCAAGACAGGAGGTTTCTAAAGCCACACAGAGATGGGCATACTGTCAAATATCAAGGCAGCAAGAGGGGAGGGGTTGTAGCTCAGTGGGTGAGCCCCTGCTTCCCATATATGAGGTCCAGGGTTCGATCCCCAGAAACTCCTAAAAAAAAAAAAAAAAAGCAAGAGTCATGGGCTTGGGAATGACCATTTATTGAGCACCTATTATGTATCTGATTGATGTTCTCCTAGATATTTGATAAACACTAGCTCATCCATTCATTGCAACAAGTCTCTGGGGTAGATAATAGTCACTGAAGCTAAGGGGAAAGAAGTAATTTGCTCAGCAAAGCAGGATTTGAAACCAGACTGTCTGATTTCATAGATTCGGCTCTTTCCACTCCTCTATGTGGCCTCTAAGACACCGGTTCTAGGCCTGGCACCAACCCTTATTAGTTATGTGACAAGCCATTTTACTCTCTATAATCCTCAGGTTCCTCAGCTGGACAATAGCAATGATTCATTGAGACCTGCTTATCTCCTGGGATTCTAGTAAGGATCAAAGGAGATAAAATGCACGACAGCACTTTGCTATCTGAAAAGACATCCACTGATGCTAGTAACAAGAACAATGATATTTACTGAGCACTTTCTATGTGCCAGGCACTGGGCTTACTGCTTGAGAGTAAAACATTGAATCCTCAGAACAATCTGTGAAGTTGGTGCTGTTGCACACATTATCAAGAGGAAGAAACTGAGGTTCACAGAGGTGAAGCAACTTGCTCCAAGTCATCCTGCAGCAAGTGGCAGGGCTGCGGTGGGAACCCAGGTTTAACTACTCCAGAACCCTGCTATGAGCCAGATGCTGAACACCAAAGGAGCTCCCACCACTTCATGATTATTACTCTCCTTCCCTGTGGCCACAGGACTTAGCTGTACTGGAGAAGTGAGAGAGTTTCTCCTGAGATGTTGGGGCTAGAGGTATCTCACTGTGGAAGGGCTGGCACGTTCTACATTTGGAAGGAGACTTCCTTTAGCTTTTCTCTGGAGCTTGACTATGTTCAGCTGAATAGAAAAATGCTTTCAAGAGTCTTCACTCCCTGCCAGCAACGTGCCACTCTCGAGTTAGGTCTATGGGGGACCAAGACAAACGTGCCCAGAGTTCCAAGGGTTCACAGTCTAATGGGAATGCAAGTACAGAAGGGCATTTATTCACTCGACAAGCATACATCGCATCCCTTCCATGAGCCAGGTGCTGTGGACGGAGCTGGGGACACAAGAATGAGCAAGATACAATAGACTGTGAGCCAGGCTCCAACTGGGGCACACATGGGATGAGTGGGAGACCCAGTGGAAAAGCCCCTGACCCTGTGTGAGAGGGAGTAAACATGGTCAGGACAGTTTTCCAAGGGAAGGGAGGATTCAGAGCTACCACATACTGATTGTCTGCGCTGCTTAAAAAAAACAGACAACTTTGCATACTGTCTTTAGGCCTCTCAGCAACAATCCTACTGAGTATATATTAATCTTATGTTAAGGATAAGGCATTAAGTAACTTGCCCAAGGTACAGTGATAGGGGGCCAAGTCAGACTCTGCTCCAGGAGCTCTGACTCAGAAGCCTGTATCCATTTAGTCTGTAAGGTTGCCTCGGAGTAAATTGTGCAACAAGCTACCATGGAGGAAGAAATACCACACCTTGGGTTACAGGGTGGGAAAGTACAAGCAAAGAGGCCACCTAAGAAGATGTGGTTTGAGTGAGCCTTGGTAGAATGGTTCCAGACAGACGGAGCACAGTTTCTTTCATCATCCTAGCCAGGTTCTGGGCCCCATGCAGGGAGGAGCGCCCTGAAGGGTGAATGAAGGTCACCCAGCAGTCCAGGCTAAGGGGTGATTTTTTTAGCTGGGTGGTAGGGGGCCAGATGAGGAATCTTCCTCAAGGTTCTTTGAGAAGCAGGAAATACTCGAACTAACTTAAGCGAAAACAAAAATCTAACAAAGCAACAGCCACAATTGAAATGGGGTATTCAGGATTCAGGCCTATGGCAGAACCCCAGGGCCGAGAGTGTGTGTGACCACAGGAGGGCAGCTGGAAGGGCCGTGCGACACCTGCCGAGACCTGCTGCGCTCTCCCTCCTGCCTCTGCTCTTCTCATCCCCTTCCTCCTGCAGTCTGGCTTTCACCGCTGCTCTGTGTCAGGGCAGAACAAGCCCCACACACTTCCTCGGAGTTAGCAGCCCTGACCTGCAACTCTAAATCCCCTGGGGAGAGAAAGCGACTTGTTTACCTGGGGTCACACAGCTATGGCCAGGGAGTAAGGGCGTCCGTTCTGAGAAGGTGGAGTTTGGGCTGACCTGGAGCCTTGGTCAAGCCAGCACGTTTTGGACAAATGTCCAACTCCAGGTACTGTCAGAACCCACGTTGCGGTGAGAGAGTGCTGAGAGTTCTTCATCTTCACTTTTTCACTCTGTCCTTCAAAGTAATGGATTGGCATTACTTTATAATTCTTCTGTGGAGTTGTTCAATCCATAAATAAAGATTTACTCTTTAAGGCTCTGCATTGTGAGAGCAGAAGCTACAGAGCAGGCAAAGGAGAATTTACCAGCCGTAGCCAAGAGGAGGCAATCAGCTTCCAGGCTGCTGGAGTGGAGAAGCTGGCGGAGGCTGCAGCTGCCTGGGGGCCAAGGCCCCTGGGCCTGTCCCCGCCCTCCAGCTAAAGGACTAGAAAAGCCTCCCTGTACCCGAGACCACACTGCAAAGCAGCCCGAGAGACCTATCCTGAAGGCTGGGAAAAATACCAGGATGTTCTCGGCAGCTCTCCAAATAAACAGTGTTTTTAGATCTAAGCTGGGAAGAGAAATGGGGAGCAGCAAAAGGAGACTTGCCCCGGGAGGGTCACGCCTGATAAGGAGTGGAAGGGAGAAGGCAGCTAGGAATTCTGAGACCGCCAGAGGAGGGGGGAAGGACTTGGCTTCCAGTTTAGCTCCGAGTCCCATCCCAGAGGAAGCCCTGACAGCTGAGCCGACAACTCAGTTTTTCACACCTCCACCTCCCCTTCCCCACCGCCCAGGTCTCTGACAACTCCGGGTTCCTGGGCTGATGGGAATAAGGACCCTTTGGTTTCTCTGGCAGAAAGAAGCCAAGACCAGTGTCAGGGAGGGGAGGACACTGAGAACAGAAGGGGAGAGCTTCGAAGTTAGGAGACTTGCCTTAGACGCAGGAAATGCTGGGGTGGTGGTGGGGCCGAGGGGCGCCCTCTCGACTCCCCCGTGATGGAGAAGCAGCACCTGACCAGAGGGCCTGCTGGACAGCTGCGTCCACAGCGGCAGCCCCTCCTGGCTCCTGAGGCTGTCCCCACACCCCCGCACCGGGCTGGCGACTGTCCTAAGGCCAGATGTCTGGGGGCCAATGTCAGAACTTCTCTTTGAGCTTTTAACTCCCCACCTCCATTAAGGCCTTTGTCTTGCGCTATCTTTTGTTCAACCCAAACCAGGGGTTGGAGAGTCCAGAAGTGAGGTGGTTTGGGATGGTAGGATTCAGCTCCCGAGGCTCCTGGAGCAGCAGGTAATTCGGTTGAATTAATCTGGGCAGTTTGCTGGGTCTGCCCACACAGCTCTACTCACCTTCCAAAACACTTCCAAAATAGCCCTCGTTATTGTACAGGAAACACAAGTTAAAAAAAAAAAAAAAGCAGCTAAAATGACAAGGACCCAGAGATTTTCTGCCCTTTCAGAAAAGTCTGAGTGAACTTTTCCAAAGAAATTTTCAGCCTTAAAGACAAAACGAAAACTGCTTCTCCCTTTCTCAGGGAGGAAGGCCCAGGCAAAGAAAGATGCTACAAAGCAAGGCACCCACGTGTACGAGGGGGACGGACCCAGCTTTCCCGGGCCCGACAAGGCTTCCAAGAGCTACCTCGAAGACTGGCCCCCACATTGCTGTCGTTCACACACACCGTCCCAGCAGCATTCTCTCTTCGGGGTCCTCAAATAGCTATTCCTGGGAGGGGATGGACCTCCACGGTTGAGCACCTGCTTCCCCCACACGAGGTCCGGGGTTCAACCCCTAGTGCCTCCTTGAAAAGAACGCTAGTCCTGGCGTTTGGTGCTCTATGGAGATGAGCGCAGGGACTCAGGCCCGCCTCGAGGAGCTCACGATCAGACACGGGCACCCCGTTCCCAGGGGAGGAGACAAGCCCCTTCCGCCCCACCACCCTGGCGGCCCTCCTCCCCGCCCGGACCCCTCTCCAGCCTTCACCCCAGCACTCCCTCCGCGCCCCCCTCCTGGCGCGGCGCGCTGGAGCCAGATGTTGCGTGGGCAGACCCCGCTGCGGGCTGACAGGCAGTGATTACCGTTGCCAACCCCACATTAGGGGAGAACTGAATGGGAGAGAGCCCCCACCCTCCTCGGCTGGCTACAATAGCGCCCCGACGGAGGCCTCCCTGCTCCCCGTCCTCACCACCCTACGTCAGGCTCAGGGAGACAAAAGGAGGCCCCCAGGCTGACGGATCCACCCTGTCCTGGGGGGGCAGAACTGTACTTTGGGGAGAAGACTGTGTCCCAGGCCCCCACCCCCACCCGCCTTAGAGTACAAGCCCAGGGTTGCCTGAGGGCCACGTCCCCCAAAGGCGGTGGGCCTCCTGCGCCAGCCTGGCCCTCCTGCCCCCGGGGAAGCGGGGCTGCTGCACAGGCCTGGAGAGAGACTGCAGTCCCAGAGCCCAGGGCCCCCGCCTCCTTCCTTTCTCCTTGCCCGATCGCCTTCTGCAACCCAGAGCCCCAGCGCGGGGCGCCAGGCCAGGAAGGGTGAAGCGTGCGGCCTCCTCGTCAGCCTGCAGCCAGGGTGACCAGGGTGCAGGCAGGGAAGGCAGGGGTGTGCTGGGGAACTGGTGAGACCGGCCCCTGGGGCTCGGCCAGTGCCCCTCCTCCCAGCCAAACCGCAGACGCTGTGGCAGCAGGAAAATCAGAGCCAGACCAGACCACCGACGGGTTTGTGCACTACCCACCCCGGAGCAGAGCCCCGTGCCCCGGATGGCGGTGGGGGACGGGGGTCGGGGGCAGAGGCCACTTCAGGGCTGAGATTGGACGTTCCTACGAAAGGATACCTGCCTTCAGGACTCTGGTTTCCACAGCAGGCTGTGATGCCACAAAACCGCATTTTCTGGCTCAAAACCCTCTGCGAGGTGGCACTGGGGGCTCCGCCCGGGGACCCCCCGCCTCTCCCAGCCGTTGGCGGTGGAGGGACGGCCGCTGTGGGGACGCGGGTGTGGGGGCCTCCGAAAGTGGCGGGCTCCTGCCGCTCGCCGGGGCCCCACGGTGAAATCTGTGAACCAGACTCGTCAGCCAAGCCCCTAGCGCGGCTGAAGGGGTGGGTGAGGGCGGAGGAGAAACTGCAGGGGGCGTCCGCGGGAAGTTTCCATCTGAGGGCTACTCCAAACACACACAGGAGAGCAGCTGTGGATTTTCCTTTTAATGCAAAATGCTGCAGTACAAAACGACAGGGGACCCAGGCCCGTTCCTCTGTTCCTCTCGTTCCTCTCCTCTCGGGACACGGGGACACCGGCAGGGAGGGCTGAGGGAGGGAGGGGTGCGGGGATGGGGCAGTTCAAAGTCTTCTAGTCCTCCCTCCCGGGAATTGCCCCCAGATGGGGTCAGAGTTCTCTAGGACTGGGGAGCCTGTGGCCTGAAACTCACCGACGTGGGGCAGGAGAGCAGGCGCGAACACTCAATATTCAGGATTTGCACTCTCAGCTTGAAGAGTATTACTCAAGACCTGGAGATCCCCCGTGAAACCAGGGGCTACGAGAACTTGCCGTGCATTGGCCAAAACCAGGGGGTTTGAACCACACCTTGGCCACACGTGGAGAATGAGGACCAGGGGCTATACACGAAAACAGGGGGAGAGAAATTGCAAGGAACAAGGCTAGGCCTCAAACCTCCTCCTCCTTTCTCCGCATCTCCAGCCTGTAGACGATCTGGTAGCCGTCGTCCCAGGCATAGAGCTGCCGTTCGCGGGGGTTGTAGCGCAGGCTGGCGTGGGCCCCGTAGCGGCGGGGGAAGTAGGAGAGCGCCGCCCGCTCGGGGCTCAGGGTGCCGCTGGCGTCGAAGGAGCACTGGATGCGGGCCCGGCTGGCGGGGCGGGTGTTGTAGACGACGTACAGGGTGCCGCAGATGACGAAGGCGGCCTCGGCGTTCTCGCGGGGGCACGGCGTGTCCCACTGCTGCTCCGTGTCCAGGGTCTGGGGGTCCAACTTGGCCAGGCACAGGTGCCGGTCGTCCTCTCGGGTGGCGTAGACGGCCCAGAGCCCCTCCTCGTCGGCCGCCAGGTCGATGTACGTGTCGTCCGTCAGCCCGTAGGGCGGGATCAGCCCGTCGGCTGGAAACACGGAGCTGTCCACCACCGTCCGGTTGGCCAAGTGGAATTTGATGAGCTGCAGAGTGTCCTCCGACCCGTGACCCGCGCCGGGGCCTCCGGGAGGCCGCCGGGCGTAATAGAGAAAGCCCCCGTATACCAGCTGCCCGGTGCCCACCCAGGGAAAGGGCACGCGGACCCGAGAGGCTTTCCGGGCGGCCGTGGCCAGGGTGAAGTCGCGCAGCTTTGGGAAGACGAGAGCCGTGTCGTTCTGCGTCCCGGCTAACACGTAGATCCTCTCGGCCGGCCCCAGGGGGTCCTTGGTCCACAGGCCGGCTGGGCCACCGAAGCGCTTCAGGATCTTCATCGACCTCACCTGAGAGATGGTATAGCCGCAGTCTGGGTGGGCAGGGAGAGAAGGAAAAGGAAAAACAGACCGAGGGTTAGCTGCCTGCAGTGGGAGCCGCCAGGGCAGGCGGCCTGGAGCCCAGCGGGCACTTGCCCATGGACGGCACCACTCCTCAGAAGGACCAGGAAAAGGGACTCTCCTTAATGGCCAGTCATTACAGAGATGGCCCCAGAACGGTTTCCAGGAGAGAGCAGCATTGAACTGGGATAAGGAGGGAAAGGGCAAGAGCCGAGGGAGACCGCAGGCTCTGAGAGGGGAAGGGGTCCGTCGCCAGGGCACTCACCGGTCACCATGTCGTACTTCTCGTTTCTTCTGCCCTTGCCTTTGGTCCCAGGGCTTCCGGGCACCTTCTCGTCCACCTCGACGCAGGGCAGAGCCGGGTTCTGGGTCTCCAGATAGTCAACCTCCCGCTCCAGCCGGTCCACTCGCCCCGAGATGGTGTCGGCCTCGGTCCTGAGGGCCTCCCGCTCCTTCTCCGCCACCTCCAGCAGGGGCAGCATCTTGTTCTTGAAGTCCCGCAGCTCCGCCGAGTGCCGGCTGCTCTGGTCCTGGCACTGGGCCAGCCGTTCCTGCCAGGGTGGGGGAATAGGAGGGAGGGCTCGAGCCGCAGTGCCCAGGCAAAGAGAGGCCCAGGCAGGGAACCAGGAACGGAAAAGGAGCCCAAGCTCAGCCAGGCTTCAGGAGCCCCTGCAACCCCCCCCAGAAAGAGAAAGCACAAGTCCAGGTGCTAAATGTGCCAAGAGCTCAGATCCGCCAAGGCCCCGGCGCCCACCCCCTGTTCTGTGGCCTGTGTTCTCGGTGAGCAGTGCACAGAATCCTCTGAGCCTCTAGAGAGGTCTGAGCACACAAGGGTGGGAAGGGGGTCTCTGTTCCAATACACAATCCTCTGGGAGGGCAGGGATTAAGATGCTAGAGACAGAAAAAGTCAGTGCGAGTTGCAGATTCTCTGGGAGCCTCCAACCTCAACAGAACTCTTAGCGGCTACTCAGATGCTTGCCCACCATCCTAGCTCTCATTTCCACTCCGTCTCCTTATCCCATGCCAGCCCAGGGATACACCATGAAGTCGGTTTCCTTTGAGATTGCTTTATGTGGGGAAAGAGGATGGCTTGCAAGCTGGAGGATCCTCCTATTAAATTCTCTTTTCAAGAGTCCTCTCTTGTCCCCCCCAGATGCCCGACAAACCGAGTCAACCAGCAGAAGCGGTGGAATCCCTCCCGGCTGGGCCAGATGAGAAAGGAGCCCCTCACCTCCAGGGCGGCGAGTCGGCGCTCCATGTACTCCACCAGTTGGTGCTGCTGTCCTTGAAGGCGTCCCAACCACGACAAAAGGAGCCAGACCAGGAGAGGAGTGCTGGGCCCCATGGCAGTTGGAGAGTGGGGCCCGAGGAAATCGAGCCTACAGCCTGCCTCTTCCGCTCTAGCCCGGGGTTAGCGCTGGAGGCGGGGTGGGGGGCGGCGACTTCTTTCTGGATCTCTGGGTCTCTCTCACTACCCTGGAATGTTTTCACAATGTCTCTACAACCCCCACCCCTCCTTTCCGCTGGGACTGATCAAACACAGATGGCCCCACTGCAGAGCAGCCAGAAGCCGGAGCCACCTCCCGCCTGAGCCACAGGCTCCTCAGGAGAGGAGAAGAACGGGGGAAACCCCAGGCAGAGGCCTCGGGGTCAGTCATCCAGGGAAAGGGGCCAGCTGCAGGAGCCGGGAGGCGAAGAAGCCCTAGAGAGGATGGGGCGAACTCTGTTCCTGTTTCAGTAGAGAAGCCGAGGGCTTTCAGGCCTGACTTTGACTGGTATCCTTCATTAATCCTTCCCTTTCCCAGCAATAGAATGGATTGTTTTCTGTCTTGTTCAATGGAGGCTGGAAGAAGGGGAGATGAGGTTGGAGGGGAGGAAGTGGGGGGAAAAGACCAGAGTGAGCAAGTTTGAACTAACCTCTCCATAGCTCACTGGCGCCATCTTGTGCTAAGTAAATGGTGTTAATCTCTCATGATTAATTAGGGAAACCAAGGCTTAGGACTCCACGCCAGGTGGAAAACTTTCCACAAAGCAAGCCAAGGAAATTCTCAACATGCCAGACCATGAGAATGAATTTACAGGGGTTTCCGCTTCTAAAATGCAGACTTCCCTCACAGATTACCCAATTACTGTAGAAGGCTAGCCCAATCTCTTTCTGATTTAGTCCAAGGAAGAGAATCTGACAGAAAAAAAAAAAAACAACAAAAAACAGGTCACTGAAAAATCAGTGTAATTAACTCTTGATTACCTGGGAGTGAGACTGGCAGTAGAGCTGTCCTACATTGGCTCTCCTTTGCCTGCAAGCTTCCAGGTATATTGTTACCAAAACAGGTGCGTGTTCAGCAAGTTCACACTAAATTTACATTCATTTATATAGGAAGAAGAATCTGAAAAATATATATGTTGTAGTCTAAATCAAAACAAATGTATTCCAGCTTCTCTACTATTGAGAGAAAGCAGACAGACAATTGATCATTTCTCTTGGACATGGCCCAAAGGGGTGCTTCTAAGTGTTTCTCATTTCTATATCCCAACGGAACTGATGGCCACTGCTTAAGACAGACTTGGCCTGAAATGCATGTCAAAAGAAAGTCAAGCCAACATAGCATTTCCTCAGGCCTGCAGTGATTAATCTAGACAAATCTCTCATTCTTCATCAGAAGAAACTTTATTCACTACAGAATCAAGAAAAATCTGATCAGAGCGGCTCCTTCTCTAAAAAGGACTACACCTCTAACCATACAGTTTGAAATGAGGGGGAAATAATATCTTCCTGTGGTGATTCTTGTTTTCATTCTCTGGCTTTAAGACGTTTGGTGCCAGAAATACAGCTTAATTAGCCTCTGTCAGAAGTCTTCCGCCTCTTTCCAAGGCCAGATGCAGATGAACTGAAGTGAGGGCCCTGGAGCCTTCCTCCTTGGAAGTTTCCCGCCAACCAACCCTGGTCACTGGTGGTGTGGAGATCGGTAGGGAGAGCACATTTGCCTCTAATACGCTATTCATGCTCAGAAGCAAAGCATTTAGCCACTTCCAGGGATACCCACTTGTTGATTCCCTTTGTCCCCCCGTAACAGAAGTCAGTAACAGCCAGGTGAAATCAGAAAATTTACCCATTTTATTGATGCATTACAATTGCTCTACATTTTACCATATTATGTAGAAAATACTGAAAATACAAGCTACTTTGTAAAACCAAAGACAAACATTGAATCCAAAGATAAACTATGTTTTACACAATGGACCCTTTTCCCATAGAATTAGTATTAAATTTTAAATATCTATTTCTTTTGTTAAAATGATTATTTTACATACTCCCTAAGTACATCTGCATTACAAACATAGCTCAGTAATTCTCAGAAACTATCTGTTTCTAGAGGCTTGTTGTAAAAGGAAGCGCACAACCAGAAAAGAGAGCAAAAAAAGTTTAAATCGCACACAATAACTAGCATATCAAATACATTAATAAAGTAGGAATTCCATTGCAATATCAAGGATTCAAAGCAGAAATACTAACATTACATATAATGTACATATAATGTACTGCTACATGTAGTGAGATTATTTTTCAAGCTGATTGAAACCACACATTATATAAAGTTTAGCAACAAACATGTAGACATGCTGCACCACCCATCAGTTTAAAAGAAAAATTCAAAATAGGAAGCAGGCTTGGGCCATTCCTGTCACTGAGAGGCAATTTCTTTTCCTATCCTAAAGCAAACCATCCCAACCAGTGGATTTTTGCATAATAATGCTGCATCAAACACACCTTAAGCGCTTGCCTGGCCAAGGGCAGTCAAACTCAGCCCCTCTAGCAGAGGATGGTGATGGGTGAGCAATCAATCACAAAAGCAGGCTCAGAAAGGCCAGAACTGTTGGAAATGGAGTTTTTGTCCCTGGGGTTGGACTTGCAGTGGGAGCACTGACAGTGGTATTGCCTCCTGGGAGCTGGAAAAACTCTGAGTGATGACATGTCCCGATGAGCCAAGAGCGACTGTATTTTAACCCTTCTCCACTTCCTCTCTCTCACTCTGAAGGGAGGCTGGAAATGGAAGTTCTGAGAGGGCTTTAAGCCTCCAGCTGGTTGAGGTCAGGCTACCGTGGCCACGGCCAGCTGCTCACTAACTCACCTGGCTTCCCCTATCCTGCCGTGGCGGGCAACGTCAAGCCCGAGGGACAGCACCTAAAGCCACATCGAGCGCACACACATTCAGCAGACACAGGTGGATTTTCACCTTGGTATATAAAGTCGATTTGCATACAAACATTGAAAATCTCTAAAATTCTTAAAGCCACACACTGCTAGTAATGTGATTAAGATAACAATATAAGCTCTTTTCCTGTGGAATTAAGACTCCTACTTTAAATGGTATCTACCTAATCAACTAGGGGGAGGTCTTTTATCCCCCTGCATCTTACTTCTTACTAAAACGAAACACCTTGCCCCTTGTAGAGGAAAGATAAAGAACGAAAATGTTTCCATTAGAAACCAGACCTGCATTTGAACAAGAAAATCAGAACGTGCTTGGCAAAAAGGAGACACAAAGATCACACACATGGACCATAACACTAGTGACAAAAACTATACACACTGCTTGGCTACCATGACCAATATAGTGCTGCAAACACAACTCAGTATAATGACTAAAAAATACAGAAAACTCCAACATCAACCAGTTCCGGGTAGGCTGTGATGACCACCTGCCCCATCTTGGAAGCCCTTACTCCCTACAATGAAGAAACACCAAATACCTTGACAGCTCCTCGGTGTTTGACCTGGTTCAGAGATTGCTGACCAGGCTCCATGAAATCTCCCGTCTCCATCCTGCACCTCCTTGATACCATCTCTACACAGAACCAGCCCTAGATTATCCCTCAAATAGACCATTTTCAATTCAGATGGAACACATCTGTACCTTAGGGTTAACCTTCTTTCCCAAAGTCCTTTATGGGCGGAAATGTTTCCATCCCCAGTTCCCTCAACTTGACCCAGATCCATGAAGGAACTGAGTACACGAGGACAACTTCACAGCTTGAAAGGCCCCAAGAATATACAAGTTGTTAAAGAGAAACTTCAAAAGCCTCAATGACTCCACAGGCTTTGGTTTCTTCTGAATAGTCATCACCCATTAAGTAACCTATCTGTGAGTTCCCTGTCACCAGCGGCATCACAAACTCCTCCTCATAGCATGGGGACATGGTAAGCAATACAACAGGCTCTTTGGTATAAACACATCACTTACATGTTTTTTCAACAAGCAAATATTTTACTAGGAATGTCAACTATTTGCAGGAAAGACTGTCACATAGGAAAAGAAAAAGAATCTCATTCTAAAAGTGATTGCACGTACTAAAAAGAAAAAAGAAAAAGAAAAAAAATGTGTATTTAATATCAGCTTGACTCCTCTCACCTGCTTCCTGAACTCTCACAGAAGCAAGGTAGCAATATACGGTGAGAGTGTCATATGGGGGCATCTGGGAGAACTCAGCTGAGATTTCAAAATGGAAAGGGGTAGAGGTGGTAGTAAAGGAGGAAAGCTGCTGTTTTTATTTTTCAATGTCAGCAGGGAAACTGAGAACAACGCATTTACACAACACAGCTACTAATCCTGTTCTGTTAAATCCCAGTGAACTTAGGGTCCACGGGGGCTTGCTGGTCCATCCTAAGGCAAGCTCACTGTAAACTCTAGTAACCACTACATTATCATATAAGGCACTACAATAAGGGAAGGAGGGAGAAAGGGAAAGAAGAGACACACACTGAACAACTCCTCACCAGACACACCTGTGCAAAACAATTCCAAGGGTCTCCTCTCCTTGCAGGCAATGTCCCTGCTCATTCAGCACTACAGTAATATGCTCTAATATAATTGCAATTAGTTCACATACATTCCAACAAGTATCAGTTCATTTTGGTTTAAATACAATGGAGACATCAATTCCATCTCCGGGGTAACACTGGAGGATCAGATACACACTAAATACACAATTCAAGTGTAATCACTACACATTTGATTACAAATAACATTTTGGGTTAGCAGGAAAAATTGCTTGTTATATTTTTCTAATCAATATGTACATATTTAATTATGCAAAATATTAAAACACCACCATTACAAAACTTCTAAAATATTTTTAAATTCAGTAATAAATTTTTAAAATATTTTTTGCAATTCCTACATGCACTTATTGTATAAGTTCTTAATAAGAGAGCATTCAATTTGCTGCTGGCATACAAAGGAAGCTACTTTAAAGTATAAAAGCTATACACAACAATGTTCTTATCTGGTTTCAGATTCTTTAGCTTTCTCCCCAAATAAATCACATAAAACAGTAGGGAGAGATGAGGCAAAAAGAGAGAGATGTGTATTATTGAAAATTTATACTAATCTTTAGGCAAAGCTCATCAATGCCAATATCTCAGTACAATGAGATTTTGCATATAATAAAACCATGACAACAACCATACAATAATAACCACCTTAATTTAATGGCTTTTCCAATAATAAAATTTAAGCTGAGTCATAGAAGGACTCTGAAAAAATAATTTAAAAAGAATGCATGGTGCTTTCACTGTAGGTTTGGACTCTCTCATACTAAGTTGCCAGCAAATGGTGAGCTGCCTTTTTAACACAGCTTTATAACAAACACAGGAGCCACTGACAGAATCCCAAAAGTAACAAAAAGTAATATGTAACCAGATTTACAAAAATAACAATTGCCCATTAAGTATAATGAGACATAAAAACAAAACTAAAACATTCTAAGTTTAAATGTTCCATAAACAAAAATAAAATTTTAAGGAGAAATGCCTGATGGTAAAGTATATACTTGTGCAAGCTGCTTTTGAAACAAAATAGGCAAATAAGTCTCAGCTTTTAAACAAACAAAAAATGTTTTCTTTTCTCACTTGTTACCAGACTTCAAGTTGGTCAATCAGCATCTTTCCTCTGACCAGCAATTACAATAAAATAAAGGTAAATAAAAGGGGCTTCACTTGTTTTTAAAAGCATGTATAGAAAGTGAGAGAGAGAAAACATTTTTCAAGGGGTAACCTCAGAATGATCTCTCTTGCTTGAAGATGGGCATTTGAACTTTTCCAAATACCAAAAATGCTGTCACAAAAAATAAAGAATTAAAAAATAGGGCAGACTTTGGGAGACTACAACAATGCAGTCAACACTGAGACAGGTTCCCCGAGAAAAATCTTCTGCTTCAGTGGGCCCCTGCAGAACAAGTTGCTGGCTAAGGAGTTTGGAGAGAGGGTAAGGGAGGGGCTCCTTGTCGCCCATGATGAACTCTGGGCCGGGAAGAGGCAGCCACGAGCCCTCCCTCGTGTTCACCAACTACAAGTAGGAATACTGGCTGATCTTGGTAGGACTCAGCGGGTATCCAGTGTAAATTGCTGAGCCTCGGGAAGACCCAATATAGGACTGGGTGGCAAACTGGTGTTGGTACTGCGCAGGGGCCACGCTGGCAGAAGTGAGGAGGCTGGGCCCGACGCTGACAGGGACCTGGTGCACCAGCGTGCTGGGGTGGGTGGTATAGGCCGCAGCATGCCTTGACGAGCCTTGCGGGGAGAAGAGATGAGCAATGGAACTGGTGGAGCCCAGGGCAGCAGCAGAGGTGGGGGCAGCATACGTATACAGGTGAGGCTGGCTCGGCAGGTGAGCAGGGGCAGGGGCCAGGTGAGGGTGCCCCGTCGAGTGGAGTGGGCTGCCGTGCTGGAAGGCGTAGGGGGCTTGGGAGAGCGGGGCCACAAACGCCTGCTGCCTGCGGGGGGCAGGGTTGTTGCTTCTCTCCTGCGAGGTTGGAGCTGATGATGACTGCTGGTTCTGGAAGGAGGAAGAAGGGAGTGAGGAATTTTGAGGTCACTTTGGTTCAGGGCACCAAAGGCCGAGCTGAGAGCTGAGTTTCTGACTTGCAGTGTTTCTGTGCTCCTATACCACAGAATCTCCCATACGTCAGAAGTCAGCCATCTGTCCCCTCTGCCTCTTGACAGAACATATCCTAACCCAACCCAGATACCAGCGGTTTGTTCTTAAATATGCCAAAGGAAAAGGGGGAATCCAGGGTTCAGAGGGTTACCCACACCTGCAGATTAATAACTGTTGACTCAACTCACCCTATTCTGGTGTCAGTGAATTTGAATTTTTCCTAACCTTTCTTTCTTGCCATTGTTTTCTTTTCTTTTTTTTTTTTTAAAGATTTTATTTTTATTTAATTCCCCTCCCCTCCCCCGGTTGTCTGTTTTTCTGTGTCTTTTTGCTGCGTCTTGTTTCTTTGTCCACTTCTGTTGTCGTCAGCGGCACGGGAAGTGTGGGTGGCGCCATTCCTTGGCAGGCTGCTCCCTCCTTCGCGCTGGGCAGCTCTCCTTATGGGGCGCACTCCTTGCGCGTGGGGCTCCCCTACGCGGGGGACGCCCCTGCGTGGCAGGGCACTCCTTGCGCGCATCAGCACTGCGCATGGGCCAGCTCCACACGGGTCAAGGAGGCCCGGGGCTTGAACCGCGGACCTCCCATGTGGTAGACGGACGCCCTAACCACTGGGCCAAAGTCCGTTTCCGCCATTGTTTTCTTTTGCTCTCCTCTAAGGTCTTCACATCCCTCTTGAAATGTGGAGCCTAAAACACATACACTAACTCGAGCTTATGTTTGCACTTGCATGTGCATTCTCTCTTTCTCTCTCTCTCTCTCACCCTCACACAGGCACACATACATACAGTTACATCCTCATAGTCACACTTTCTTACTATTGGTAGATATCATAATACCACCAGAATTTTAGAGGAGGGAAGGGTGAACACAAATAGAATGAAATGACCCTTACCACCCCCATTAGAAGATTCGATGGGAGGGGAACCCCCAAATCCCAGCCTCTAGCAACAGGTAGTACTAGGACCAGTTGATTAAGTGGCCAGAAAGTTGTTCACTGTCTCTTGACTCAAAAGTAACAGTGTGAGACTTACGTTATTTATGGCCTAGGAGAAAAGGGAAGAGAATCTGGTCTCAGTGTAGCAAGCATGTGGTGGTGCAAAACCAGGCACTGCAAGTATCCTGGGCCATTTCTAACTTCCAGACATTTCTCTAACCTTCCAGGATAGACTAGAGAGATCTGACAGAACACCTGGAGTGCACATCCCAAGCATACTTGGGAACAAAGAGATACAGCGATGCAAGTATGACGCAGGTCACAGAAAACCAAATAGTTTGACACAAAGAGGGGCTTCATTTGGCTTTATTTAGCAGTCCATCCAGAACCAGGATTCTCCAGAAAGTAACCACAGGGGGGGGCCCGAGCAGAAGGCAGCGGCCCCCAGCGCTTACCTGGCTCAGGTTGAGTGGCTGTGCTGCACTGGTCCCCCCGCGCTGTGCTCGATACCCTGTGGGGGTGATACAGCATCCGGCCGACTGCCCACTCACTGAGGCCACTGGCTTGGTCTTGCTGCTCAGGAGACCTAAAAAAGGGCCAGGGCTTTCGTCAGTCAGGAGTGAACAGCTACTCAGTAGCGCTGGGCTAAACCTGAGATGGCAGCATACTAATTAGTCCACATGTGCATGTGCTTTGCAAGAATTCAAGTCTCATGTGTATCTTATTTCCTCAATTACATTTACACTGGAATAACAGAGACTGTATTATCCACCTCTTTCCCTTGTTACTCAAAGCTCCATAAAGGATCCCTCAAAAGCTTCACTTCAGTAAATACTACCTAATCTCCTATTATGTTCAAAGCACTGCCGGAAATGCAAACACAGCACAGACACAGTTCCTACCCCCAAGGAGCCTATAGTTTTACATAGGAAGAGATTAAGCAAGCACAGAAATGTGGCAATAGAAAGCTGAGTAAGATATTGGTAATTCTCAGGACATTTAAGTATCAAAAGTGCTTAGGGAGCGGACGTGGCTCAAGCGGCTGAGCACCTGCTTCCCACACAGGAGGTCCTGGGTTCTGCCCCCATGTCTCGTATAAAACAAACAAACAACAAGCAAAACAAGTGAAAACACCAACTCAGGGGAGCTGATGTGGCTCACTGATTGAGCACTGGCTTCCCACATACAAAGCACCAGGCTCATTCCCCAGCCCTGGTACCACCAAAAAAAAAAAAAAAAGAATGTAAAGGAAAGCAAGAGTGTATCTTGTTGGGCACTTACTGCTTCCAAATTCTAAGAAACTGCAGAGCAGCTTGATACAAAATTTTTGAAATTCTGCTTCCCTCTGTGTTCCACAGGGACAACTGGGGCATTTATTCAGTGAGCTGTTGGGCAGCCTATGTTCTCTGGACCCAACAATGAACAGAGCTCCTGATAATTCTGCTGCAGCTTGGGATCCACAAGTTTTGCCTTATCTGCAATGCTGTCTGCTTCCGAGAAGAACCAAACTGAGTTGACATAACACCCTATGACAGTTACATAATTTATAGTAAAACACTAATTATGCGAATACAGCACAGATGGCTACGCTCATACCACAAATTTTCCTTCCTTGGTATACAGTTGGCAGTGAGAAGCAACTGCCTCGACAAGGACTACATTTCCTGGGCCCCCCTGCGTCTATGGGGCCATGCTGTTCTCTTTCATGATTTCCAAGCTAAAGGGGTTAAAACTGTGTGTGCCTCCAACCTTTCTTTCTCCTTTCAATTAGATATGAGGATGCCAAGGCTCTGCTCCTTATCGCTGCAGGCCTCCCAACCAGGAACACTTCCTAGGACGTTATGTGAGTGAGAAGTCAACTTCTCTTACGTTAAGCCACAGAAGCCTGAGGTTTGCTACTGCAGCCAGCATACCCGACTAATCCAATAACTGAACTCAGGGAGCCTAAGCCCAGCATCTAACAGAGCAAAATGGAGGTAGTTAGGTTGATAATAAAACCAACAACAACATCACTGCTATCACATAGGGTGAGAAAATATCTCAAAGACATATTGTTTGCCAGAAAATGTCTGCAGTCATTTCTAATAATCCCAATGTCTACCTACTTCTGGACTGTCAAATTCTAATCACCGGTAGCCAGTCTAACTGCCTGCTAATTCTCCCTGCCGCACAACATATGCCTTGCCTATCCTCTCCCATCAAGTGTGAATGTGTTTCTGGGACTGCAAACTCAAGTTTATATTACTCCAAACAAAATAAAAGTAGAAAAAAAACTGATAATAAAAATTAATTTCATATTACAGAGAACAACAGATTTCTGTTCTGTTCCACTGGCCTAAGTATTCTGGAGATTGTAACACAATATTAAGCATATATATATCAAAGGAAAATTAAACTCTAGCTGTGAAGACACACTCACCTGAGGCCTGAGTTGCTACAGTGCAGTCACCAAGCTGAGTTTTCAGTGGAGGCACAATGATGGTGCGGGCCCCAGAGCCATCGGCCACAGCTCGGCCTGGCCCCTCCAGGAGGGTCCCACTCTTGCCTCGGAGAGTGTTCAGGGTGTCAGTGGAATACGGGCTGCTCAAGGAAGAGTCAGAGTCTGGAGAATCATTGACAGTGACATAACTGATGACATTGGACCTTGGCTTCAGGCCAGAGCTGAGGAAAAAGCACATGAAAATTCAACTGCCCTTTCAGTAATCTTTCTTGGATGGACTCTGGTCCACTCATAATAACAATGATGACGACAGAAGTAATTCTAAGAACAGCAAATTTCTGAATGCTTCCTTTTATGATGCACTTTCTTGTACTCAGCATATATCTGACCGAAGCCTCACAACAATCCCGTGAAGTAGGTGCTATTATCCCCATTCTGAAGATGAGGAAATTGAGGCCCAGGGAGGCTAAGGAACCTGGTGGTGAAGATGGGCTTCAGACCAAGGACTCGAGTTCACGCCTCTAACAACCAGTCCATGCTGCCTCTTAGCCTTCCCAAACACAGTCATTTCAATAGCATTCTTAAAATACCACTTTTTTTTTTTTAAATCTCACCCTGCTGGACTACAAATAGTTCCTTGCTATATCAAATTTCTTACCATACCATTTTTTAAGGTTCTTTCACTACCTGATTCTCACCTTACTAACTTTAGTTTTTTTCTTCTTTTATCATATACTCTAGTCAAAGCAATTCTGCTGGTTATATTCATACATACTTTTTGCCATTACTAGGCCACTTTTCCTGACTGAAAGGTTTTCTCTTTCTCTCTTTCCAAAATCAGTACAATGGCCACTTTCAAAACTTAGTTTCAAGCCTACCGTCTTTCAAATAGTCCTTCTGGACCACTTCATTCTAAATGTCCTCTTTCAAGTTCATTTAAACTTGAAATCTGCAGACGAGCCTGTAAAGTCCCCTAAGTTACTATCATGTATGAATTCTATCTCCTCAGGTAAAAGTAGGGTAAAGCCCTCCTCTGTATGCCTCACACCAATGGCACAAGGAAGGATACAATGCAGAACAATCAAGACAACGGACTATGCTCACACTGTAAGACAGGAGTGGTCTATGACAATTCTTAACCTTACCACTCTCTCTTACTTAACTTACCAGTCAAAGACTTGGACTAAGGGGCTGGGGTAAGAGGAAATAACCTAATATTTTAATCCTTAAGCATTTTAGACCATGTATCAGTGGGGGGAAAAGAAGGGAGACTTACGGAAGTTCGACCTCTTCCAAAGAGGCCTTTTCACATTAAACTACTGCATTCTGAAACTCAGTTTTAAATAATCTACTTTTTCATTCCAATGAACTGTTATTTATATTTCTGTTGGGGTATCTGTTTTCAGGATATAAAGTTTCCTGAAGGCAGGGATCATTGCTGCAGTATAATGTACAAACCTGGTCTCTAATGTGTCTACAAGACCCATGTAACTGACGAACATTTATAAGAGCAAAGAAAACTGTTTTACAATGTTCAGTTATGGAAATGTCAGTGTTTTGGCACCTATATCCATGACCACACTTCCAAAAGATCTCTTTTTCATAGCTAGAACCAGGCCACTTGTCTGAAGCCAACAGCCTAAGACCAGGTGTAGGAGCCACAGAGCCAGGTGCCATTCACCCGTCTTACCTACTGGGCTTGTATTTGTTGTCCTCTTCCTCATCGGTGTCACTGCGAATAGTGATGACACTCACAGGAGGGCTGGGAGTGTCTGGAATGATGATCGGCTGGTGCTGATCCTGGACGGGGACTAGGGAGTTATAAGATGACGTGGTGCGAAGGGGACTGCTCCCAACCACAGAATAGACTTGGGAAGGCAGAACATCCAGAGAAGACCTAGAGGAAATGATCATAAGGAAAGTGCTTGGCTCCCCAAATTGTAAATTAATTCCTCAGAGCTCTTTCCAATGTGCTCTTTGATTCCTTTTTACCTTACCAATAAGCTAAGTGTATTAACTATTAAAGTGGCAATGAAAAATACGCTAACCACTCTAGCCAGAGTTTCAGGGCACAAGAGCACAAAATACAAAAGAAATTTTATGTTTTATATGCCCTTTACCCTAGGGTTAAATTTTATTCTGTAAAGTGGGCAGAAAAATGAAAACACTATTATAAAGAAGTCCTGGATTCAAAACAGCAACAGAGAGAAAGGATGATCATAACCAGGACACAGCTGGTATGCATGCCCAGATGAAATGGTCACCTCCTTCATAATGTGGCAGGTTCCTGCTGCTTTATACCAAAAGTGCCCACCACAACACTCCAAATGCCAGGCCGCTGATCCCCTAAAGTGGCATGGTTTGAGCTAGCAGCTCTAGTCGAGACTTACTTGGAAGAGACTGGAGCAGACTGCTTATTCTTCTTTGAAGGGAGGGAACTGGATTGTTGCTGTCTGACAACATGGGCAACGCCAACATTCAGGGGCTGAGCAGTGGCCAGTGTCACATGGTTAGTCAGCAAGGACGGCTGCTGCATGATGGTGCTGTACTGGCTGCCATGAGAGTGGGCATTCCTGTGTCAACAGAGAGGAGTCAACACCAAACACTGGCAATCAGGATCAAAATGGAACCAAAGAGCAATGAAAACAACCAAATAAAGCTGCATTTTCTTTTTAAAGTTGGGCAACTGGATTATAAGGCTTTTGGTTCTCACTGTGGTGTTGTTCCTAATTGCTTAAGACTTTCTTTAAATCTGCAATAAACTATTACAAACCATAGAACCTACTCTTTTCCTGTATTCAAACATTTTTTTTAATAACACCTGGCCTGACATGGATGACTTTCTTCAGGGATTTCAAATAGACATTGGTCTCTCTTTTCCTTTATTTTCCTCCCATTCTCTCTAGATCATCAAGTACCCCTACCCAAAGGGATCTTACCCTTACAAATTCCCCAGGGGAGGAACATAGAGCACTTGCCTCCAATCTGCTAGCTGCTGGCCACTCCCCATGGCCTCTGGAATCACTGCTGTGGGCTGGACAGAGTTGTGTAGAGCTACCCCAGGCAACTGTTGCCAAGTTGAAGGCAGGAGAATTTGCTGGGTTCCTCCAGGCCAAGCCTGCTGTAAGGAAACACACACAACAAGACCCAGACTTCACTCATTTTTGGTTTTTTTTTTTAAATGAAAGAAAATTTGTATCTAAAAGAAGTTGCTCGCAGATTGTTAACTTGCAGAGATTAATAAAGAAAGGTCAGAAGGGCTCAAAGTTACAAAGCTTATCAAAACAGAAAGAGAACACACTGCTTTTTCTTGGCCACCTCCCCCATAATCTGACAACCAGGGGATTAAAGAAAAGAAAATCCCCTGTGGCAAGAGTGTCTATTGTACTGTAGAAAAAAGGAGTCTGAAATTTCAGAAGTAGTTTCTGGTTAAATGCTGGAGTATCATTTTTGTAAAGATACTGAAATACAACGCTAGAAAGTTAAGAGGACTCCCTTGAGATTAAAAATAAAAATTTTAAAATTTGAGTGTCAAATATTAGATCAACTCAACCCATAAAACAAAGGGCAGAATCCACCCCCCCCCCCCCCGGGATTGAATCTGGGACCTTGTACATATGAAGCTTGCACTCAACCACTGAACTATACCCACTCCACTGTTCCCTTTTTTAAAAGGGTAGTACTTGGAAAATGGAACCCAATGTGGATGATTGAAGGTCAAAATTCTTTGACAAACACGCTTATGTCAACAACAGAAAGCTAACTTCATTTATAGCCATGTGATAGAAAAATAAGGCAATAAGTAAAATATTTAAGAAATAGATGCAGAAAAGCATCATATTTTGTTTTTAATGCATTTGTTTTTTAAGTATCATTTCTAGAAAAATACTTCAACATAAAAATTAATCGCTACAAGAAAGTACATCATTGTTAAAAGGTAGACCTTTTAACAAGCCATGTCACTTGCAATAGACTGAGCAACAAATGTTTTCTGTACCTCTTACAGAAATTCTGGCATTTTCTGAAAAAAATGGGAACAGATTTGGAAGTTTCCTTTTTAAACTTGAATTCTGCAGTACAATCACCTACAATGCTTGGGTACATATGGTTCAGTTTCTTGAATTTCAAACTGCAAGACCATCAAAACAACACTGTTTTAAAAATATTTCTGCAAGTAACAGACCCACTTGTTACAAACACTGGTTCCAAACAAGCCTTCAAAGCAGAGAAACTGCAAACACATCTGCTACCATAAGCAGAAATTTTTAAAAAATAAATAAAAATAAGAGAAGTATGTTAAATCACACCATGCGTCTTTCCATAAGCCAACACCTGCACAAGACAAAGCATGTAGTTTAATACAGAGCAAGAAATAACATTCCAATGTGAGGCAGAAATCTGGCGTTCCAAGCGACGAACTGTTTTGACAGAGAAAGGACAAAAATATGCAAAGCTTATAGCAAATGGCTAGTGCAAACTCAGGAGAAGCAGCAGAGAAGTGTCAACCTCCATTCCCAACCTCAAAACTACAGGTGAGCAAGTTAAAACCAGTGATTTGGATCAATGAAGTTGGGAAATGTATCTGACTCCCTTGCCTTCGTGTTTTTTTGCTTATGAGATAATTAATTTCGAAGTAGGAAAGACTTTGAACTGAAAATGGAACAAATTCTAACCACTGAAGTATGTTTGGAAGTGTATTCACTCACACGAGTACTTGAGAAACAAAGGACAAATTTAAAGCTACTTTGAAAGCTGTACAAATATCAGAATTAAAAGTATCAACTGGTTTTCAATGCTTACCTAATTTTGAACTTTCTAAATAATGAAATGCTGGATAAGTATTTCTAACTCTCACAATAAGCAATTCTAACTCTCCCAAATACACCACAGCACATTAAAAAATTAACTTACAGTGACAAATCCTAACGTGTACCTGAAGCTCTGTTTATGTTTTCCAATCTTTAAGCCCCATACTACTATATTTGCTTCTGTAATCAATAACTTTTTCCCCATGGCTAAATAAAAATATATTCTATTTGCATAAAATCTGTCAGCTATACTTTCACCTTTGTATTAATATAAAGACCTATTTGTAAAATAATTAATTTCTCCATAAAACTCATAAAAATTAGCTCACCTCTAAAAGCATTTTAAAGGGAACATCATCTCTAAATGAATGATATAAGCTGCCACTGATCATGAGTGGCAAAAAGAGCTACCTTCATGTTTTCACAGACAGAAGGATAAAATCAACTGATAAAGCAATAAATTAAGAGCATCTTAAGCATTTCCACATGCACAGAAGTTTTAGAAGCTTAAAAGAGCAAAATAAAGAAGAAAGCTAACTTGCCAAGGAGTTCAGATTTTGGTGATCCAGGGTACCTGTAGCAGAGCCAAACTAAAGGCCATTTCCTTCATTTTACCAGAGGGTAAAAGACAGGGCAGAAAAACAAATAACAGTGTTGAAGCTCTTCTGAGGCTACATCAAGAGCTTTTTATCACACTAGGCTGGCAAAGAAGAATCAAGAGATCTGGCTCTTTACAGAGCCACACTGAACATCAGAGTCAAACAGGGCTTCAGCAAATGTTGGGAAGGAAAACAATGAGACATTAAAGATGTAGCAAGACCACAGCCACAAGATGGCACATGCTTCCATGCCCTCTGCAAAATCTAAGTTAAAAATTTTTTTTGAAAAAATGAGAAAACCAGAAGAAAACAGAACAGAAACAAACAGGAGAAAACAAAAAATAAAAAAAAGAAAGAAATCAAAAAAACTCCGTTAGTAACACAATCAAGTGAGGGGAATTACCAGTACAGCGGCAGTCTGTTCAACCAGCGCCGGGCGGCCGGCTGCGCAGCTCAGAGTAAAGGGCACCGCATACTGCGGTGTGATGGTGGCTACTTGAGGGTGGAGAGTTGCTACCATTAGTGGTGTACAGCTTCCCTGAAACGTAGATTAGGCACGTAAGTGAAACAAACATGGAGGCAGGTGCTCTGGATTCAGAAGGGTTCTCATTCCCCCCCAAGTTATTACCAAAAAATAAACAGTAATTTCATATCACCTAAATTTACACACCAAATACAAGCTTCCCTTCGAACTCTATCCAGCATTCGCAAACTAGGTCAAATGTCAAAGGCTTAAAGCAAAAAAAGTATAGGAACCTTTCCTGGACTGGATTCAGGGGATTGGTTCGATAACATTCAGTTAACAAAGACATCTATTAAGAATTCCTCCTACTCACAAAACATGCTTTTTGGATTTCAGAATTCCTGTGTGTCATGATCTACAAACATTTACCTATAAAATTTAAAAATGTATTTGCTGCTTATATAAATACTTCATGAGTTTCTTATCATCTTAGTTGAATGTTCCACAGTAAGCATAAAGTTTTAAAGCTTTCTACAGCCTGGTTAAAGACAAGGAATGAAGGAATGGAATACCTGAAGAGGCATCCAGACTATGAACCATGATAGATTTCTGAAAAGAGTAAGCAAAAGGGACTTTAAGGGATCAAAGGAGGAACCATATATTTTAGAATGAAAATGTCACATGTAGTATGCCTTCAAGAACTTCAGGGTAATAAAAAAATTAACTTCATCCCTCAGAATGATAGTAAACTCACTCAGAAGACAATTTCTCAATGTCTGGATATTCATCCAAGCCTAAAGGAGACACTGGCAAAGTTGCAATAATGTTAGGAATGAGTAAATCATTCCATATAGATGTTCATTTTAAGTCCACTGAATCACAACCAAGAAAGATTTTATAGTCATAGCAAATACCATTTTTTAGGACAAAATATCTGATTCTCAGTAGTGCTTCAGCCATACTAAGTATCCACATAGCACTGGCTTTTACCTGTGTCAGAACTCCGGATTGAATCTGCAGTGGCTGAGCAGCTGGCGCCTGGGGTACAATTGGCACGGCATTATCCATCCTCACAGAGAATCCAGAATGTTTTGTTGTTGCTTGTAGTCCAGCTGTTGAAAATAACATCACAGTGAATCTTCTTTGCTTGATCTGTAGATACTATTTCTTTAGTTTTTTTGTTGTTTTTAGTTTCTGTTCAAATAATTTACTACCCAGATTTTAGTCCTAGAAAGGAGTTTCATAACAGTCTTGGGAGTTAAAAAGAGGGAGACGTGGTTCACTTCAGGTTGGATTAATGGGAAGATGTTTGATACAAGGAGGAATGGTTTAAGGAAATTTTTAATTCTTTATCCAACAAAATTTTAAAACACACTACTCCTTACATTAACAGTACAGACAAAAAAAAAAACAAGAAAAAAAGCCTCCACTTAGTAGCCTTTTAATCTACTAAGGGGGGAAAAAACTCAAGTTTTTAAAATTGTAATCTATTAAAAGCAAATATTTGAATATAACTTTTGGTTAATTAGATAAGAAAATTATGAAAAGCTCAATAATTTATAATCTAAGTTACCCTTTTGCCTAGACTGTTTCAAGGGGATGTTTTTCCCATTCCTCAAAAAATATGACCCAGTTCCAAATTTAGTCATGTATTTTATCTTAAATCAGTATTTACTGAAGAAATTAGGCTTAGAATACAAATATTAAAATATAGACATTTTAGTATACAGACACACTTTCTTCTACTTATTTTAGGAATCTGCTCTTATCATTGACAGTTTTCTTATCAGGCTCTTTTATAGCTAATGGACAGCAAGGAAAATCAAGAACTCTTTGCTATTTTATTAATCTTTTTAACAAAATGTTTTCAGGAAAGCCCTGTGGCGTCAGTTTCACTCTACTGTGACTATCTTTAAAACAGTGCCCATGTCTCATTCATCTTTTTATTCATTATGCAGTAAGCACAAAGCTAAATGTTTCTTACAATATCTTATCCTGGGGAAAAAAGGGAGCTCAAGACGTTCTCCCTTTTGACACATTTAGGAAGAGAATGGAAAGCTTTCTTCTAAACCTACCTATCAAAACTTTCAGTGTAGAGAAACGAAGTGAGCATGATGCCCTCAATTCACTAATGTCAGCAGTTTTTTTTTTTTTAAGTAAGAATATACCTTTTTTTTTTTTTTGAGGTACTGAGGATGGGGGATTGAAGCTGGGACCTCATATGAGGGAAGTCAGAGCTCAACTACTGAGCCACATTGGCTTCCTGGGTTTTCTTTGTTTGTTTTGCTTGTTGTTTGTTTGTTTGTTTCAGGAGGCACTCGGAACTGAACCCGGGACCTCCCATGTGGGAGGCGGGCACTCAACCGCTTGAGCCACATCCACTCCCACCCATTTTAATTAGAAAAGACTACTTTGGTGACATTTTCTAAGCTACCACCACTGAATCTCTCTTGCTATTAGTATGCAGATATCAGATGAAGATAATCCATAAATCCTAATATTGTTATTTTCAATCTTCCAATTTTCTACTTCAGTAATTTCTACTTGTACTGTGCTAAGAGATTGACATAAAGGTAATCCAGAAATGTACAAAATAAGAGGGAATACTAAAATCTCAATTAAAATACTCTAAAAGTAACCTCAAAAAGAGCCTACATGTATATATTTATATATATGTAATACATGCAGATATCAAGATTTAAAAATTGCCATCCATGTTCCTTAGATTTATCTATGTAACAAGAAAACTAAGCAACATCAAAATTCTTATCTATATTCCCAGGACACATAGCCAACTACGAGACAATATTACTGTAATAGTCTTCTAGAAATTGGTAGGAACTGAAGAGGCAAACTGTCGAAAGATAATGTTCCCATGTATGGATCCCACAGTGATAAAGTAAAAAAGGGATGAAATTACAGAAAAATAGTCACCACTGCACAAATTATACATCTATTTTGGTCAACTGGAATAGTATGGAAAGTAGTATTTATAGTATAGACCTGCAAATGTAACTCTAAGTAAATATCATATTGTTATAGTAATTTAGGCTAAGTAAGTTACAACAGTCAAGCTAGCTTAAAACTAGCTCCCTTCAGGGAGCCACAAATGGAAATAAAGAATTTTAAAAAGCTAACACTTTTGAAAGCTTCTCCCCCTACCCTGAACCAAGAGTTAGAGGGGTATGTATATGTGCTTTGTATGGATATAGTTCATTAAATAAAGAACCATGGAAGTAATGGAAAGAAAAGTAAAACTGCCTAATTGATCATAGACTATCCTACTCTAAGTATAGGCTTCTTATAAAATAGCAGATAGTGAAAGAAAAGTAGTCAACCTGGAATAAGGGACTGTTGGGGAGAAACCACATATGGCTGTGGCTGGCAAACCAATTAAAACTCTTTATAGTTATTTGATATTAAATACTGAGAGGCAAAACAGAATAATACTTTAAATTGTATAAGCTATGAACCCCACTGTTTGGGTTCAAATTGTGGTTTTACCAAACTAGTTACAAGACTTGGGGCAGTTGACGGAATCATGCTCAATTTTTTCTCTGGATGGGGATAATGAGATTAGGTACCTCCTAGGTTTGTTGAAAGGATGAATACACGTAAAAGCACTTAGAACAGCATCTGGCATATAGTAAAACATATCGGGTATCATCATCATGATCATCTTAAATTCAAAACTCCCTTTCATTTGGAAATTCTGAGTTTTGCTCTACCTAGCTCCTCAGGTTATTTAGACTTCCAAATTGGGAAAACAATTTCTAAAGCACACACTTACCTAATTATACCAAAAGAGGTTATCCTACGTTGCCCTCTACCTCTTCAGTTTATATTTTGCTTTGTTGAATGAACCCAAAAATTCTTCTGCCCTACCTCTTAAGTATCATCTGAGAAGAAAAAACTTCACAGAGTCCCACATCTGAAAAATTTCCCAGTGAAACCCATTTTAGCAAAGGTGGGAGCTAGTATGCTAAATTCAGTAGAAAATCATCCAACACATGACAACCCAAAGTACAGAATTTACTATTATGAAGCATATGCAGAAAATAATTTGGTAAGTTAGGCTAAATTTGCATTTACGGGTTTCGAATCTGCTCCTCCGCTCTCCCTGTAGTCTCTCCCTGGTTTACATGGCTATCGCTCTCCTGTCCTCCCGGTAATCTCTCAGTTTCCCCTAGCCCCTCTTTGCCTTCTGCTTGCTCCGACTCTGTCAGAAACCAAACAAACAAAAAAGTCACAATCAATAAGTAATCAAAGTAAAAAGATAAAAATCCTACCTGCTTCTATGTAAAGTGCTATGAGAAGCCTGAATTCCCTCCAACAGGGTACTAACATTGACTTTTTATTGGGGAAATCAAGTGTGTAAGTCAGAAAATTTTCTTAAAATAATTTAACCTTTTAAATGGTTCACCAGATCAAAAAACACACATTTCCCATATTTCTGGAAAAAAAAGGAACTGGGCAAACTGAATTATAGGAAAACAATGAGAAAATGAGGAGGAATGGGCATATAAAATTTAAAATTGTATTGCAACACATGGAGACAGAGCCTCCCTCAGCTACTTTGTTCTTCGGTTGTTAGGAATTTGCAGGAACAATGTAATTCATAAGCTCTAATAATAAAAATAATAACTTTTCAAAAACATCCTACATATACATATATAAAAGTAACAACTGCAGATGTTTCTAATGCCTTCCCCACACAAACACCTCAAGCTTATAAAATTTTTCAGTTCAATAAAAAATGACCTTTACATTTTACAATAAAATTTCTATATTTTAGAATAAAATTATCTTTTATTTGGAATATTAACTTTTATGTTATAATCGAATGATATGAGAAATAACATTCAATATATAGCAATTCTGTTCACAACCAATTTTTTCAGGATTATATATTCTGCATATTGAGAGATACATACACAAAATATATGGCATTGGTACAAAGCCTCAATGGGCAAAAGAACTGATACCAGAAAGTTCAATTAAGGAAACATTAATTGAACTCCTAGAATGTATCTTAATTAGATAAATAAACATTGTAAAAGGGGAAAATCCATTTTGTGATATCACATAATTTCAGTTACCTTCATTAACAGAAACAGAGTTTAAATTTGTCAAATATAAGAACTAAACAACTAGATACCTAAGAAGAATTTGCCTAAATTAGTTAGGTCTGATATAATACCATATAATTCAGCAGTTTCCCACTTACTTTGAAAAGCAGGTGGACATACTATAAATGTTTGTTGGAATGGATCTGTCTGAGTGCAAATCTGGGTGGTTCCAGGCTGCAAAGAAACACCCTGCTGAGCAACTCCGGGAACTGGTGCTGCCGACGATGGGTACAAAGCAGACTGATAGTTTAACAGTGAGACATCTGAATTAGCCAGAGAAAGAGTAGCAGCTGCTGCAGTAGAACTGGAAGCTAGAACACTGGCCTAAAAACAAAAGGATTATAGTTAGATACTGGTATAAAAAGAGATAATTATACACAGGGAAAGTTTAAAAATGTAATGTTGGCTATCTTTGAAATAACTTTTTAAGAAGTTAAGATTTCCCAATCTCTAAGTTTAATGGATATTATAGGCCAAATAAGCAAACAAAGAACAAAATATGGTACAGTCTGGGAAACGGACGTGGCCCAGTGGTTAGGGCGTCCGTCTACCACATGGGAGGTCCGTGGTTCAAACCCCGGGCCTCCTTGACCCGTGTGGAGCTGGCCCATGTGCAGTGCTGATGCGCGCAAGCAGTGCCGTGCCACGCTGGGGTGTCCCCCACGTAGGGGAGCCCCACACGCAAGGAGTGCGCCCCGTAAGGAGAGCCGCCCAGCGTGAAAGAAAGTGCAGCCTGCCCAGGAATGGCGCTGCCCACACTTCCCGTGCTGCTGACAACAACAGAAGCGGACAAAAGAAACAAGACACAGCAAATAGACACAGAGAACAGACAACCGGGGGAAGGGGGGGAATTAAATAAAATAAATAAATATTTAAAATAAAATAAAAAATAAAAGAGTTCAACAAATGTTGATGACCCCATGGCATAAATTTAAAAAAAAAAAAAAAATATATATATATATATATATATATATGGTACAGTGCTGGTACCATATACCATATAAACCCCAATCTCTTCTTTTGATGCAAAACGTTGCTGGATGTGAGATTCTCACATAAATCTTAACGGCTCTTCATTTAAGAAGCAGATATAGATAAGAAACTGGGAAGCTTACACTTTCAGAAACAAACTCAAATATAAATATCCGTGATTAGCAAACAAATGCAAAACCACCTCTTAATTCCTGGGAATACCCTTCAACACATGAGAGCATATGAGTAAGTCAGTATACCTAACAGCAGTCAGGTACCATTTATTTGACTGTGCTAAGTCTATAAGGGCATGGATTTGGCCTCTGTACTTAATTTCAGTCAGTATATGACTGGCAAGTATTAATAATGATCTTGTGATAGTATCTATCACTCTACCCTGTCTTCTAACACTTCTGTCAAGCAGGTAATTCTTAAGAAGTAACAAGACCATCAAAGTAGAAACTGGTTTCTTTACTTGCCCAAGACTCTTACTACTTCATGCTATCCCACTTAGGCGCGAATTTCCAAAATCGTTTACTGAATACCTGATTATGCACTGTATTGAGCTGGTTGCTGAAGCTCATGGTTAGATTTGTGCTTGTATTCGGAGCGACATGCGTAGTGAAGGGACTCTTGATCTGACTCACTGTATCATACATGTGAACCCTCCGCTTGCAGATCTCCATGTTCTGAAAACACGACTTAACGCTGAAAAAGATTGAAAAGTCACTGAAACAAGAGTGCTGAGGTTTAAACATACAGCAAATAACTTAAGATGAACTCAGATCAACGTTTTTTTCCAAGTACTTTCAGATAAAATGAATCAAGAGTTTTATATAACCATAGAAATGGAAAGAGAAAAAAAAGAAATGGAACAAGCATATCTAATTTTTAATCTCAAGAATTTTCAATGAGAAGGAAAAGCACCAGTGAGCCAAATACACAAGCACTAAATTTGCTGCTCACTTTGATAGTTCCATTTAACTATAATGGCAATGAAACAGAGTATCCCAAATGAGGACCATATCATGACAAAATGCCCCAAACAATTCCGTACTCACTGATTGCTATGTGGAAAATCCAGAAGGTGAGTCATGGTCACAAACTGATGGTTGAGAGTTTTCAGAGGAGTAATTCTCTTATCTGCATCAATTGTAAGCATTTTTTTTAACAGATCAATGTATTCTCTTCGATCTGCCTTCTCTGCCAACATATCTGTTCCCTCTAAGTCAGTAGACATATTCACCTTTCCAAGGAAAATTTAGAAATATTACACTTCATCACTTAAACTTTAATGCTGACACTACATTTAATGTACTATAAGTCTTTTTATTATAATATAAACATATTCACAGGAAAAAGCTCTTTTTATACTGCATAATTAAAATTTTCACCTAAATTTGTTAGAATAAAGCCAAATAAGTTCTTTTTATTCAAAATTTGGAAGCAAATAAATTAAGCAAAAGTGATTATTACATAAACATAAAAAGTTTTTATTATTGAAAAGATGAAATGACATGTACAAAGAATTTTAACAGAGTTTGGAACATAATGATAAGCACTCAATAAATCTAGCTCATAAAATATTTAAGTATTTAGTAGAGACAAGAAAGAAACTTGTGTAAAATAATATTCCAAAATACTGATTTGCAACAAAATCAGTTACAAAAGCAAGGGAGAAATATGTAAGTTCAGAAGTACCTTGTTAGGATTTAAAGTTCTTTTAATATATGCCAGAAATGCAATTTTTTGTAAAACTCAGAATGTATGATAGAAAGATTACATTAAAATTGTCTTTAGTATAGCTGAGGAAAGAATACATCTGCTGAAAGATACATAAATGTGTGGATTTCTGCAAGTTCCCATACTTACTTGAGCCATGTCATCTAAACAGTTAAAAATGTATTTCCGAGCTTCTTTTGATTTTATTCCAGTTTCCAGTTCATGTTCTTCAGGTGTCTATAAAATATGATTTTAAAAAATTCATATTTCATGTTACTTTCACATTTTATTCTAAATTGAAACTAGAAAACAAAGAGGCAAACATCGTCGCCTTGCCAACGATAGCAAACATGACAGTAATTTCCAACTGTAAAATCCTCCAGTGGAAAGATGTGACCTTGCTATATGGCCACCCTTTCAAAAGTGATAAAATAAATAAACATGTAATGCAATGATGAAGCACAATTCCTGAAGAATGTCAAGAGGAAAGAAGTGACAGTATCATTTTTCTCTTAAAGCTACCTTTAAATGAATTTGCAAATGCTAACTGCTCAATAGGTTAAGAAGGCAGAGAGCCACAGAAAAATCAAATTATTCAGAAACTTCTCAAGTTAAAGGAGCAGGCTCAAGTGTAAAAAGAAGATAATCATTTTGAGAATATATAAGGCTTAAGTGCAGGCAGTTAGAAAAATGTTATCATGCTTACCAACAATTATCTAAAAAAAGTCATTACTAAATTACTCTAGTTCTCATTCTTCACATCACTAATGGTGGACACTACTCTCCACACCCCTTCTTCTCAGTTGCTGATTTGAAATACACAAAATAACCTTAGCCAACTAAACTGATATGTAATGCTTTCTTTTTTAATGAAGGATAAGGCCAAACGGGTACATGAAATAACTTTTCAAAGTACTTTCTCCTCAAAACATTTCGCCTTCTCCTTTGCCCTGCTCCACCTCAAGAATTTAATAACCAAACTCTGAATTCAAAGGTGTGGGGGAAAGTACAGGAATGGGCAGCATGGTGGGAAAGACAGACCTTAAGCCTCCACAGTGGGTACCCCAAATTAGGATCTCTGTTGAAAAACCTAGTTGTTTTTGTCCCGGCACTGAGAAGATATTCAGCTGGCAGGCCTTGTGTTTGAGAAATATAACGAATCTGAAACATCAAAACATCAATTTGGAGTGAAAAGGGAAATCATTAAAGACTTCTACATTAAAACATTACTAGCTCTAGCCAAAAGAGGATGGTATCATAAAGAAATTAACTCATCAATACAACAGAAATTTGTAAATACATAGGTATGTTAACTCATACAGAATTCCCAAATATTTAGTTGAGTACCTTCCTTGTTACTGTATGTTACTTACAAGAAAACCCAGTTTTGAAAATTCTGAGCATCATCTTTGTTGTTGTTCTTTCACCTTGCAAAAAGTGAGGTGCTAAAATGAGTATACTCTTGTACTTTTTAAAAATAGACTTTTGGTACAAAATTCATAAAATTAAGGAAATTTCTAGGACAAAATCTTTTTCACAGATTTTCAAGGGGGTTTGTTTGTTTTGTTTTATAATATATATCAAAGTGGAAAGCCTAGGGGAAAAATTCTTTCTCAAGCTTCTTTCTTCCATGGCTACTCAAGCCCTTGCCAATTACCCCTTTTCTAAATTGCCACAGAGTTTATCTCACATAACATAAAATTTAGCACTTAATTTATGTTGTCTAGATTCCCTGTACTAACACCACTAGATGGCATGAACTGTGTTCATTCATTCAACATTTATTGAACACCTAGTATGTATTAGGGTGGCAGTTCTCAAAGTATGGTCTGAGGACCCCTGGAGGTGGCCAAGACTCTTTCAGGAGGTCTAAGAAGTCAAATCTGTTTTCATAATAATTTTAAGATGCCATTTGCCTTTTTTTTGCTCTCTCCTCATGAGTGTACAGCAGAGATTTCCAGACCAGAGATGATGTGTGATGATGTCATTGTTCTAATTGTTAAGGAAATCTCTGCTTGTGTGTTCTTGCATTTTAAAAATTCCTCAATTTCTTCATGGATCTTTTTGCTTCTGCAATTCTCCCCACACAGAAGAGAAAAAGAGGAGGCAATTTTTCACCATTCCACCCCTGTATATAAATGGATTAAGATGGAATTGGAGAGGACAAAGAAACTTATAAGCAAGTAAATAAATTTTACTTTCAATCTCCTTCCCCCAAAATTCTGAATTTTCAATTCAGTATATATTGAAAATTATGAACCACATAAACAGAGATCTTTGGGATACTCAATTTTAACTTAACACTATAAAGTAGAAGTCAACAAACTATGGCCTGCCACCATAAGACAATTTTAGATAAGAGCAGATTATTCCAAATCTATGGGAGTTACATAACTGAAAACCAAAATACTATATTAGCAAAATAGGGGAAAAAAATTAAATGTGGATAAAAGTATTTTTAATGTTAATTTACTCTTAAACTTTTAATGTGGTAACTTACATAACAACACAAAATTTCCCATTTTAACCACTTACATATGTAAAATCTAGTGATGATAATTATTTTCACAATATTGTACTATCATTACCATCAACCATTACCAATTGTTCCATCACCCCAAAGAGAAACTCTGTATCCATTAAGCATAACTCCTCATCCTCATTCTACCTCATTCACTACCTCTAACTTATACTCTACAGTCTCTATAAATTTGCATATTTGAGGTATTTCATATAAGTGAAATCATACAATATTGTCCTTTTGTGTCCGGTTTATTTCACTCAACATGTCCCCAAGGTACATCTGTGTTATAACATGTGTCAGCACTTCATTTTTTCCTTTTAAAAAAAAATATATTAATTTCCAATTGTAGTAAGATACATATACATAACAAAAATCATTTTATCCATTTTAAGTGGACAATTCTTTGACATTAAGTACAATGACAATACCATGTAACTTTCGCCACTACTTGCTATTTCCAGACTATTTTCATCATCCCAAACCAAAACTCATACTCATTTAGTAATAACTCTCCATATCCCCCATCTTTCATCCCTGATAACCACTATTCTGGTTTTTTTTGTTTTTGTTTTTGCTTGTTTTGAGGTACTGTGGCTCCAGACTGAACGTGGAAATGTAGCTACATAGGCTACCATGAGTGGGTTTTTTGTTTGCTTTTTGTTTTTTGTTTTTAGGAGGCACCAGGAACTGAACCCGGGACTTCCCATGTGGGAAGCAGACAAATGTATCAACAGATGAATGTATAAATCCATAAAATGGAACATTACTCGGCAATAAAAAGGAATGAAGTTCTGATACATGCTACAACAAACGCTATGCTAAGTATAAGAAGCCAAGTCACAAAAAACCACAGCACATTGTATGTGATGAGTGATATGTTTAGAGCAAGCAAATCTATAGAGAAAAAGTAAATTAGTGGTCGCCAGGATTGTCAAGCAGGGAAGGGTTGGGGGACAGGGAATGGAATGGGATTATCTATCTAATGGGAACAGGGTTTCTTTTTTGGATGGTGAAAATGTTCTAAAATTGATTGTGGTAATGGTTGCACAACTATGTGAATATACTAAAAATCATTTAACCATACACTTTAAATGAGTGAATTGTATGGTATGTGATTTATATCTCAGTAAGCTTCTTAGAAAAAAATTCAGTTATAAGAACAAGGATCCTGCTGAACTAATCTTTGTGTACCAAGATAAACTATCCTCGAGTGCCTGAGCATCCTATTAATTTAGCACAAGAAAAACTACTTCCACTTACTACTCAGTTTCACACCTATACAACACAAAAAAATCCTCTAAACTATCAGGTCATTTCTTTAGAGAGAAAGTCCCAGTTGTACCTTAGCTTCTAAATCTAATTGTATTTGATTCCACTTCCTAGGAAAAATTAAAATAACAACCTTCTTATTAAGGTTAAGAGATGGCCACAAAACAGTCGATCTAGGAATGGTTCTCTTAGTCTATAACTGCTCAGGTTTCTCAGTCAGGTGCCCATGAATTCCCTAAAACTGTACACAAAACATTGTGTGTGTACATTTTTTCTGACAAGATCAAGTTCTCATCACACTTTCAAAAAGATCTAAAATCCAAAATGGAGTAAGAATCAATTGCTCAATTCAACCAAAACTGTGGGTTTTTAATCATTTAATGACACTTACACTTGTTTATTTGTTTTGGGAAAATAAAAGTTAGCTTGTTTCTCACAAGGTAGAGGGAAAAAAGACTAAAAACTTACAAAGCATCATGTGAATGCTTATGTAGACAACTCATTTTTTAATATTTCACTCAAATTCATGCCCAAAAAGTCAACTTCTTGGAAACTGACAAATGCTACATCTACTCTAAAATGGATGGAGGAATCAAAATCTAGACTGACTGGGGAAAAACACTGTTTTGCTCTTTTTCCCTTCTAAGCATTACAGATAAATAACCATTTATTTCTCAGGAGAAAAAACAAACAAACACGTATACCTACTATGTACCAAACATTGTATTAGAAGCTGAAGATATGTTGATGGAAGAAAAGTCTCTGCCCTCAAGGAGCATACAGCCTAGTGGGGAGAACTATTTCTTAAAAGGAGTAAGATATGAGAATTCACAATTTATTTCTATGGCAACACGTTTTTCCTTGATAGACCAACTCTTTAGGAAATTGTAGCACATCTTCTCCTAAAACTTGTCTTTTTAGAGACCCTTTACGGAAATACTTTTCAGTTCAGATGATTTCTCTTCTAAATCCTGTTTTTTACAGATCTAATATACATCACAGCATCTAAACTAATGTGTTTCAGTTTGAAGAAGGTACTTCAGTGGGAATCATGTATAACAGAAAAAATGATAGCTCAGAATGAGCCGAAGTTCACACTTAAAATTCCAATTTTTCATCCTTACTTTACTTTCACGTCTTTTAACTCACAAGACACATTAGTTAACAGAAGTCTCTAACAAATCTGAAATAATATAAAATAAAATCCCATTTCTTTACTATAGAATTACAAAATTAACTTCAAACTAAAGGCAGGTAGAAAATATTATATTATTGTTTTAAAAATTCTTTGTAGGGAAACGGACTTGGCCCAGTGGTTAGGGCATCCGTCTACCACACGGGAGGTCCGCGGTTCAAACCCCGGGCCTCCTTGACCCGTGTGGAGCTGGCCCATGTGCAGTGCTGGTGCGCGCAAGGAGTGCCCTGCCACGCAGGGGTGTCCCCCACGTAGGGGAGCCCCACACGCAAGGAGTGCGCCCCCTAAGGAGAGCCGCCCAGCGCGAAAGAAAGTGCAGCCTGCCCAGGAATGGCGCCGCCCACACTTCCCGTGCCGCTGACAACAACAGAAGCGGACAAAGAAACAAGACGCAGCAAATAGACACAGAGAACAGACAACTGGGGGGGAGGGTTAAATAAATAAATAAATCTTTAAAAAAAAAATTCTTTGTAATTGGACCACTCTATCTCTAAAATCTACTTCATTAGTATTTCTCTTCCTCTAGAATTTATTTCACTACTACTTGCTTACTATTTCCATCCAAATAAACACTCTTACCTGATCATATTCTGAAGCACCAGGATAGAGAGGCCATCCCAGGAACAGCTCAGCTATCACACAGCCCAGTGACCACATATCAATAGCTTCACAAAATGGTAATCCAAGAATAATTTCAGGAGCTCTAGCAAAATAAAAACCATCAGATAAAAAGTAAACATTATTTTGAGAAATTAATTATGTTGACTAAGTCCTGTTTTAGTACTACTTAAAAGTATTATTTATTTAATGAAAATAGCATTTGATATATATAAACTGGCATTTGAAACTCAAGGCCTGATGAGTTCTGAAATTCCAAATTTTTTGAATTTCAACAAGGTAATGCAGTGCATGAACTACATATTGCATAATAATCCCACTGGAGTTTAGGGCAGCACCTTGTAATGAAACACATTAATAGTTCTGCAACAAAACATATGAACAGTCACGCTAAGTCAGCTAAATACTTTAAACAGCCTTACATTGGTCCAGGTCAGTTCTTGTCAATAAATGATTTTATACCAAACTTATGATAGTCTTTCAGTTTTGAAAGCTTTCTGAATTTTGGAATCAGGGCTTCGAAATAACAGGCTGTAGCTAAAATTCTTAGCATCTCTTTATGAGGAAAAAAATTAAATGGCCAGTTTAATAAATACCCTTCTTTCTAAAGACACCTGATGGTTGATGGCAAGGATCTAAAAAGCCAGTCTGTCAGGGTTCAAATCCCAGTTCTATCACTTATAGTTGTGAGCAAGTTACTTAATCTCTCTATGCCTCAGGCTCCTCTTCCATAAAAAGAAGATGACAGAATCTACCTCATAGGGTTGTTGTGAAGTTTAATATATTAAAACTTTTAGAACAGTGCCTGGCACTTAGTAAGTACTATATTAGTGTCAGATATAACAATGCTATTATTATCATTTTGAAACTTTCAACTTTGTGTACTTTTGTAAACGTTCATTTCCATTAATGCTTCAAAAATGAAAATTTAGGATACCTTAAAGAGAAAACTAGGACAATACTACAAATTAAGAGCTCTATATATGAACATACTCCAAGTATAATTATTATCCTCATTTACAGAGGCAGAAACTGAGGCAAGGAGAGATCAAGTAATCTATCCCAAATCACAAATCTGATAAGTGGCAGAGTTAGGATGTGAATACTCTCAGCCTGGCCCTGGAGTTGAGTATATTTTACTATTTTTCAATAAGTAAAAGCTAAGTACATACTATCTATATAAATCTATGTGGCATGTTAGTATACAAGGGCATTTTTCAAACAGTGACTAAAATTAAGTGATAAATAATAATAGGCAAGAGGTGGCATCTAATAGTGCTTACTATATGCCATGCACTGTTTTAAGTTCTTTATCAATGTCAAGTCATTTAATCCTTCCAATGATCCTATGAAATAAGAACTATTATTATTGTATGTCATCAATTCTAAAATAAGTATTTTTTCATTTTAACATCTCTGGAATCAAGATAATTCTTAAAAATGATGGTATATTTTAATTTAAAGGCAGTGTTTTTACTTTCTTAGTGGCACATAATGTTGCCTTATAATCAATGGCATCTTTATTCTATGTAATAAAGTATTAATTCCACTCTACAGATGAAGAAATTGGGCAGGGGAGGTTGCCCAAAGTCACACAATTATCAAATGATGGAGCCCCACGTAGTCTGGCTTTAGGATCTGGGTATATTTTATCTTCTCCAAATAATCCCCTTTCTTTCTTACAAGTTACAGAATTTGGATCTGCAAGGAAACTCCAGGATCATTTAGCACAGATCCCTCATTTAAAAGGCACTAAACGGAAAAGCAGACAGATTTCTCCATGAAGAGCCATCTAACTGGCAGTGTCTCCTCAAGGTGTGCCTACGTTTCCCAAACTTTACATTCACATTATATGTGCTTACTGAGGCATAAAGTATAAAATAAAGACACTGTCCTAAATAAGAGTACCTGAGAATAATAAAGAATTTGTCTGGTCTTCGTCTCCAGTTCCTGGGACTTATCCTCTAAATCTTCGGAATTTCCAGTGATAGGAGTGTCTTTTGTTACTCACGGTAGACCCCAGAGCATACCCAAATAGTTTAGGCTGACAGATGACTCAGGGTTGGGGCTTTAAGGAAGGTTGGAGATGGAATCCAACCACCTGGGCACTGATGCCTAGTAATGAAACTCCAATAAACACTCTTGAGTGCTGAAGCTCCAGCGAGCTTCCATGATTGATAACACATATCTATGGGACGGGAGGGTGGTATGTGCCAACTCCCTGTAGAGATGACAGGAAGCTTGCATGTGAAACCCTCCCAGACCTTGCCCTATGGGTTTCCTACTTGCAATATCAAAACTGCATTGTTAAGTATAGCACTTTCTTGAGTTCTGTGAGTCATTCAAGCAAATTCCACAATTGGTAGCCAGTTGATCAGGAGAGAGGGTTGCCTGGGAATCCTCTCAACTTGCAAGCCATGGTGAAAGGGCAATCTTGTAGCAAATTGCCCTTAATCTGTGGGGTCTGGCCTAACTGTTTAAAAGTCAGAATTGGAGGGAGAGGATGTGGCTCAAGAGATTGAGTGCCTGCTTCCCACAGAGGAGGTCCAGGGTTCAGTCCTGTGGTACTGTAGTTAAGAACAGAAGTTATTGAAGTCATTTGTACCCTCCCAAAAAATTAAATATGAATAGTAGTCCTTAGGAAAAAAAGATATAAATTCAGAGTCCACAGTGTCTAGCAGCTTTCCCGATCCCTATATGGAATAGCAGAAGATTCAGGCCTGTTAAGACTTAAAAGTATTTGACATCTATGGAACCAATGATATCTCCTGCTTTTGTAACATTTGACATGAACTATGGTTCTATTAGGCAAAGAAACAACCTTCAAAAATGATTCCTGCTGGTGGGTAAAGCCACATACTAATGATGAAATTTCAATTAAATCCCAACCATAGTGGTGGGGTTGTTTTTTTCCTCCCCCCACCCCCTGCCCTGCTGATTTTGCTGTCTATATCCATTCACTGTGTGATCTTCTGTATTTATTTCTCTTTTTGTCTTCTCTTCTCATTTTTCTCCTCTAGGATTCACCAGGATTTGATCCTGGGGACCTCTGATGTGGAGAGAGATTCCCTGTCACTTCTGCCACCTCCGTTCCTGGTTTCTGCTGTGCTTTACCCTGACTCTCCCCTTTGTCTCTCTTTCATTGCAGCATCATCTTGCTGCACAACTCACTTGCACAGGCACTGGCTCACCACACAGGCACTCGGCTCACAGTGTGGGAACTCAAGCAGCCATTTGGCTCGCTGCACAGGCATGCTTTCTCTTTTTCTTTCTTTTTTACCAGGAGGCCCCAGGGATTGAACCCAGGTCTTCCCATACGGTAGGCAGAGGCCCTATCACCTGAGCCACATCCACTTCCCCGTGGTATGTTTTTAAAACAGTACAAGTGTGGTAGGAGCATTAATAAACTAGAGGGCAAGAGTATCCAGAAACAACATAAAATCTTTTCTAAAATTGAAAAGGAACAAAATTTTCTACTCTCAGTGAGCAGAATCATTCATTTCCAAGTTCATGACAGCGTCAAAAATAGCCAGCAGGGAGAATGCAAATGGCTTTGTGCCAACACAAAAACTGGGCTTAGAACACTTCTGAGTATCAACTGAAGAGCAGTGGATTGATTCTGCCACTCCCCCCATACCAGGGGGACATTTTAAAGGCAGGTCACAAGGAATGACCTAATAACTTGCTTCGGCACATTAAAATTAATGTGATAATTGTTAGGCTTCTAAAAGCTTAACATTTTAGGGAAATTAAGAAAAACACTAATTACAACCTCCAAGCCCCATTAAAAAATAAACTGAAGATTAGATGGAGAAAAATCTGTTTTTTCCATTTGGTCTCAACCTGCTTCAGAAGTAACAAAAGCAGCTAGGGACCTCCCACAAAAGTTCACTCAAAACAGCAACTCTACATCTACCATACAAAAAGGCAAGATATCAAAGAAAAAAAAAGCAGTTTAAAAAATGATACAGTTTAAAAAAATGATATTCCGTCCACTGAGGGCTTTTCACTATCATTAAAGTCTAGAAATGTTAGACTTAACCCCTAGGAAGCAAGAAGACTGAAGTCATTTTCTCTTTTACTGAACAGTAAAATACCTTTTGAGGAGGTTGGTGTCTATGGACTGAATGTTTTAAACTCTGAATTCAGGCAATTCTTGGAAATATTTTCATTCCATAGCATCTTTCCTGTTGGCCCCATTATTTCTCAATCCCTCAATTTCAAACATTTAAAATGCTGAAACTCTGGTTCTACTTCATCTTTCTAATAAGGGAACTGAGTTAATTACTCTAGGTCCCTGTTCAACTCCGACATTTAACAACTAGGCAGTAAAAAAGATTACCTAGGGCAGTGGATGTGGCTCAGGTGATAGGCCTTCCACCTACCATATGGGAGGATCTGGGTTCAATCCCTGGGGCCTCCTGGTGAGAAAGAAAAGAAGAAGGCATGCCCACATGGCAAGCCAGTGCCCGCGTGGTGAGTCAGTGCCCACGCAGGGGAGTCACGCAGCGGGATAATGACACAACGGAGGAGAGACAAGGGGAGAGTCGAGATGAAGGGCAGTAGAGACCAGAACTGAGGTACGACAATCGATAGGGAACCTCTCTCCACATCGGGAGTCTCCAGGATCGAGTCCCAGTGAATCTTAGAGGGGAGGAAATGAGAAGAAAAAACAACACAGACAGCAAAAACAACAGGGCAGGAGGAGGGGAAGAGGGGAAAATAAAGAAAGCTTTAAAAAAAAAAAAAAAGATTACCTATTGAAGCAGAAGGAAGAGAAAAACAAACACATAAACTGGCAGTATTCACTTCAGTAAGATATAACATTCATTGTACTTTGGACATAGCAGCTAGCTCCTCTTTCAAGATACATTCTATCCTTAAAGAACAAAACTAAACAGGCTCTAGTTACTGTAGCCAGGTGTTAGAAACAGCAATCCTTCCCTTTAGATTTCTCAACTTCAAACTTCATGAAATTGAAAAATTCCTGCAAGGCCATAAAGTTTTATTGTACTGGGGCCCAGAGCAAGCTGAGGTTAGGATTAATTAGCTACACAAATAATTCTCTGGTCATTCTCAGGAATATTCTTGTTTCTTCTTTCCCATTTCAGACATCGAACTTAACTTACCACATCAGAGATAAAGTCTAATTTCCTCCATCTGTGACCTAGGTGAAACTTCAGCTTCACTGTGAGATGAAATTAGGTTGTTTGTCTAAGATAAACTGAAAACATATTTTGCTTCTCTAGACCGCATCTTCCATACAAAAGTCCAGCTAGTTTTTTCAGAATGAAAAAACACTTCGCTTGTAAGCATGGCAAACCATTGTCCCTGAAATTCAAGCCCCAAAGATAGCAACTTTTCTGGAATCAGCTGTATTTACAGTAGGCGTGGGAATACAGTATATTATTTCTATTGCCCAAGTCACTTAGCCATGCCAAGGGCCAACGGAGACACGAGGGTAGAAAAAAATTTTGTCAACTGATGTTTTAGCAATGTTATCAGCAAGGTGAAGCAATGTAAAATAAAAATAAGGATAATAGGAAGGCTAGCTTCAGAGTCAAAATGCTTCACTAGCCAAAAGGATTTCAGAGAGGTTTTCTGAAAGACAAGGTGAGGTCTTAACAGCCTCTAATAAGGCAACAAAGCAACAAGAAAGAAGCTTAGGAGGATCAGCAAGGATAAACCAGTGATGATGAAGGAGTGCCTGAGCGGCTATGTCATCTGCCTTAGGCTCATTATGAAGTATTTCTGTGATAGAGCAGACCCTACATGTAGTCAAGTTCTGGCTACTGAACCTCAGTAATACACAGAATGAACTAACATTTTTATGGGGTAAAGTGAGGTCCTCTTAAAATTACAATCATAGTTAACAACTAAAAGGCTATGAGGAAGCTTTACTGAAGAGTACTAGATGACTGAAAAAAATTTTGAAAGTCCTAACATTTCCTATAAAAACAAAACAAAATGACTTGAACAACAGCTTAAATTAAAGTAAAAGGATAAAGTGCAAAGGTCAGCGAATTACCACTGAAAATCAAATGAATAACACATTAAAGAAAGCTAAGCAACCAAAACTAGTTAGCCCTCAAACTCCTTTACCCTTTAAGAGAAAAATCTGTCAAAAACAATTTCATGAAATAACTTATTTTCTACTGCGTTCCTTTTTAAAACTGCTTCTGTTACAAGAGAATGCATTTTGTTCTTTGACAGAGCAAACAGTTAAATTAAAGAAAAAGAAAGGGAAGAACTGAACAAGCCCTCATTCCTCAGTTGCTATTTCCCTCTTATTTCTCCAGTGCTCAGAATGGGGTACGAAGCTGAATTCTTTGGTATGTGTTTGTACATATGTACCAAACACTCCAAGAGTTTCTTTATGCCACACTTGACTCAAGTGAAAAAAAAATAACACAGAAAAAGAAAACATAAAAATAAATGAGGGGGAGTGGATGTGGCTCAAGCGGTTGAGCACCTGCCTCCTACATGGCAGGTCCCAGTTTCAGTTCCCAGGGCCTCCTGGAAAAAAACAACTCAAGAAAGCCAATGTGGCTCAGTGGTTGAGCACTCGCTTTCCATATACAAGGTCCTGGGTTTGATTCCCAGTATCTCCTGAAAATAAAAAACAAAGCAAACAAACAAAAGAAAAAACCAACTCAGGGAAGCTGGTATAGCTGAATGGCTGAGCACCAGCTTCCCACATACAAGTCCCAGGTTCAAACCCTGGCCCCAATTCCTTAAAAAAATAAAAATAATAAAATAAATGAGGTATGTGCTAAGAAATAAAAATTCACTTAAGAAGCTTTCAAAATTATATATACAAACATTTAAATACTGTTCCAATAGCTATTATATATAAGAAAAGTAGCCACATTAAAAGTGTCAATCCAGAAATATAAATCACTACAACATAAGGTACTTGGGTAAAGACGGTTCTAGGATAGCCAAATAAGTGTTATGGGTAATGTTAAAACTTTAGCAATCATCTAGTCCAAATCATACTATTATACAAGAAAGAAAAAGTAAAAGAATAAAATTCAGCTAGAGTTAAAATTGAATTTATCCCCAAGGCATTTCATCTGCCAAAATATGAACTTGGAAAAAATAACAGCATATGCCCAAATTTATTACAAATAAACAGCTATATATATTTAAAGGTTCTTGAAAATGAGAAAACTAGGTATAATGGTACTAAAGAAAGAGTCAGATGCTAGTGTAATTCAATGAGCAACAACCTTCAGAATCAGCCGGTTAATTTTTCTACTACTAAGTAAAATTTGAGAATTACACTAATGTTACATATACATATTATCTTGTTTCCATCTTGGAATTGAATATAAATTCTTTGTTACATGTAGCCCTCTGTGATATATATTAAACATAAAGACAGATCTCTAGTCTGAGACATACTCTTCAGCATTTGTCACTTGCCTGTAATAACGTGACTGCAAGTAGGTTGAGCACACAGCTTTGGAAACATGACTAGCAGAACCAAAGTCAATGACCTTCACTCGGTAGGGTTGGCGCACCGGATCCACCAGCATTATGTTTTCAGGCTTAAGGTCAGCGTGAATCAGGCCAAGGCTCTTGAGCTTCATCAGGGCTGTGGCCACCTGCTGTAAGATTGGCCTGATGTACTTGAGTGGCAGTGGGCTAAACTTGTTCTGCTTTAGAAAATCATATAAGTTCTGCTCCAGCATCTCAAACACAAGGCAGGTATGATTTTTATGCTGAAAGCACTCATAAGAACGGACAAAATTATACTCATCAGCATTTTCACTGCTTAGGCGGGAAAGGATGCTCACTTCAATCTGTCCTTGTCTGGCATAGGAGGGGTGGTTCTTCAAGATTTTAATAGCCACAATTTCCTTGGTGCTCCGCTTCCAGCACTTAGCCACCTGTCCAAATGTCCCCCGGCCTAGGAACTCCAAGACTTCATAGCTGTTGGTCATAGAACAAAGGATCTCATGCTGGACCAGCTGGTAATCCCCTTCTCCACTGGAACTGCTACTCTTTGTGGTCACAGTGGTGGTTGTGGCAGCAGCACCCACCACAGTCCTGTTTTGCAGCATGAGAGGGGGATGTTCTTCTATGATCTGCACGCTACCGTTGCTGTCAACTTCCTCACTTTTTCTTTTCAATCCACATTTTTGATATGGCTCAAGCAAAGAAACGTTGCTTCTGTGAGTCAGGGTCTGGCTGCTTTGGAAGGTTGATGTAGCAGCACTGCCCGAGCTATCAGCGGCTGTTACGACAATATGCTCCACTGCAGGAGCCGGGAGGAGGAGGCCTTGGTCGTAGGCAGGGATGTTGAAATTTGCTACCTGGTGAGAGGAGTTGGCTTGCCCTTGTGTAGCTGGGAGGGTTTTGCTGTGGGTATAATATTTGTCGTTGCTGCTCTGTCCTGAAACATCCCAGCTAGAGGGCTCTATTTTCAGTTTCTTTGCACTGCAGAAGGCACTCGACGACACTGATGGGGGGGAAAACACCTGCAGCTGTGATGCCATACCTACAGTGAAAAAAAGGAAGAATTAAACCATCTCAATTCTACACAAAGCCTCAATTAGTATATAAGAAAACTTTTTCAGAATGTGTTTCCTGCTACAGAAGGATAAACCTTCTTACCTAATTACACTCTTACACTGATTCACTCTTTGAGATTCAACAGTAATTAGACATTACAGCTAAAGAGTATGAACATCTATGACGATCTGAAAAATAGCAATAATAATATTAATAACATTTAGATGGCATGCTTAAAAAAGTCACAGATGAACCAAAGGATACTTAACACCACTAACAGGTCCAAAAAGATAAAGAAAAAACTACAAGGTATATCTAGCAGATGAATTTTAATACTAATATAAATTCCTACACTTAGGTTCAAAATATGAATTGAACAAAGCACAAGGATAAGAGATGCAAAGCTTAGCAGCAACATATTTGATAAACTTTTAGCTGATAAATGAAACATGATATAGTTAATTTCCCCTCCGCTCAAAAGTTAATTCAACCTTAAACTACACTGAGAAATAGTATCCAACATAGAGAGTATCTTCTGAGGAAATGCAGGAAGTTATCTTAAAAATATATGAGAAAAGGGGGTGAGAACGGCCCAGTTTTCTGTTCCTGAATGTCCCACAGACATTTCAAATTCAGTAAACCCAAAATAATTACTTTCAAAATAAAGTCCAAACATTTGACACAGCTTGCAAACCACTTCATATTTACTCTCTCCCTTCTCAACCATGTGACCCTCAGATGCCTTGGGGCTCTATCCTATTTCCCTATTTCCTCTTCTCTGGGCTCCATACTTCTCTTTTCAGTAACTACTCCCAAGGATTAGTCATCAGATACAGATTCTCAAATCTGTATCTCTAACTCAGACTTCTCTTTCTTGAATTCCAAACCCTTATATCCAAATGCCTATTCAACAATGCTTCTTGGATGTCTTAAAGACACCTCAAATTCAACATATCCAAATCTAAACTTACAATCCTCTACCCTACCCCACTCCCAGCTTTCTATCTCAATTATGATATGCCACCAAATACCCAATATCTCCAGCCAAAAATTAAGGAGGCAATGAGCTTCAGTTTCCTCATTTATAAAATGGTGATAGGAGTATCTACTTCAAGGCATTGTTCTGAGCATTAAATGATTAAATACATGTAAAAGCGCTCGGTATCTGGCACACGTTTATTATTATCCTGACTTATTTCTCCATATCTAATCTAAACAAAGCTTTTCCATTCCATCTCCTAAGTATATTTCAAATTAGCCATTATTCTATATCCATATTGGCACCATTCTAGTTCAAACTGCCAGTAGCCTCCAGAGTGAAGTCCTTGAATCTACTCAGAATCTGGATGATGGCTCTCTTTCTTAACTACCTCCCTCTCCTTTCCGTCAGGGTTTCCAATGCTTTGGAGATAAAGTCCATAATACTCAATCTGCCTTTAAAAGGTCTCCAAAAGGTCATCACCTGCCTACATCTCCCCATCCTGATTCCTCTACTCCAGCTATACAGCTCTTCTTTCTGATCTTGGAAGGCTACTCCTTTCAGTTCTTGGAAATTCTCTTACTTCTGTCCTCTAATATGTTGATGACTCTGCTAGGAAAACTGTTTTGACACCCACCCTCCAACACACACACCACAATCATCAACACCACTCCGTGCACTCCTACAACACCCTGTTCTTCCCTTGTAACTTGTCATTATTCATTAACTGCTACAGTCCCAGCGTAAGTTCCATAAAGGCAGATACCATATCTGTCTTGTTCTTTATTTGTATCACCCAAGCCTGCCACAGACTTTGAATTTGGACGCTCAGTATTTGCTAGGCGAATGATTTGACCTCCACCTTTCAACTGCCTGCCGATCTACAACTCCGCAACACTCATATTAAACTACATCACTTCCGAATGCTTGTTTCTTGTTTTGTTTTCATGTCCATCCCTTTTCTCTGTGCAGTGCTTGAAATATGGGGAAGTCTCCACTCCAATCCACATAGTATGATTTTACTAGTCGTAAGAGAATAAACACAACTAGAAAGGAAGGAAGTCAGACAAAGGATGTTACAGAACATAAAAACCAACTGTGTACATTTCTTTGTGTCTGAACACAACTAAAAGCCATCTGCTCTGGACTAGACAGGTGGAATGAAGAACAAATCCTCCGCTTTCAATTTCTAAAATGATTTTTAGATTTCTAAAACAGCTTGGAGTTATTTTAAGCAAAAGTTCCTGTCATTTATGGGAACCTTGAGAAAAAATTGTAAATTGAAAGCTAAAATCAATGCAATTTAACACCATTACTAATTTACAGATCATCTTGTTCTACTTAATGACATAGCAACAAATATAATAAAAGAAAAATATGAAACCAAGCAGTTCCTTTACAAACTTTATCTCTTATAAAATACATGCAAAAGTATGTCTTACCACAAATTGAGCCAAACTGTTGAACAAAAGGTAACAAAATTTCAAGTATCTGTTGAGCTACTAATTTCAACAATTCTTCAAATGAAAACATGAACATAAACCTTATGTACTTAAAAGTTTTTAATAAAATAATTTGAATGCAAAATTTGCAGTTTGCAGCTACATTTAAGAAGATGAGGGCATAAAATAATGGTACTGAATAGAATTACTGAAATGTATTTCCAACTTTTTAAAAGTATGTTCATAATTAGACACTCTTTAAAAATATTGCATTTATAGAGTAATGTTATTGACAACTTTCCAATCAATAAACAAAATAACAGATACTGACTGTTTCAAATCTTCACAATGGGCACTTCAATAAGCACAAGTTTCCTGAAAGGAAACCTTTCAGAGGTTTAAGTGTATAAATGAATATAATTCTTGGGAAACAGATGTGGCTCAACCAACTATGCTCCCTTCTACCATATAGGAGGTCCAGGGTTCAATGCCGAGGGCCTCCTGGTGAGGGCAAGCTGGCCCATGCAGCAAGCTGGCCCAAGCAGAGCGCCAGCCCAACGGGAATGCGGCCCCGTGCAGGAGAACTGCCCTGCACAAAAGTGCCGGATGATGTGGAGAGCTGGCGCAGCAAGATGATGCAACAAGAGACACAGAGGAGAGAAAATAAGACCCAGAGGAACAGGGAAATGAGGAGGCACAAGAGAGTAATTGCCTCTCTTCCACTCCAGAGGGTCCCAGGATCGGTTCCTAGAGCCGCCCAATGATAATACAAGCAGACACAGAAGAACACACAGCGAATGGACACAGAGAGACAACAGGGGGAACGGGAGGAAATAAATAACAATAAATCTTTGAAAAATAAATAAATAAGTAAGTAAAATTCTTATTGGTAACACAATTGAAGTTTACATAAAGGGAAAGAACCACCTAAAATTTCACTGTCCTACCCCAGAGCAAGAATATGCTGCATTTAGTCAATATCAGACAACCAGGAGACTCTAACAAAAAAAAAAAGTGGCTAATATTCATCCTGACCTGAAAATAAAATACAAAATCAAAATTGCCTAGAAAAATCAACAGATTCTTACTTATATACCACTCTGAAATTTGGCTAAAAACAACTTTCGAGATACAGGAGAACTACTATGTTCCACAAAAATGATTACTAGGCCTCTGCAAATGGGGAGGCAACTCTGTTAACAGACCAAATAAGGAGACCTCCCAAACAAAAATATGGAACTGAGTTAACATCTGTGGAAAACTTCCTATGTATCAGGCTCTGTTAAGCAAATTACAAATATTTTCAATCCACATGGGAACAGCTCCCAATAAATTAAAATTAGTTCTGATTTTCTGAAATGCTGTACCTCAACTCCAACAATGAATGAAGTCTTTTCATTTCAAAGCTGACTTTTCCAAATATAATGACAAATTTGCCCACTGTGTGAATCACAAACTAGAGCTATAGGCAAAAGGCTACAGGTACTTGCACTAACTACGAAAAGAAAATTTGAGTCTTACTAGAACCCACAGCTTTCAAAGATAATCCAATTAACAGTTTCTCCATTCCCTGCCAAGGTCACATCTATTTAACATTTATTGGATACTACAGGTGGATAATCTTACTACAAATAAGAATTCGAATATTCTGAATGGATTAAAACAGTTGTTCCTGAATAGTTGGGTGTGACAACCAAGGCACCTTTTTTTTTTTCCCCCAGCTTTTTGCCCTTAGTCCTCAGTAACTTTCATCTACCCAGACACACCAACAATAAATTTCTGCTGCTTTTGGTCAGTGTCACCATTGCCTCTTTGATGTAATTTAACAATTGGTGGCCTAAATAACCTAAAATAAGTACTGTATATTGATTTCTTCCTCTGGCACTTGTCCACAGCCTCAGTTGACTTGTACCCAGATGTACATATTCTCTAGCACATGCTGTAAAAGTAGGTCACAAAAGGCAGGTGGGGGCCAGATCATGTACTGACTTGTAGACCACAATGAATTTTATTCTGTGTGACTATTTATAATTACTCATTTAAAACCTGACTTGTCTCTTTCACTGCACATTCCATGAGGGGGGAGTCCTTTGCAATCCTCAATAGCAGAGTGGGTATGCCATGTATGTTGTTTGTGTGTGTGTGTGTATGTGTATATGTATGTATGCATGTATGCTGGCAGAGTATATGCCAAATGTTTGCTAGAATGAATAACTATAAACAGATCATGTTACCTCCATATATAAGTATTAGGGGATTTCAGAAATTGTTCTGACTAAATTAGAACAATATTCACATGATGAGATAGAAATTATCATCTTTTCCATAAGAGATAGCTGAGGAGGTCATGGACATACGCTCAGCAGCCATCTCCCATCCTATCTCCCACCTCCTCCTCCTCTAGTATTGTGCAAAGATGTTCCCATATGTTTCCATTACACAAGGTGGGAAGGGGGAGGATGTTAAGGCTCATGAAAAGGCCTGGGCAGACCTCAGAACCACAAACCAGGAACAAGCAGCAGCTCCAGATGCTTATTAGGGCACGAATTTTCAGAGGCAGGGTCCCACCCCACCCCCAGCATCGAATAAATACTTCGCAAACAGCACAGGGTCTCCCACCTGCAATGCAAAGTGGGGCATGCTGTCCATCCACTGGCCTTGACCACAGCCCCTCTGTGAGACCTGCCAAATGGCATCTCCTTCTTTGCTCTTTTGGACCCTTTGGACCCTTGGTAATAAGGCAGTCATCTGCTCAAAGTCTCTGTTATGCCCACACCTATGTTCCCACAACACACCGTATAGCATATCACTCCACAGGTGTCAGCACAGGGAGTAAGGGGTGTGGGGAAGTATGGAGTGGGTTGCTTTTTTGGCTGTTCTTTTTGTCACTCTTGTGTTTCTTTTGTACAGGAGTGCCCTGGGCAGCGTAGGACTCATGACTTTGTGAGCTAAACTGAGGGGTTGCCCCCACCCTATCAACCTCGACAGAGGTACCAACCCACGGCTGGGAAACCTAAGGCAGGCTGTCTCCATCCTCCGGGGCAAGGGCGGTGGTACACGGGACTCTCAAATGCCTGTGAATGTCAGGGAGTTGGTTAGCTGGTTCCAGGCTGTGATCAGTGAGACTGCAGATTCCACTGCCCAGCATACACTCCCCTGGCTCTCTCGCCTTCTCACTCTGCTCTCATTCTGGAACCAGGCATGACTGCACTCAAGCCACCCAGACCGATCTCAGTCTAGAGTTAGGCCAGTCATTATTCAGGAGACTATTAGAACTGAAGAGGACAAACCAGAGGTGAAAACAAACGTGCAGGCTTTCATGGAAAAGGAAATATGGGATATGAAAGCTACATATGGGCAGAAGCCGGGAGAGGATCTTCTCTCATGGCTCTGTGACTTTACAATAAGGGTGCAACTTCCACCCTGATCAAGCAGGCTGAGTGGAAGAGTCTCAGTCACTCACATCCAATCCCGTCCCCCAACAAACTCTTAGTAATTGGAATTGAGAGGAGGAAGCAGGGTGGGGGAGTGGTGGTTGACTATGTGGCCTCCATAGGCACGCCACAGTCAGGTAAGTGGCACAGCCACAACCCTTGTTTAACTGGGTCCTCCAGGAGATTAGAGGAGCATATCCCATTCTGGGTGACCTCCCCCAAAACCAAAAACTCAGAGCCTTGGAGTAAGAGGAGCAAGTTGTAGTTACACTGCTGCCAGCAACTGGATATCGGATAGTCCACCCAACCGGAGGGTTTTAGCCCCTCACCAGATTACCATCTTGCAGTGGAACACTGATGATTTTATTCAGAAGGGCCTCACCTAAGTGGGACGATTAGCTGATTCTGCATCTCACCCCACGGCTTCCCCTGAAAAACAGATTGAGCAGGTTTATCCTACCCTCCCGGCTTGCGGTGGGTGTTCCCACGCCAAGGGAATGGCAGGGCAGTTGGGACAGTCCGAAGCACACCTCTGAACCAGGAGGTCCCAGGACCGGCAGGATGGGCCAGCAGCCACCCTGTCCTCTCACACCCCTCAAGCTGTGTTCCTGTGGCTGCCAGAGGACATCATAGGAAGGGTCTCCAATAGGGAACTTTGGGAGAAATACAGGGTGGGAAAAGGGCCATGGGCTCGGCAGGGACAGTCTGCATCTATCTACCCCCTCCCCACAATTCCCGGATGGGGCAGTGGAAGAGGACTATGCCGCGGTTCTCCTGCCTCTTCCCGCAGCCTGTCTGAGTTATCCAGCACCAAGAGGGACCTCTCTACCCAGACCTGACTAAATTACAAATGGCCTAGGAGTGGGGCCATATGTCTCAGTGCATGTACAATTTGGGGGCAGTGAACAGACCTTTATGGCAATTTTGGATAGAGGCACTTAGGTTGCTATTATTACAGAAGACGGGGAATAGTGTGGGCACAAAGGAACGAGGACGGGAGGTTACTGTCCCCCTGTGGGTCAGTCCCCATGGCCTTCTGTCTGCTCCTGTGTCTGTGCTCCCCACTGGGGAACGCACTGTAGGAGCTGATGCCCTGTATCACTGCACCTCCCAGCACCAAATGCAGCGATGCACTCCCCCATCTGGCAAATTCTTGCCATCACGGTTGGGCAAGTGACAGGTCATACACCCCAGGGCTCCCATCTCCTCACTGCCCTGTCCAGCAGTGGCAGTACTGCCTCCGTGATTGGAAAAGGGCATTACTGAACTCGTAAGGGACCTTCTATCTGCAGGCTTCCCCTGCTCCACTCTCTCTGCCTCTAACAGCCCACTGTGACTGACTACAAACTATTAGGGCTTGCATGCAGAAGTACCCCCTTTGGTGCCCACAGTGCCACACATTATGTTATTTGCATACTGGTGCCATCACAGCCCTCACTTCAATATCCTGTCACCCCTATATTGAATGACATGAGAGGGAGGTGCTTTCTGCTGGGGAATGGAGAAGGAGCAGGCCTGCAGGAGGTAAAGGCAGCTGTTTTAGCCACCCTGTCTCTGGGAGCTTTGGAGTCTGGATGTCCATCAGAGCTACAAGTTCCTGCCACTTGGACCCAAGTCAACCGTTCCCTATGGCAGAAGGTGAGAGTAACCCCTGGGTTTAGGGACCAAAGGTTCCCAGACACAACCCAGCACTACTCTCCCTTCAAAAGGCAACTTCTGGTGTGCTACTGGGCCTTGGTAGAAATGCAAAGGATCGCCAAGAGCTCTCGGATCCTCCTGAGGCCAGAAATGCCCATTATGTTCCGGATCCTGGGTAAGCAAAATACGCTCCCAGGCAATGCCCAACAACAGAGCATCATCAAATGGGAGTGGAATAGTCAGAATATTATCCCAGGCCACCAGGGAATGACACGCATGCCTGAATAGATGGTGGAGGCCTCCTACAACAATGATCCTGTTGCAACACCAGATGAAATCCCTTCCCACCCGAATCAAGGATGCCCACCAGCTCAGCGCTGGTTCACTGATGTATCAGCCAAGCCACTCTGGCACTGAAACAAGTGCCCAATGGGCTGAAATGCAAGTGGTCCTCTTAGCCCTGGAACTCTCAGACCCAAGCACCCCCGTGTACCTATGTACTGACTCATGGGCCATCACCTATGGCTTTGCAACCTGGTCAGGTTCATGGGAGGAACGTGCCTAGAGAATCAAAGATTCCCCAATGTAGGGAACGGACCTTGGTGGTGTGGGAAGGCATTGTCCATGTTACCCATGTTAATGTACATGAAAAAGGCCCATATCACAACAATCACTGGAATGATCTAGCTGATTAAGGAAGCACCAAGCTGCTTTTTGCACCTTACAAGGCTGGAGATCTTCCTGGGAGAAAGACAGGATGAGCCCTGCCTGGATAAGGACAATAAACTTACCCTCAGTGACATTCATGAAATAACTGAATTTCTACCCATGGATTCACTACCACACTGAACATGGAAATTCTGGCATCATGAGATTATGGGCCCAGGAACACAGAGTACTTTTTTTGTAAAAAGAGCCCAATCTGCCATTTAGCAATGTGAGAGATGTCAACTACAAGCCAGAGTCCAAAAAGGGTATTTAGGAGCTATTCCCAGAGGGGCCACACCAGGTTACTCATGGCAAGTGGATTATATCCGCTCTCTCCCACCATCCCAAGGTGTATCCTACACCTCAGTTGCAGGAGACACCTATTCATTCAGGCTATGGCCTTGCCTTTCCAGTTCATCATGCAGATGCAGTGCCTACATGGGATGTACTGGATACATGGGATACTTTGGAAAAGAGGCTTTGATACCCCTTCAGGTGCCCAGATGACATCTCCTCTAACCAAGGACCCCACTTTACAGCACAATCCACTCAATAATAGGCCCAGACTCACAGAAGTAGATGGACCTTCCATGTCATCTACCACCCACAGGAGAACTTTAATTGCCACCTTAAAAAGGAGCTTGAGCTATACCCTGTAAGACAGCTGTCAGGTTATCATTGTCTATACCCTGACAACTCTCTTACAGGATGGGCAGTCTGCCTTACTCAGGCCCTCTGGAAGCTGAACTCAGCAGTTCCCTAGAAGGGAAACACAGCCTAATCCTGCTTCCTATCACAGGGAGAGGAGAAGGGAGGGGGAGGAACCCAGGCTTTGCTGGGCCTCCGCCCTTATACCCATCAAGATGAGGATTAGTCCCAAAAGGGAGGCCTAGAACACACCATTTGGGACTCTGTTTCAGCCACTGTCAGGGATCATCCCATTACAACCTGCATACAATTCCCAGGACAATGGGAGATTAAGGCCACCAGGCAGAGGGGTGGCCTAGAAGTGCTTAACACACATGGGATGACAATCCAGTGGGAGGGACCTGTGGGGTCTGACACTGGCTTACTGGAATTAGAAGGCAAAGCCTACCTCTGGTTGGGACATCAGTTCCCTTGGGAACAGTCATGGATATCTTGAGGGGTCGTGACAACTCCCATCTATCTCTATCAGGAAGGGGTGAAAGTGGACCAGAAAATATGGGTAAGGCATTCCAATCAATGGGAAAGATGTAAGGTTGTAGCTCAAGGCAAGGAACAAACAGACTTGGGTGACCTGAGAGGGAAAAAATAAGTTACTGCAAATAGGCCAAGAAAAGTGTCTGCCATAGGAAGAGGTTTGCACAATCACCCTGTCAGTACTAATTACTGCTCCTCTCTCGTTTTCTATAGATATGACCCAGCAGCCACCTGGAAGGAAAACACCTTCATGCAGCCAACCCAGGCCATCATGGTGACAGGGAACCTGACCGACTGCTGGATCTGCCACCCGATCTCTCACTCTCTACCCCCATTTGCTGGGTCTGGATTGACACTCAAGGAGGAGATTTTCCTTGACTCATATTAGAACACCAGGAAGTCCTTCATTTATGCCCCGTGGGAAAGATAATGGCACAGCCATTGGCTGTGCACTCTTCTCCACACCCTGGACAACCTGTCAGGATTCACCAACTCCCAGTCTAATGAACCTGATAAATGGATCAATCATCTCCGCCAGCATCCTCAAGATAACCAGAGACGCTCTAGAGGTGGGCTGTGCCCCTGGAGGGTTTTCTAACTACTTCATTGGACAGTGACAGGGCAATGCACCCTCAGGCTTTTTGACTATCCTCCTGAACATTCATAACCAATCTGCAACATAGTATTTGATGATCACATTGCCTCAGACTTCCTCCGAGCCCAAGAAGGAGACATATGTGCTATGCTAATACCTCCTGCTGTACATGGTTAAGCCTCACGAGAGGTTGAACAAGAGGTAATGAAAATCCAATGGTAAGCCTATAGGTTGCAAAGTTACAAATGAAATTCTCTCTGGGACCTCTTTAGCTGTCTCCTGGGGAGTGGAGGGGCATAGACACAACCATTTCTTCAGACAGGCCTGGTCACTCTACTTGGAATGCATATAAGTGAAGCCTCCTAGTGTGCCACAGTCACTGGTGTTCCCAAACCTTCACTGTTAAGAGCCACAGACTGGCAGGTCCAACCCCAAGTCCACCTTGATGCACAAAGCAAGAGACAAGATGATGTTGTGGAAACTAGTGCGGAGGAGTAGTCTAGCTCTGGTGGAGAAGCAGAGGGGTGGACTGCTGAGGAAGCCACGGACACCCACGCAGCGGCCATTTCCCAGTACTCGCCTACCCCTACCTCCTCTTCGACTGTATGACGATGTTTCAGTCTGTTTCTTTTCCATAGTCCTGGGTAGATGTTTGATCTAATGAAAAGGCTGGAACAAACCTTAAACCCAGAATCTGGGAACAAGCAGCCCCGGATGCTTATTAGGGCAGGAATTCTCAGTGGCAAGGTCCCCTCTCCCTGGAGTGAATAAATACTTCACAGTCAAACAGTAGAGGGTCTCTCCCCTCCGATGCCAAGTGGGGCATGCAGAGCTGCCATCCACCAACCTTGACCACAGCAGTTTGGCCTCCCCAGGAGACCAGCCATAATGAGATGTTCTCCCATCTTTTGGTTTCTTTATGCTGTTTAAGTAATAAAGCAGTCATTTGCTGAAAGTTTCTCTTGTGCCTGAGCCTGTATTTCCAGGACACACCATTTAGCAATTTGCTCCAAAGAGATTATATATATTAGTGTTCTAAGTATAGTAATACCAAAAAAATAAATAAACTTGAAACCCTAAGGACACCATTTGAATCAAAGTTCTCTATCTCCTTTCCTGTAGCACTTCCTTCATATGGAACCATATGAAACACCCCAGTTCCCCAACTGGTATGCAAAAATAGAGTGTGGAATAGTGGTGTTAGCTCCTGTGGAGTAACTACACAATTCTATGTAATTTCCAGCATTTTAAAAACAATTTCCTAATAATGTGGTAAACTGGCTGAGAGGTATTTCCTTTTAGTCAGAAAACTTTTTTCCTAAATTTCAATAGCTCTCAAATATATTTGAAATGATGACTCTATTACAACAGAACAAAAGAAAAGTAAGTACTTTGTGTTTGGTAAAAAGGTACTAGTTATAGTATGTGTACCGGACAGTCTACTGAGTCTATGAAATTTATTAGAATAAAGAATATTATGCCTCAAGGAGTTTTCAGCCTAAGAAAAATTTAAATTAACAAAGCAAAAACAGATTAATATGAAACATAAACAGTATTAAGAGAGGTCCCTGATCAGTCAGCAGAGGCCTACAGAAAATAGGGTTTAAGTAATGTAACAACAGCTTGGCAGAAGGAAGGAAGAGACTCTTTGGGAAGTATGAGATGACTTTCGCAAGTATATTAAGGGATTTGGAAAAATGAAAAATAATTTAAAACTAAGATTCATTTAATGGAAGCAAAAGACATGGTAGTTAAAAGACTCTTGCTAAAACAAACCTTCTAATATCAAGATGAGAGAAATGAGACCCAAAAACGCAAACAAGTTTTACACAGAGCTTAGAAGTCAAAATGATTTCAAAGAATTCAGGTCTTCTGATTTTTCTTCATTAAGTACTCTGGGAAAGTGCCTTTAAAGAATCCAAAATAAACACCAAAAAAACATGTCTTCAAAGAACTTTAGAACACTGCTGAAGTGACATAACATTAAAAAATTAGAGAAAAATACAAAAACAGGATGTAAAATAAAAAGTGCCAAAGTATGCGCTACAAAAAAAACAACTAACGGAGATTAGGAACCAAAAGCAAATCAGTGATTGTTGGAGCAGTACTTGAACAGCATGAACTGGGGAGGAATTAATAACAGTAAATTTTTAAAACCATGAAAAAATATAGATTACTTTGCACAGTCATGAAAATGAAAAGGGCATATCAAGCAGCTCATGATTCCAAAATTATTTCAAATTTTAAAGACCAGTTACAATGTATAACAGTTGCAAAAATTCCAATTATAAGTTTACAAGGCAGGTTTGACTCACTAATTTCTACCAACACACCATTGACTGAGCTGTGCTTATCAAAACAAAACCACAGAATGAAAGAATTCTATATTCCAGAGAACTTCAAACTTTGAGAGTATCTTTTTTTCTTTTAGGAGGGAATTCTGGTTTGGTTTAAAATCTCAAGTTACCAATCAACTTGCTCCCAAAATCCAAAAAACTACAATGTGTCCAGAAATAAAATAAACTACATATTCATGAATGTATCACCAGGAAAAGTTCTCTTTGCCAACAGGAGCCAGTGTATTTACAAGATCTCATTCACCATTTTACTATGCAGATGCTTAACTAGCTTGGCTGCCTCCAGGTCCAACCACAAGTACTTAACTGTCCTTCAAACCAGGAAGAATATCTTAAATTTAATCAGTGGTATCCTCCATCATACCATCATACCAGCATTATAACACAGAGAATCCTAAGATAATTACACATAATGATCCGAAATCACCAGGTGAATAACAACTATTAGGTAAAACGACTTGTTAGTAGATTTTTAATCTTTTACAGAAAGCTTCAAGCTTCCATGTAGGGGCAAGAAAAGCTGGTAATGGCTGGAGTTCTCTATAATCTTGGGGGGGGGGGTACAACTACAGACCAGGAATCAAAAATAGCTTTACAAACAAGAGCAAAATTGTAGGTTTTACTGAAGGCATCAGCCACTTGGTTTAACCCCACTCGATGAGTAGCAGGAAGCCACATTGCTGTTTTCAGCAGTTAGTAAGAAACAGATAAAGGATAGACCGGGGCAGAAGAGTCTACAGTTGAAATGAATATTTTGATGTGATTCCTGAGAATTTCCAAAGAGTCAAGAAAGAGGATCAAGGGTTGCCTCAAGCTGAGTCTATCAATAACTTAATGGTTAAAGTGCAGGAAAGATACACTGGCGCTTGGGGCTATTTTTTCTTCCCCCTTCCCGAAACACCTCCCCCGCCCTCCACCAACCGAACTAAACAGGAAAGAAAACGCGCCCAGCATAAACACAGGCCAGGGCTCACGGTTTGTCACCACAACAAACTGGAGGTTAGACCAGCGCTCCTGGAGACCGAGCCCTAGATCTCGGTTGCTAGGCACACAAAAAAAAGGGCCTCCTCCCAGGGTACAGCGAGGGCCTACCCAAGGAGTTTTAGTTGCTCCCCCACCTTAAAAAAAAAAAAAAAAAGCTCTGAAAGTGGCAACAAGCGCAAAAGGCAAAAGTTTCCCTCGACGCCAAACCTCTGGATCTGCCTCGCACGGATACGTCCCGGCTGGGCTGGTCCAGCGCAGTCCCCAGCATCAGTTCAAATCACCAGCCTAACGATTCCAGAACCTCGGCGGCGGGGACAGGAACGCTCCCACACCCACCGCGCCGCCACCGTCCTTTCAAACAGACACCACTTCCTGGTCCCCAGGAGCACAAATAACTCAAAACCAGGGTGATCCGCGGGGCCGTGAAACACGCGCGCCAGCCCTACACTGGCACCCAGCCACCCCAGCCAGGGAAGAACCGGCCCGGGCGGGAGACGCCAGGCGGCCCCCCCCTGTCACCTGAGTCCAGCCACACGCCCAGGAGGGAGGCGGCGGGAGGGGGTGCCCCGAAAACAAGCCCGGCGCCTCCCCACTTTCCCGGGACCTCCGCGCCCTCCCGCCGCCGAGAGCGGCCGGGGCCGCAGCGCGGGGTCCCCAGAGCAGCGCCCCCCGCAGGCCGAGCGCCCGCGGCAGGTCCGGCCCGCCGCGGGCAGCGGAGCGGAGGGCGCTCCCGGCCCAGGCCCCCCCCCGCCGCCCGCACTCACCGCCGGTGTGTCTGGGTCTCAGCCGCGAGCTGGGGCTGCCGTGAGGAGGCGGCGGAGGAGACGAGATCCGGGGCCCCGCCGCCGGGTCATCATACCCCCGCGCCAGCGGGCCCAAGCCCCGGCCCCCGCCCCCGCCCCCCGAGCCGCCCCAGCGCCCGCGCCGCGCTGGGAGCCGCCTCAGCCCTCCGCCCGCTCCACCGCCCCGGCCCCTTCCCGCCGCCGCCGCCGCCTCAGCCCAGCGCGCTCCCGCCTCGGCCTCCCGCTGCCGTCCGGGGCCACCGCGGGGGCCCTCGCTCCGCAGCCGCCGTTGTCACCAGACGCGATTAGCCGAGCCCCGAGCGCCCGCCCCCATCCGGCCGGCCCCGCCTCGCCGGAACTAGTCACCCGCGCGGCGCCATGACACCTACTGAGGCGGAAGTGTCGCAGGGCGGCCCGACTAGGACGGCTGCATAGTATTGATGGCGGTGGGAGTCGGGGGGCCTCCGTGGGGAGCCAGCGTGGATTGAAGGCGGGGGCCGGTTTCCCGGTCCCCTCCGCACGGCCGACTCCGCGATGACTTAAAGGTGCTTGGTGGCGGGAGAGGGTCCGGCTGTAAAATGTCATCCCAGCCAGTGTGACATCACCACTGCCTAGTGTGACACCCCCAGGACTGGGCAGCGCGCGAGGAGGCAGCGCCTATCCGGGAAGCGTCCCTGCTGTTGAGAAATTACCTCAGTTAGGCGTTAATGTTTTGTTGCCACCTAGAGACGTTCCAGCAATGTGACATCCGTGTGCTGGATCTGTAAGCCTCCACGTGACACTTGGGGTCGGGGGCGGTGAGGGGGGGATTTCTCCCATTCCGCCTTGGGAACCTGTGTTCGAAATGCACCAAAATTATCTTGCCTGTACCCGGAGATAGCAAGGCTGGGTATTCAGGAAACCGCGCGTGCTGGGCACAGAATTCTGAGAAAATTAGATACTAAGAGAGAGGCAATTGCTATCTCCCAATACCAAAAGAGTCTGTTGGACATAAGATAGTCCTCCCGCCGTTTAAAATGTCCTCATTCCTATTCCTAAGCTGGAGGGCATTTTTAGGTGGAGTGTAGTATCAGTGCGTTTTCTCCCTCCCACAAGTGATGGAGGTAGCAATGATCTGAGCTATGGAAACTGACTTTCCAGCACCATGGGTATTTGCTTAACCTCTGAGGAGGGGAACAGATGTGGCTGAGACCAAATTCTGCAAAGAAGCTGTAATCCTCAGATCTCATTCATCACCCATCCTTGACCTCTTGGATCCCCCTTCTCACAAAAAAGAAAGTCAAAATATTCATGAAGATGTACTAAAGTGATTATATAACCTTTTAAGGAATGTCATTTGAGTTTCTCCCCTGACTTAACAACACTGGGAGCTGTTCCATTTTATTGGGAACAGGAAAGTTTATTTCCCTAGAGGACTAGGGTTAGCAAAAGTGTTTAGTTCCAAAGGGAAGTTTTGTTTTCTTATTTTCACAGAAACTTCCTTCTTAATGTTTAAAGAACATAAAGTCAGAAGAAACACAGTGCTCCAGTCTAGGTCACCCCTGGAATTGTGAGGAGAAAAATTAAGAGATGGCCTAAAGCCCTTCACATTGGGCTGGTCTGGGAAACATCAAGACAGTGAGAGGGTCTGCTTAGTGACCCAGGAAAAGGCAGAAACCTGGGTTCTGTGGTGGAGCAGATCCTGCTCAAAAAGCACACTGCATACACACTAACCTGCATACCATGCCTTGGTTCAACCCAAGACTGTGGCATACTCCTAAGCTCCTACTCTCCCTCTTCCTCTCTTCAAACACATCTCAAATTTACCTCTTGTGACTCTTTCCTGATTACCCCCCACTTCATTCCAATTTAGTTCTGCACCATTATCTGACTACTTAGAAATGTAGTTATTTGTACCTTATTTATTTAAAAAATAAATTTATTATCTTTTGATCTCTGTTTTCGTTGTTCCTAGGTCATTTTCTCAGTCTGTCTGACTATACAGGGAACTTATAAACTAGTGAGGAAAAATTAGCATGCAGTTAAAATTTTTAAGTGAAGTGTAATGAAAATAAGATTTGAATGAAAGAGTCAGGGAAGGTTTTCAAAGAAGGTGGTATTTGACCCTGGTATGGTCAAAATAATTTCAAAGTTTAATAGCTGGAGGTTATCTGTCCATGCAACAAATATTTTTTGAGTGTCTTCTATATTCAGGCAATATATTAGACATTAAAGACACTAAGAAGAAAAAACAAGGTCCATGTCCTGAAGGAGCTTACAGTTCAGCAGAGAAGTAGCAGGATGTAGTTAGTAAGGTAGGTTGAGTCAGATTTTGAAAGACAATGGAGAACTCTTAGAGGTTTAATCAGACAAATAATATTATGAAATCTCTGTGCTTTAAAGAAAAACCTGGTGGCAGTGAAAAGGATAGCTGACTAATGGATAAAGACTAAGAAAGGGAGCCTGTTAGAAAACTATGGTAAGGGCTCGACCAGGACAGTAGCAGGGAATATGGAGAGAAGGGGGCAGATATGTGAAATATTTGGGAGGTGGAATTACAGGATTTGGCGGTCAATTTTCAGGATAGCTGGAGAGAGAAAAGAGGTTGTTGGCAGTTGGAAGCACTGAAGTCTCATCCAGGGTGGGATCTCTCCCTCTAGGACCTAGAGCCTAGATTTGGTGCTGCAGGCAAGAAGTCATTTGCTCAGGAACTATAGTGCTTAAATCAAGCCAAGTAGGAGAAGGTGGCTGAAAGGTTGTGTCTTGGGAGGAACTGAATCAAATAGCTAGGCAGTTTGTCCAAATAAGTAGTAAATCCAAAGGATTAGGAAGAAAAAGAGAATTTAAGTATAAGCCAGTGGGATGTAAAACTGGGGAAACCTAATGTGAGTGTCTAATAAAGGAGAGAAAGCAGAACCTAGAAAAATCCCTTGAGTCAACAAGAGGAAAGCTGCAGTGATTTTTTTAATGTTTTCTTAAATAATTTCAAACATAAAGAAACATTGCAAAAATAATTTAAAAGAACACCCAGATTTACTTAACATTTGCCCTTCTTGCATATCATTTGCACACTCCCTTTCTGTTTCTCTATACATGTACAATATACACTCACGCACTCACATACATATTTTTCCCTATTTGAAAGGAAATTGCATACATGCCCTTAATCCCCTTAACATTCTTATATAACTATAATACATAGTTATTAACTCTAGGAAACTTAACATTCATGTAATAATACATTTATCTAATCTACCTGCCATATTCTACTTTTTGTCAGTTTTTTCAATAATGCCCTTAGCAGTTTTTTTCAATACAAGATCCAGTTTAGGATTAATATTGCATTTAATTGTCATATGTTTATAGTCTCCTTTAATCTGGAACAATTCCTTGGCCTTTCTTTGTCTTTTGTTTTTATTTTTGAAGAATACTGATATTTCTGAAGAATACAGGCCCTACTTGTTTTGGTAATATAATGTTTTTCATTTTAGGTTTGTCGTTTATGTTTTGTCTCGTTTATGTTTTCTTATGATTAGATTCAGGTTATACAGTTCTGGTCAGAATACTACATAAGTGATACTGTGTTCTTCTCAGGATATTACACCCAGAAGCACATGATATCTCTCTATCCCTCAATGGTGATATACTTTGAACACCTTGTCAAGGTATCTGATTTCTCCACATTATATTTGTTTTGTTGGTTTTTTTTCCTTGAAACTAATAAGCCATCTGTGGGGAGACACTTTAAGACCCTGCAAATATATCCTGATCCTTATTAAACATGTTTCCCTAGATTTAACTTCTATTCATGATTCTTACCAATACCAGTCCTCCCTTATCCCTTATTTATTCATTTATTTTGTTGTGTTTTATTTATTAGTAGTATAGATTCATGGATTCCTATGTTTTTCGGTGGTTTTTAATTCATTACTGTCCTTAATTATTTTTGTGCTGAAATTCTCCAGATTTTGCCAGTAGGTCCCCCTTTCAACTGGTTACTTTGTCTTTTTGGCATGTCCTCGTCATTTTTTTTAGCACTTAATTACTTTTTGCTATAGTAGATGTTTCAGAATTGTGTTCTATTTTCCCTGCACCAGCCCCAGAATCAGCCATTTCTCTGAGGAACTCACATTCCTTTTAGTGGGGAATTATATTAGAAAATAAGATCTAGGCCCTAGTTCCCCTGTGATTTTTTAATAGGATGCTTGTGACCTTGGGTGTGAATACAAACCCTGAAAGGGATTTCCTCATCACTTCCCTTATGGTTGAAAGACTGAGGTAGTCTCAGATGTTGTTTTTTGTTTGTTTGTTTTCTTTCCAAGACTCCTTATAGTATCCTGCGAAGACAGTTTTGGTAGGAAAATGTGGCAAACATTGTTCATTGACTACTTAATGATTAATTAGGATTAGCTAACTTCTACAGTAAAAAGAAAAAACAATCCATAACTCAATGGCTTAATACAATTAAGTTTTATTACTTGCGCATATCATCAGTCTATTATCAGTGTCTAGGACAAAGTGCCAGGGGTAAGGGTGTCGCTGTGCTCCATGAAGTCATTCAGGGATCCAGGGACCTTCCATCTAGAGTCTTGTGGCTTTATCATTCCCTGGAGCCTTGGATTTTTCCACTGGGTCCTTTTCATCTGGCTATCAAAAAGAGAAAAAACATGAAGGATTGTGTGGGATGTTTTTATATGACAGTCCTAGAGGCAGCAAACACAGACATCTCTTCTGCACACATTATACTGTAGGAACTCAGAAACATGGATGCTCCTAACTGCAAAGAGATGCTAGGAAATATAATCTAGCTGTGTGTTCAGAAGGAAAAAAAACCAAAATTTAGCAAAAAGTAACAATAAGCCACTCTCTGCTACACCTATCCAAAAGCTATTCCTGACATGGCTTCTACCCAGTTTTGTTCAGATAGAAGAAAGATGCCTTGGTTTCAAGGAAGGTAAGTTCTTTCTCCAAAATAAGAGAGCAATCACAATTGATCTAAACCAATCCTGGTCATTCCATTTCTCGTTGCCAGTGATTGTTCTAGGGGTGGCATAGGACTCAGTTCTGGCCAATAAAAAATGAAAGAAAGTCTACTGGGATTCTCATAGGGTATTTTTTCTTTTTGGATTAAGAAAGAGCAGCTTGAGAGAAAAAAGTCTTTTGCTCCTGCCTCTGTCTTCTTGCTGGGATAAAGCCATGAAGACCTGAGTCCTGGACAGCCATCTAGTGACCACAATGTGACAACAATAAGCAATGAAGAATTACATTAATAAGTGAGTTAGGAAAATTCTTTTAATTTTAAAAAAAATTTTATTTTGACATAATTATTAGTTTATATGTGGCTTTAAGAAATAGTACAAGTTTTCCCATGTAGTCTTTAGCCAGTTTCCCACAATGGAAACACTGCAAAACTATAGTACAATGTCACAATCAGGGAAGCGGAATTGGCTCAATGGATAGAGCATCCACCTACGACATGGGAGGTCCAAGGTTCAAACCCAGGGCCTCCTTGACCCATATGGAGCTGGCCCACACGCAGCACTGATGCATGCAAGGACTGCCGTGCCATGCAGGGGCATCACCCTTGTAGGGGAGCCCCACACGCAAGGAGTGCACCCCATAAAGAGAGCCACCCAGCACGAAAGAAAGTCCAGCCTACCCAGGAGTGGCGCCACACACACAGCTGATGCAGCAAGATGACACAACAAAAAGAGACACAGATTCCTGGACCACTGACAAGAATAGAAGCAGACACAGAAGAACACACAGCAAATGGACACAGAAGGCAGACAACTGGGGGGATAGGAGGAAGGGGAGAGAAATAAGTAAATCTTTAAAAAAAAGTCACAATCAGGATATTGACATTGATACAGTCATGATAAAGAACAGTTCCATTACAAGAATCCCTCATATTATACATTTATAGCCACACTACTTCCCTCCACCTCATTCTCTCCTTAATCCCTAGCAATCATTAATCTTTTCCACATTTCTCTAATTTTGTCACTTAAAAAAAAAAAGTTATATAAATGGAAACATATAGTTTGAAAAAAAAAAAGCAATGAAGAGGAACAGGTGTAGTTCAGTGGTTGAGCACCTGTTTCCCATGTGCTTCCCCAGTACCTCCTAAATAAAGGGGAAAAAAACCCATGAAGACAAAACGTCAACATGCTGAGGAAAACAGAGGAGAAATATGGAAAGAGGGGGTCCTTGATGACATGCTGGAGCTTCTGAATTAATCTGGAACTGCCCACTTCTGGACTTCTTTTTTTTTAAAGATTTATTTATTTTTATTTATTTCTCTCCCCATCCCCACCCCCCGCCCTGGTTATCTGTTCTCTGTGTCTATTTGCTGCGTCTTCTTTGTCCACTTCTGTTGTCAGCGGCAGGGGAATCTGTGTTTCTTTTTTTGTTGCGTCATCTTGCTGTGTCAGCTTTCCGTGTGTGCGGCACCACTCCTGGGCAGGCTGCACTTTCTTTCGTGCCGGGCGGCTCTCCTTACGGGGCGCACTCCTTGCGCGTGGGGCTCCCCTACGTGGGGGACACCCCTGCATGGCAGGGCACTCCTTGCGCGCATCAGCACTGCGCATGGGCCAGCTCCACGCAGGTCAAGGAGGCCCAGGGTTTGAACCGCGATCCTCCCATGTGGTAGACGGACGCCCTAACCACTGGGCCAAGTCCACTTCCCTGGACTTCTTTTTAATTAAATAAATGTCCTTATTTTTAAGCCACTGTCAGACAAGTTTTCTATTACTTGTAACCAAAACTTTTCTTAACTTATACAAGAGAGAACTAGGAGAGATTTTTAAGAAAAAGGAGCTAATTTGTGATGTCCAGAGGTTCTAAGAGATAAAGGAAGATGAAGACTGAAGAGTGTATAGTGGATTTGGCAATTAGAAGATCACTGTTGATGTTAGTAACAGTAATTTTAATGGCATAGTGGGGGCAGAAGTAATGTGGTTCCTGCATAGGGTTATTCATAGTGTAAGTGGTATCTGAAAAATAAATTGAGAAAGATGCTTTGGACCAATTAGGTGACAGAATCTATTCTGGTCAATACCCATATTCAGCTCTCAATATCCAAAGAAGCTACACAGCTCTGTGTTGTCCACTTCAGCTACACCCGGGAAATCATAAACCAAATCATTCTGAGTGCTTTCTCCATCAGTTCTCCTCTCTTAGGACTAAGACAGGACCTTTTACTGGATTTATTAGTAAAGCTAGAACAGGAAAGTTTGGGGACTGGATCCAGTGGAAATGATGACATGATGGATTATAACTGGATTAAGGATACGCCTATGGGACTCAAGAAAAAAACGTCAAATATAAACAAAAGAAAGGGGAGGGCAGAAAGGATTGTGGGAAGATGGCAACACATGAAGTTCCAGGATTAAGTCTCTCCACCATAGCAACTATTAAACAGGCAGGAACTGTCTGAAACAACTATTTTGAAACTCGAGAATGCAGTAGAACACTGTACAATAACCAGGGAAAAGCTGGAGGAAGTACAGTAATGACCAGTAACTGACTATCTTGGGTAATTACCAGTGCCTACCCCCAGTGTTCGAGGCAGGCAGCTGTGGGCTCCAGTCTCTGGCTAGCTCACTTGTGACAAGAAAGGACACAAAATCCACTCACCCAAGACAAGGAGTAGGCAGGGCTTATCACTGGTCACAGCTTTTGATTAGTGACTTCTGATAGCTGGGTCGGAGTTCCAACCTGCCCCAGACCAAGGTGACTGAGGAGACAAAGCCTCTCAACTTTCTCAGAGCTGTAGGAGCAGTTAGTTGAAAAGCTGCATTTGCTGGGCAGGTCAAGAAAGCTCAGCTTTGGGGAGCTGCGGAAGAAGTTCCTGTCACCTTTCCTGATTCCCACCCCACCCCACCCCCATCCCCAGGACAGTTTAGAGTCAGTTTGAGCCCCTTCTGACTAGTTGGCTTCTTTCAGGCTGCACGCCATCTCCCAGAATTTGCCCTCCAGGCAAAAGCAGCTTGAGTTGACACCAGAAGCAGTGTAAGAAACTGTTGAGGCAAATAGCCTGAGGCAAAGGAAGAGGGAGAAGGCTATCTCCTGGGAAACAGGATGCTCAAGCTCCTCTAAACAGGGGAACTCCAAAGCAAGTAACAAGGAAAAACCCCAGGAAAAGTCACAGGCCCAAAAAAGTCAGGGAGGAACCTGCACTTTGCATTCACCTTGAGTCAACTTTCCTGATAGGATGGCTGACATTCAAGAAAAATCTGTAATATCGAGAAAAAGAGGCGGCACCCTTGGCCCAGTGGTTAGGGCATCCATCGACCACATGGGAGGTCCGCGGTTCAAACCCCGGGCCTCCTTGACCCGTGTGCAGCTGGCCTATGCGCAGTGCTGATGCACGCAAGGAGGCCCTGCCACGTAGGGGTGTCCCCCGCGTAGGGGAGCCCCACGCGCAAGGAGTGCGCCCCGTAAGGAGAGCCACTCAGCGCGAAAGGAAGTGCAGCCTGTCCAGGAATGGTGCCGCACACCCGGAGAGCTGATGCAGCAAGATGATGCAACAAAAAGAAACACAGATTCCCATGCCGCTGACAACAACAGCAGCAGACAAAGAAGATGCAGCAAATGGACACAGAGAACAGACAACTGGGGTTGGGGGGTAAGGGGAGAGCAATAAACAAAAAATAAGTTAATTAAATAAAAAAATTTTTTTAAAAAAAGAAAAAGATGTTTACAAAATCAAGAAACCAAGTTTCGGGGATAAATTGCTGAGTTAATATTTTAAAATATTAAAATGCACAGTGTGCAAAAAGAGAGTACAAGAAACAGGAAATGATTGCCCATCCAAAGGAAGAGGATAAAAATACAGAAAACACCAATGAAGACCAGAATGTTGTCATATCAAAGACTTAAAAAAAAATGATCTTGTAAATATTCAAGGATATGAAGAACAGAAAAAGAACTAAAGGATATTAGGAAAACAATGAATGAGAAATGTGAGAATCTTGTTAAAGAGATAGAAAGTTTAAAAACAAACCAAACAGAATTACTGAAGTTGAAGACCTCAATAACTGAAATGAACAATTCCCAGGAAGGTTTCAATAGCAGATTGGAGCTGGCAGAAGAAAGAAGCATCTAGCTGAAGAAAAGACAATTGAAATAAGGCTGAGGAGAAGAAAGAAAAAAGAATTACAAAAATCAAAAATAGACTAAGAGACCTCTGGGACACCACCAAGCATATATCAATATATTCATTATGGGAGTCCCAGAAGGAGAAGAAAGAAAGGAGAGGGAATTTTCGAAGAAATAATGACATAAAACTTCCTAAACTTAGCTAACGGCATGATTATGCATATCCAAGAAGCCCAAACAACATGAAACAGGATAAACATGAAGAAAAACATACCCAGCCATATATTGATCAAAATGGTGAATTCAGTGGACAAGGAGAGAGTTCTGAATGCTGCAAAACAACATTACATACAAGGGAGTCCAAATTAGATTGAGAGCTGATTTCTCATTAGAAATTATGGAGGCAAAGGTAGTTGGTGGGAATACTTAAAAAGCTTTAAGAAGACAACTACTTACCAAAAATTTTATATCTGGTGATACTTTCTTTCAGATAAGTAGAATTGAGGGAGCTCATCACTAATAGAACTGCCCTACGAACAATGCTAAAAAGTGTTCTTCAGACTGAAAGGGAAGGACGCTAGAGAGTGGTTCAAAGTGGCATAAACAAATAAAGACCTCTGGTAAAGGTAACAATTTTGGTAATTATAAATGCCAGTACTATTGTATTTTTTGGTATGTAACTCCATTTGCTAATAAAATGCAAATGCATAAAAAGTAATGCAAGGGAAATGGATGTGGCTCAAGTGATTGGGCTCCCATCTACCATATAGGAGGTCCAGGGTTTGAATCCAGGGCCTGCTGGTGAAGGCAAGCTATGCCAGCTGGCCCACACAGACTGCTGGCCTGCACAGGAGTGCTGGCCCACACAGAGTGCTGGCCCATGCATAGCGCTGATGCAACAAGATGACACAGAGTCACAGAGAGAAATGGATGTGGCTCGTCCAATTGGGCTCCCATCCAGGGTTCAATGCCCAGGGCCTCCTGGTGGGGGCAAGCTGGCCCACACAGCAAGTTGGCCCACGTGGAGTGCTGGCCCATGCTTGAATGCTGCCCTGTGCAGGAGTGTCCCCCTGCATGGGAATGCTACCCAGTGCGGGAAAACCACTCCTCACAGGAGTGCCTGCCAACACTAAGAGCTGGCACAGCAAGATGATGCAACAAGAGACACAGAAGAGAGAAAATAAGAAGACATAGCAGAACAGGGAGGTGAGGTGGCACAAGAGAGTAATTGCCTCTCTTCCACTCCAGAAAGTCCCAGAATCAGTTCTTGGAGCTGCCTAATGAGAATACAAGCAGACACAGAAGAATACACAGTGAATGGACACAGAGAGCAAACAATGGGGGGAATAGGGAGAGAAATAAATCTTAAAAAAAAGAAAGAGAGAGAAACAGAGGAGAGACAATGAGAGATGCAGCAGACCAGGGAGCTGACATGGCTCAAGAGACTAGGCACCTCTCTCCCACTCTGGAAGGTCCCAGGATTGGTTCCTGGTGCCATCTAAAGAGAAGACAAGTAGACACAGAAGAACACACAGCCAATGGACACAGAAAGCAGACAATGAGGGGGATGGGGATGATAAATAAATAAATATTAAAAAAAAAAAAAAAAAGTAATGCAGCACAACATACTTCCATCCAAATAAATCTGAATAGACCAACTCCAAGACACACACTAATCAGAATGTGAAATGCCAAGGACAAAGAATTCTAAGAGCAGCAAGAGAAAAGTGATGCATAACATATAAAGGATACCCAATAAGATTAAGAGCCAATTTCTCATCAGAAACCATGAAGATAATAAGGCAGTAGTATGATATATTTAAGATACTGAAGAGGAAAACTACCAACCAAGTATCTTATATCCAGCAAGATTGTCTTTCAAAAATGAGGGTGAGTTTAGAATATTAACAGATAAACAGAAACTGAAGAGTTTATAACAAAGAGACTGGCTTTGCAGGAAATGCTAAAGGGAGTGTTACAGCTGAAAAGAAAAGACAGGAGAGAGAGGCTTGGAAGAGAATCTAGAAATGAAGAGTGTATCAGTAGCAGTAACTAAAAGTGTCAAAAGAGTGGTGAAAATAAACTATGACAGGTAAAACCCAAAGGTCAAAATGGGTGAAATAAGAACTGCCTTTATAGTAATAACATTGAATGTTAATGAATTAACCCAATCAAAAGACACAGATCAGCAGAATGGATAGGAAAATATGAGTCATCTATATGCTGTCTGAAAGAAACTCAGCTTAGACCCAATGATACCAATAGATTGAAAGTGAAAGGTTGGAAAAAGATATTCTACACATGCAGTAACCAAAAAAAATCTGGAGTAGTTATATCAGATAAAATAGACTGTAAAAGCAAAACTGTTATTAGAGACAAGGAAGAACATTATATATTAATAAAAAGGGCAATTCACCAGGAAGAAATAACAATCATAAATGTATTATATATGAAATTAGCCAGGATGCCCCAAGATACATGAGGCAAACACTAGCAAAACTGAAGGGAGAAATAGATATCTCTACAATAATAGTTGGAGACTTCAGCACACCACTCTCAGCATTGGATAGAACATCTGGGCAGAGAATCATAAAGAAATAGAAAACTTGAATAATATCATAAATGGGCTAAACCTAATAGGCATATACAGAGCATTGTACCCCAAAACAGCAGGATATACATTCTTTTTATTTTTTATTTTATTTTTATTTTATTTTATTGACTTAAACAATGGGAAATTTTTGGCTCACTCTTTTGAGGCTAGGAGAAGTCCTATATCAAGGTGTTATCTCCCAGAAGACTGCAACATACTGGGACTGGCTGCCAGCAATCCTTAGTCCTTTGCACGTGGTGGACTTACCTGGCTTCTCCATTCTCATCCAGACTCTGTTGGCGTTCAGCTTCTGGCTGCTCCCTGTCACTTCACTCCTCTCTGTGGCCTTCCCTGTAAGCCCAGGGTCATTGCCACATGGCAAAGCAAGATGATCACCCATCTCGTCTGAGGTCGCCTTTCTCCAGCTGTAGGCAAACCTGGCATAGGACTTGTCTCTTACCAGAATTCCTCTAAAAAAGAAGAAAGATGGGGAAAGAGCAAAGGGCATTGGGTATACAGGAATCCTCTATATTCTCTATGTGACTTTTCTATATCCTAAAGCTTCTTTGAAGATAAAAAAAAAAAAAATAGACACTAGGGGAATATATGGAAGAAAATATCACTGTACATACAAGACAACAGATCTTACAGTGATGAAAGACACAATGTCTAAAAAAATTTCAATTTTTAAAATTTTAAAATATTTTATTGGTTATTTTTAAAATTATTTCATTTTCTTATTAATTTTAGATGGTTATTTTGTTGGCTTAATTTTTAGAGAGGTTTTGGATCACAGAAGGGTCACAACAGTGGCAGGGGAGGATCACTGGTGCAGGGTGTCAGTGATGTGGGGATGCATGGGAAGAGGTTCACCAGGAGCATGCCTCTAAGGCATATGAATATGTTCAAGGGTTCATGGGGCATTGCTTCAATGGGTGGAGATCCACACAACAACCAAAAGAATATTGAATTCCCATGATGGGGTGCTACATTGTCTAACAGGTCAGCAAGAATCCCCCAAGTGCAAGGGCAGTGCCTAGTGAAGGAAATCAGACCATTACACCAGGCCCTTGATATTGATGATTGTACTTATGAACCTTTTCTTGTGAAATTGAGACTTAACCTAGTATTACATAGTACCTACGAGTTACCTCCTGAAAGCCTCCCTGTTGCTCAAATGTGCCTCTCTCTAAGCCACACTCAGCATATAAATGCACTACCTTCCCCTGCCCCCCATCACAGGACAAACAAAATAACAAAAAAATTCCACTAGTATTTTTTAAACAAATGAAAGACACAATTATCAAATTTATTTGGAAAGGTAAGGGACTTCAAATAGCCAGAAACATCTTAAAAAGAAAAAGCAAAGTTGAAGGACTCTCACTTCTGGACTTTAAATCATGCTCCCTAGCTACAGTGGTAAAAAGCAGTGTGGTATTGGCATAAATATAGACACATAGACCAATAGAACCAAATTGATGGTTCAGAAATGGATCCTCATATCTATGGTCAAATGATTTTTGTCCCTATCAAACCCACCCAACTGGGGCAGAACAGTCTATTCAACATATGGTGCTGGAAGAACTGGATATCCATAGTCAAAAAAAGGAAAGAGTACCCCTATCTCACACCTTATAAAAAAATTAGCTCAAAATGATTCAAAGACATAAATATAAGAACCATAAAGCCCCTAGACGAAAATGTAGGAAAACATCTTCAAGACCTGGTGTAAACCTTATACCAAACCTTAAACCTTACACCAAAAGCATGAGCAATGAAAGAAAACATGGATAAATGTGATCTCTTCAAATTTAAACACTTTTGTGATTCAAAGGACTTTGCCAAGAGGGTGAAAAAGCAGCCCACTCAAAGGGATAAAATATTTGGAAACCACATATCTGATAAGGGTTTGATTTTCATTCTATATAAAAGGTCATACAACTCAACAATAAAAGAGTGAGCAATCCAATTTAAAAATGGGCAAAAGATTTAAATAGACATTCCTCCAAAAAGAAAATACACATGACCAAAAAGCACATGAAAAAATGTTCCATATCACTAGCTATTAGGGAAATGCAAATCAAAACGATAATGAAATATCCTCTCACACCACATAGACTGGCCATTATTAAAAAGCAGAAAACATGGGAAACAGATGTGGCTCAACCAATTGGGCTCCCATCTACCATATAGGAGGTCCAGGGTTCGATGACCAGGGCCTCCTGGTGAGGGCAAGCTGGCCCACGAGGCGAGAGGGCCCACGTGGAATGCTGGCCCACACAGGAGTGCCACCCCGTGCAGGAGTGCCAGCTGACATGAAGAACTGGTGAAGCAAGATGACGCAACAAGAGACACAGAGGAGAGAAAATAAGACACAGCAGAACAGGGAGCTGAGGTGGTGCAAGAGAGTAATTGCCTCTCTCCCACTCTGGAAGGTCCCAGGATTGGTTCCCAGAACTGCCTAATGAGAATACAAACAGACACAGAAGGACACACAACTAATGGACACAGAGAGCAGACAACAGGGGGAATGCGGGGAGGGGGGAAGAGAAATAAATATAACAAATCTTTTTTTAAAAAGCAGAAAACAGTAAGTGCTAGAGAGGATGTGGAGAAATAGGAACACTCCTTTACTGTTAGTGGGATTGTAAAACGGTGCAGCCTCTGTGGAAGACAGTTTGGCGGTTCCTCAGGAAGCTAAATATAGAACTGCCATATGATCCAGCAATTCCTCTACTAGGAATATATCCAGAACTAAAAACTGTGACACAAAAAGACATTCTGCACACTGATTTTCATAGTGGCATTATACACAATTGCCAGAAGATGGAAACAATCCAAGTGTCAACCAATGAATGGATAAACAATATGTGTTATATACATGTGATGTAATACTATGTTGATGGTAAGAAGAAATGAATTGGGACACATATGATAATGTGGATGAATCTTGAAGACCTTATGTTAAGTGAAGTAAGCCAGGCACGAAAGGACAAATATTTCATGGTCTCATTAATATGAGCTAAATACATTTATGGAGTTAAAACCTAGAGTATAGGTTATTAGGAGATAAGAGGAGGGATGAGAAGAATTTCTGATGCTTAACACATACACACGTTTTCATTAATTTGACTGTAGAAGTGTGGAAATTGATAGAGTTGATGGTAACATTATATAGTAAGTAGCAACTGGTTTATAAATGGGATTATAGCTGAGAAGGGTAGGCTAGGGATGTAAATGTCAACTGAAAGAAAGCTAGAAAATAATCTTGGGACTGAATAACACAGTGAACCAGAGATGGATGAGAATTGTGGTTGATGGTACAGATGAAAGAGTGTCCTGAGAACGAAGATAAACTTACTGGTGTTCTGCTGTGGACTTGTGTTTCTAGCAGTGGAAGAAATACCATTGTGGAGACAGTGACTCATGGATGTTCTGGGGTTGGGGAGAAAGAAGAACAGGTGTGATGGGCGAGGCATTGTTGGGACTTGGGAGTAACATTGCAACATTGCAACTGCAGGTACAGGCCATTATATATCCAGCCACAGCCTACAGAGTCGAATGGGAGAGACTGTGGGCTGCAGTGTGGACTGTGGTCCGTGCTTAGTGGCAGTGCTCCAGGGCGTGTTTATCAAGTGCAATGGATGTGCCACACTGATGGGGGATGTTGCTGATGTGGGAGGATGTGAGGGGTGTAGGGAGCGGAGCATGTGGGAATCCTCTGTATCTTCTCTGTGACATTTATGTAATTGAAGAATCTTTTAAAAAATAAAAAAAAGTGAAAAAAGAGTGTCCTGAGAGATTGAGCGGTGAAGAATTTTCTTGTTTTTTGTTATTATTATTTTTACTGAAATAATGAAAATGGCCTAATAATGATTGAAGTGATAAATGCACAACTAAGTGATTATACCAAATACATTGAATGTACACTTCAAATTAATTGAATGCTTTATTAATATGTATCAATAAAATTGATTTGTTTGAAAAAAAAAAGTGTCCTTCTGTGAGCTATAGCAGATATACGTCACATTGCCGTGTAGTGAGAATGTGGAGAAGCATGGGGAAAATACAATTGTGTGACCTATGGGCTGTGGCTAACAGCAATACTGTAAAATATTCTTGCATCAATGCCAAAGATGTACTGTGTTGATAATATGCAGGGGATATGGAAAAAGTGTGCCAAATGTACGCTATGGACCATGGTTGGTCGTAATAGTCTGATGATATTATCTCATAAACTGTAAAAAATTTTCCACCACTGTGTGGTGTGTTGGTGAAGGAGTGTTATATGGGAATTTTACACAGGTGCATGATTGTTTTGTAAGTTCACAACCTCTGTAATAAAAATATTTTTTAAAAAAATAATAGGGTGGGTTGGGAGAGAATGGTAGAAAGATGGCAGAGAAGGAAGCTCTAGGAATCAGTTCCACCACCAAAAACAAACAAACTAAAAACGTTACTGAACTGCCAGGAACTGTCTGAATCAATTATTTTGGAACTCTGGAGTCTAAGGGAACACTACAGCACCCAGGGAAGAGCTGGACACAGGCTGTAAATTATGGTAAATATGAGTTTCACCTTTGTTGCAGTAGCTATCATCTCTCATCCCCCAGTCAGGTGGCAGGCAACAGTGGTGACTTCAGCCTGGGCTCCTGGTGCAGTTTGTTGGTGCCAGGATTGGCTATAAGGATCAAGTCCTCTGAAATCCAGGGGTGTGTGGTTGGATTGCTGATCCAGCTTTTGATCAGTTACTTCATATCACTGGGGACTGGCTTTGAGGGTAGCCATTGGTCCAATCACCCTCAGCCAAAATGACAGAGTATATTAAAGAGGCAGTAACAGTTTTGTTTTATTTTTTAAAGATTTATTTTATGTATTTCTCTCCCCTTCCCCCTTGTTGTCTGCTCTTTGTGTCCATTTGCTGTGTGCTTATCTGTGTCTGCTTGTATTCTTGTCAGGCAGGACTGGGAAACTGTTGATTTTTTATTGTTGTTGCACATCTTGCCGCATCAGCTCTCCATGTGTGTGGTGCCACTCCTGGACAGGCTGAGCTTTTTTCGCACAGGGCAGCTCTCCTCACAGGGTGCATTCCTTGCACATGGGGCTCCCTTATGCGGGAGACACCCCTGCATGGCACGGCATTCCTTGTGCACAGCAGCACTACACATGGGCCAGCTCACCACATGGGTCAGGAGGACCTGGGTATTGAACCCTGGACCCTCCATATGGTAGGCAGATGCTCTATCTGTTGATCCACAACTGCTTCCCATGTACCAGTGTTTTTACTTCTCTTTCCCTGTACATTCTTCAATTGGGGGCAAAAATTGTTTGGAAAAATCACAAATTGATGGCTCCAGCCCTAATAACAACAACAACAAAAAAAATCTAGCAGTCAAAGAGGATTGGGAGAACAAGATTTCCAGAATAATAACAAGGTAATACTCAGAATTTCCAGTTCTCAACAACAAAAAAAACTGCAAAAACACACCAATAAGTGGGAATGTATGACCTAGTCATGGGAAAAATGAATTCCAGAAACCATTCCTGAGGAAGCTCAAATATTGGAACTATTAGTCAAAGACTTTAAAAATGAACTGTCCTAAATACGTTCAATGAGCTAAAGGAATCCATGTACAAAAAAAAAGAAAAAAAGGAAATTAGTAAAACATTGTATGAACAAAATGAAGTTATAGAAACTGTGAAAAAGAAACAAACAAGTTTTAGAGCTACAAAGTAAAGTAATTGAAATGAAAAATTCACTAAGCAGATTAAAGAGCTGATGTGAACAGGCAGAAAAAAAAATCAGTGAACTTGAAGACAAGGCAATTGCAATTATTAGGTGTGAGGAGAAGAAATAAAGTGTGAAGAAAAATGAAGATGGACCTGTGGGACACTATCAAGCATACCAATCTACTCATCATTGGAATTCTAGAAGGATGAGAGAGAAAGGGGCAGGAAAAACATTTGAAGAAATAAAGCTGTAAACTTCCTAAATCTGATTAAAGACATGAATATAAACATCTAGGAAGCTCAACAAATTCCAAGTTGGATAGTTGCAGTGCTACACCAAAACATATTATAGTGAAATTGACAAAATCCAAAGACAGAATTTTGAAGGCAGAAAGAGAAGCAACTTGCCACATACCAGGGCTCCTCAAGATTAAGAGCATATTTCTTATCAGAAACCATGGAGGCCAGAAAACAATGGGATGAAATATTTAAAGTCTGAAGAAAACCCTATCTACCAAGAATTCTATATCTTATAAAAATTTCCTTCAAAATGAAGGGAAAATGTAGGCCTTTATAAACAACAACAACAACAAAACTGAAAGCATTGTGACATTTTGAAGAGACCCTTTGAGTAGATTAATCCCTAATTAAGGTACCCTTTGATTAGATCACTTTTGATAAGATCACTCTAGGGCCTTTGATTGAACTACATCAGTGAGGCATTACTCAGGTTGGGTCTCCACACTCTTGCTGAAGTATTTTATAAACTAACTACTGAAAGCAGAAACACATAGAGAAAGAGTGCTGCCATTTTACCCTGCCCTGTGTGAGTGGACTAAAGAAATCTCAAGAAGCTGAGAGGCCAGAAGATGGAGTCAATACAGCACACAAGCACAGAAAGAGGCCCCTGAGAAGCTAGGCCCACAGAGGAGCTCAAAGCTGAAGATACAAGCCCTGCCATATTTTTGACCACCCACAGCTGAGCTTGAGGAGAAAGCAGTCTGGAGGAGAAGGCAGAGACCAAGGCAGAAAGTCACCATTTTGTCTTGCCACATGGCAGGAGTCCAGGATCTGCCAGCAGCTAACCTTTGAGGAGAAAGCATCTCTGATTGTGCCTTGATTTTCACATTTTCACAGCTTCAGAACTGTAAGCTTTTACCCTAATAAATTCCCTTTATAAAAGCTAACCCATTTTTTATATTTCACTCTCAGCAACTTTAGTAAACTAAAACAAGTTCATTACTAAAAGAACTATCCTACAAGAAATACTAAAGGGTGATTGTCAGGCTGAAATAAAAGGATACAATACAGTAGCCTGAAACCATAACAAGAATTAAAGAACACTGTTAAAGGTAACTACATAGTTAAATGTAAAACCCTGTAGTATTGTACTTTTGGTTTGTAACTGATCCCCCCTCCCCCATATGACTTAATAGGCAAATGTGTAAAGAAAATATTTAAAATCTGTGCTAATGAGTATACAGGGTATAATCTAAGACAATATCAATTTAGATGGGGAGGGATGGATTTATATAGAATTAAAGAGCTTATATACTACTGAAATTAGGTTGGTACTGATTGAATTAGATTGTTATAAGTTTAAAATATTAATAGTAATTACAAAGGAAACCACTGAGAAATTCACTAAAACATATAGAGAAAAAGAAAGAATGAGGAAATCAACATATAGAGTGACTTTATTTATTTGTTTATCCTGAATCCTTCATTGTTTGCACTTGCTGTGTCTATTTTCTTCCTTGATTCTTTAGGAGGCACCAGGAACTGAACCCAGGACCTCTGATGTGGGAGGAAGGGACTAATTACTTGAGCCACCTCCATTCCCTGCTTTCTTGTGTCTCTCATTATATTTTCCTTCTTGTGCCTCTTGTTGCATCATCTTGTTGTGTCAGCTTGCTGCACCTGCCTATCATGCCAGCTCCTTGTATTCTTTAGGAGGCACTGGGAAATGAACCATGGACCTCTCATATGATAGGCAGGAGCTCAGTCACTTGGGAAGCCACATCTGCTTCCCTATATTATATTGTCAGACAAAATATTTTTAAGTCTAAAATGATTACAAGAGACAAAGAAGGATATTATATATTGATAAAATGTCCAACCCAGGGGAGCAGATGTGGCTTAAGAGACTGGGCTCCCATCTACCATATAGGAGGTCCAGGGTTCGATTTCTGGGGCCTCCTGGTGAAGGCAAGCTGGCCCATGTGACAAGCTAGCCCAAGTGGATAACTGGCCTGTGTGGAGTGCAGGCTTACATGAGTGCTGGCCCATGCAGGAGTGCTGGCCCACACAGGAGTGCTGGCCTGCATGGAATGCTGGCCTGTGCAGAGAGCGGGCACAGCAAGATGACACAACAAAAAGAGACACAATGAAGAGACAACAAGAGACGCAGCAGACCAGGGAGCTGAGGTGGCACAAGAGATTGAGCGCCTCTCTCCCACTCCAGAAGGTCCCAGGGTCAGTTCCCAGTGCTGCCTAAAGAGTAGACTAGCAGACACAGAAGAACATACAGTAAATGGACACAGAGAGCAGACAACGAGGGGGGGAGGGAGAAATAAATAAGTGAAATAAATCTTTTTGAAAGAGAGACACAGCAGAGCAGGGATAAATTTTTTTTTAACTTAAAAAAAAAAAAAGGTCCATTACAGAAATAAGAAAGCAATTATAGACATGTACCTTACAACAGAGTCCCAAAATACATGAATTAAAAATAGACAGAATTGAAGGGAGAAATAAATAATTCTACAATAATACTGGAGATTTCAATACACCATTTTCAATAATGGATAGAACATCTAAGGAGAAAAGCCCTAATCAACATATATAGAACATTCCACCCAATAATAGCAGAATACATATTCTTCTCAAGTGCACATGGAACATTTTCCCAAATAGACCACATGTTAGGCCACTAATCAAATCTTAAGAAATCTTAAGTGAAATCATACAAAGTATCTTCTCAGATCACAATATGGAATAAAGCTAGAAATCAATTTCAGAAGGAAAACTGGAAAATTTACAAATATTAGAAATTAAACAGTCAATGGGTCAAAGAAGAAATTACATGGGAAATTAGGAAATATCTTGAGACAAATGAAAAGAAAAATGCAACATACCAAAATTTATGGGATGCAGTAAAGTCTGTGCTCAGAGGAAAATTTATAGCTTTAAATGCCTATATTAGAAAAGAAGAAACCACAAATCAATAACCTAACTTCACACCCAAAGAAACTAGAAAAATAAAAGCAAATTAAACCCAATATTAGTAGAAGGAAGGAAATATTAAAGATTAGAGCAGACATAAATTAAATAGAGAATAGATAACAATAGAGAGAATAAACAAAACCAAAAGTTGGTTTTTTGAAAAGATCAACAAAATTGACAAACCTTTAGCCAGAGTGACAAATAAAAAGACAGGAAAAAAATAACTAAAATTAGAATGAAAGTGGGGACATTACTACCGACCTTACAGAAATAAAAAGGATTATAAGAGGGTACTATGAATACTTATATGTGATAAATTAGAAAACCTAGATGAAAAGGACAAATTCCCAGAAACATACAAACTACCTAATCTGATGTAAGATCTCAATAGATCTCTAACAAGTTAAGATTTAATCTGTAATCAAAATATTATCAAAAAAGAAAAGTACAGGACCAGGTGGTTTCACTGCTGAATTCTACAAAACATTTAAATTTTTTTTTTTTTTATTTATTTAATTTCCTCCCCTCCCCTGGTTGTCTGTTCTTGGTGTCTATTTGTTGCGTCTTGTTTCTTTGTCTGCTTTTGTTTCTTTGTCCGCTTCTGTTGTCATCAGCGGCACGGGAAGTGTGGGCGGCGCCATTCCTGGGCAGGCTGCTCTCTCTTTTCTCGCTGGGCGGCTCTCCTCACGGGCGCACTCCTTGCGCGTGGGGCTCCCCTACGCGGGGGACACCCTTGCATGGCACGGCACTCCTTGCGCGCATCAGCACTGCGCATGGCCTGCTCCACACCGGTCGAGGAGGCCCGGGGTTTGAACCGCGGACCTCCCATATGGTAGACGGACGCCCTAACCACTGGGCCAAAGTCCGTTTCCCTCTACAAAACATTTAAAGAAGATATAACACCAATCTTTCTTGAACTCTTCCAAAATTAAAAAAAAGAAGAGGAGGGATTATTTCATAACTCATTCAATGAGGCCAGATTACCCAGATACCAAAGCCAGAAAATGACTTTAAAAGAAAAGAAAATTTTAGACCAATATCCCATATGAATATAGATGCAAAAATCCCCAACAAAATACTGGAAAATCAAACCTAATAGTATATTAAAAGGATTATATACAGGGAGCAGATGTAGTTCAAGTAGTTGAGCACCTGTTTCCTACATATGAGATCCCAGGTATGATCCCCAGTACCTCTTAAAAACAAACAACTAAAAATCAACTCAGGGGAGCCAATATAGCTCAGTGGTTGAGTGCCAGCTTCCCACATATAAAGTCCCGAGTTCAAACCCCGGACCTGGTACCTCAATAAATAAATAAATAAATAGATAGATAAAATTTAAAAGGGGGTATATATCATAACCAAGTTCAGTTTATTCCAGGAAAGTAAGGATGGTTCAATGTAAGAAAATAATTTGATATAATACACCACATTAATAGAATGAAGTGGAAAATAAAAAGATCATCTCAGTGGAAAATAAAAAGATCATCTCAGTTGGTACTGAAAAGGCATTTGACAAAATACAAAATCCTTTCATGATGAAAACACTCGAAAAAGCAGGAATAGAAGGGAACTGTTTTCCTTTTAAACCTGATAGAGGCCATTTATGAAAAACCCACAGCAAATAGCACGTTCAGTGGTGGAAGACTGAAAGTTTTTCCCAAAGATCAGGGAAAAGCCAAGGACGCCCACTGTCACCACTGTTACTCAACATTGTAATGGAAGTTCTTGCCAGAGCAGCTGGACAAGAGAAAGAAATAATAGACATCCAGACTGGAAAGGAAGAAGTTAAATTATCTGTTTTCAAAAATGACGTATACCATATATAGAAAGTCCCAAAGAATCCACAAGCAGAAAATACTAGAATTAATAAATGAATTCAGCAATGGTAGCTAAACATGCAGATGTCAGTTGGTTTTCTATACACTGGTAATGAACAATTTGAAAAGGAAATTAAGAAAACAATTCCATTTACAATAGCATTCAAATGAATAAAATACCTAGGAATAAATTGAACACTTTGGATGAATTGTATGCTTTATTAATATATATCAATAAAGTTGATTTATTTTTAAAATAAAATAAACCTAAAACATTTTTTATTTAAATAAAAATTTAACCAAGGAGTTGAAAGACTTGTACACTGAAAACTACAAATCATTGCTGAAAGAAATTAAAGACAACCTAAATAAATGGAAAAACATTTTGTGTTCATGAGTTGGAAGACTTAATATTGTTAAGATGCCAATTCTACCTAAAATGACCTACAAATTCAATGCAATTCCTATCAATATTCTAGCAGTCAGAAATGGAAAAGCTGATCCTCAAATTCATGTGGATGTGACTCAGGCAACTGGTGGTTCAGTCCCAGTGCCTCCTAAAGAAGACAGTGGGTTGGTATGATGGGAAGGTACAGGAGGCTGACAAAACAAGAGACACAAAAAGAGGGAACATGAGAGACACAACAAAGTGGGGAGCAGAGTTTCCCAGTGCCTCCTAAAGAAGACAGCAAACTGATGCAACAGGATGATGCAACAAGAGACACGAAGAGTAAAAACAATGAGAGAAACAACAAAGCAGGGAGTGGAGAAGGCTCAAGTGATTAGGTACCTCCCACCCATATCAGAGGTCCCAGGTTTGGCTCCTAGTGCCTCCTAAAGAAACAAGGAAGAGGAACAGACTCAGTAAGTGAAAAACAACAAGGGGGTGGGGAGAAACAAATAAACTAAATCTTACAAAAATAATGATTAGGAAAATGCAAATCAAAACTACAAGGGAAGCGGACTTGGCTCAGTGGTTAGGGCATCCGTCTACCACATGGGAGGTCCGCGGTTCAAACCCCAGGCCTCCTTGACCCATGTGGAGTTGGCCCACATGCAGTGCTGATGCGCACAAAGAGTGCCGTGCCATGCAGGGGTGTCCCCATATAGGGGAGCCCCACGCGCAAGGAGTGCGCCCCGTAAGGAGAGCCGCCCAGCATGAAAGAATGTGCAGCCTGCCCAGGAATGGTGCCGCTCACACGGAGAGCTGACACAACAAGATGACGCAACAAAAAGAAACACAGATTCCCGTGCCGCTGACAACAACAGAAGCGGACAAAGAACATGCAGCAAATAGACACAGAGAACAGAAAACTGGGGCGGTGGGGAAGGGGAGAGAAATAAATAAATAAATCTTTTTTTTAAAAAAAGTAAAACTACAATGAGATATCATTTCATACCTATCAGAATGGCCACTGTTAAAAAGACAGAACTGCTAGTGTTGGAGAGGATATGGAGAGATAGGAATACTTATTCACTGTTGTGGGAATGTAGAATGGTAAGGCCACTGTGAAGGAATGTTTGGCAGTTCCTAAAAAAGTTGAATATAGATATTCCACGTGCCATACAATACCACTATTGGGTATATACCCAGAAGAACTGAGAGCAGTGACAAGAACAGACATCTGTACACCAATGTTCATAGTGACATTATTCACAATTGCCAAAAGTTGGAAACATCCCAGGTGTCTGTCAACCAATGAATGGATAAACAAACTGTGGTGTATTCACACAATGGAATATTATGCAGTTGTAAGAAGAAATGAAGTCATAAAGCATAGGACAACATGGATAGACCTGGAGGACATTATGTTGAGTAAAGCAAACCAGACACAAAAGGACAAATAGTATATGATTGTGGTTCTATGAACTAAATATATTGTGTAACATATTGTATAATTCCATTTAATAAAATGTAAATACAAAATGATTATAAAGATAAAATTTGATAAGTGGTTACATGGAGCTAAGGAAGGTATGTTAAGGGGTGTGGATTTTTTCTTTTTGGAGTAATCATACTAAAATGTTTTGTGATGATGAATGTACAACATTGTGATTATACTAAAAGCCATTGATTGTATACTTTGGGTAGAGTGTATGGTATGTGAATGTATCTCAATAAAATTGCTTAATAGATAAATAATTGTGCAGGAGTAGCCAGAAATAGGAGCTGTGTATAGCAGGGGAAACATAGATTGAGAGGTGAAGAATTTTCTTGTTTGTTTTTTGTTTATTATTATTATTGAAATAATGAAAATGCTCTAATAATGATTGAAGTGATGAATGCACAACTATGTGATTATAACAAATACCATTGATTATATCACTTTGGATGAATTGTATGCTTTATTAATATGTATCAGTAAAAATGATGGAAAGGGGGAGGGGAGGGAGGGAGGAAGGAAGGAAGGACCAACAACTCAACAACAAAAAGATGACCCAAGTGAAAAATGGACCATGGATTTGAGTAGACATTTTTCCAAAGAAGATATTTAAATGGTCAATAAATGTGCGAAAAGATGCTCAATATCATTATCATTAGAGAAATGCAAATTAAATTCAATATGATACCACTCACACCCACTAGAATGGCTCTTATTAAAAAAATAAAAAGGAAAATAATAAATATTGGCAAGGATGCAGACAAATAAGAACCATTGTATATTGTCGGTGGGAATGTTAAATGGTGCTGCCTCTGTGGAAAACAGTTTGGCAGTTCCTCAGAAAGTGAAACACAGAATTATGATAGGACCTGGCAATTGGCAATTCCATGCCTAGGGATATACTCCCAGAGAATTGAAAGCAGGGATTTGAACAGGTATGTGTACACTGATACTCATTATGGCATTATTCACCATTGCCAAAAGGTGAAAGCAAACCAAGTCTCCATCAACAGATGAATGGATATTCAAATGTGGTGTATCCATACAATGGAATATTATTCAGCCGTATAAAGGAATGAAGTTCTGATACATGGGACAAGATGTGAGAATCTTGAAGACATGTTGAGTGAAATAAGCCAGACACAAAAGGACAAAGATTGTATGATTTCTTTTGTATAAAATATTTAGAATAAGCAAATTCATAGATACAGAAAGCAGAATAGCAGGTACCAGGTATAAGGGAAGGGAAGAGTAGGGAGTTACTACAAAATGAGTATGAGTTTTGGTTTGTGATGATGAAAAGAATCCAGAAATTGATAGCGATATAATTTACACAGTATTGTCAATGTATTTAATGTGAAAGAATTGTCCATTGAAAATGGTTTAAATCATTTTACGTTATATATATTTTACTATTAAAAATAAATAAATAAATAAGGATTTTTTCCTTTTGGAGTAATGAAAAACATCTGAAAATTGACTAAGGTGATGACAGTGCAACTCTGATGAAAATGAGAGCCACTGAGTGTACACTTTGAATGGATCGTATAAAGCATGGGACTGTGTAACACAGTGATTCCTGTGGTGGAAGATGGAGTGGGGTTAACAGGACAAATATAAAAACACCCTCTCATGGCTTATGACAAATATAGGACTAATTCAAGGTGTTAATAAATGGGTGGTAAATTAGTCAGCCAAAGGAGTACTGATGCAAAGTACCAGAAATCCGTTGGCTTTTATAAAGGGTATTTATTTCAGGTAGAAGCTTACAGTTGTAAGGCCCTAAAGAATCCAACGCAAGGTATCATAAGAGGTACTTTCCTACCCAAAGTCTGTTGCCACGTGTTGAGGCAAGATGGTGGGTGACGTCTGCGAGGGTTCAGCCTTCCTCTTCCCTCTTCAGGCTCCGTGGGTCCAGCCTCTTCCAATCTCAGCCAAGGACCGGCGTAGGGCTCATCTCTCTTCCCGGGGCTCGTTTCTTTCTGGGCTCAGCCGTGCTGGTCTTGTCACGGGTCAGCTGTAATCTATCAGGTAGATGACTCAATTGTCTTCCTGGGGCCCCAGGATCCTCTTCCACGTCTATGGAGCTTTCTATTTTTTTCACATATCCGCCTCTGAGTTCCTCATTGAGCATCCGTTTACATAGCCCACCAAGGCGGCAGGGACTCAACCCTGCACGCCCTAACAATGTGGCCATTTCAAAGTCCTAATCTTTAACAAAGTAAGTGTAAAGGCTTTGAATTATATCAGTTAAAGGGTATCATGCCCAGAGGAACAGACCAGTTTCAAACATAATCATTATTTTTTTTGAAATTCATAAATATTATCAAACTGCTACAGGTGGGTTGGGAGAAAAATACACCAAATGTAAGATATTGGCTGTAGTTAGTGGTAATAGTTAGTAGTTATATATGTGTGTGTGTGTGTGTGTGTGTGTGTGTGTGTTTTTAGTACCAGGGGCTGGGGATTTAACCTGGGACCTCATATGTGGGAAGCTGGTGCTCAACCAGCTTGAGCTTGTTGAGGCACATTGGCTTTCCTGAGTTGGTTTTTTACATTTGTTTTGCTTGTTGTTTGTTTTTGTTTTTTCAGGAGGCACTGGGAACTGATCCTGGGCCCTTCCACATGGGAGGCGGGCATTCAATCCTTTGAGCCACATCCACTATTAGTAGTAATATTTTGACAATGCCTTTTCTTTTTTTTTCTCTTTTTAAATTTTTAAAAAAGATTTATTTATTTATTTCTCTCCCCTTCCCTCCCGCCCCACTTGTCTGTTCTCTATGTGTATTTCCTGCATGTTCTTCTTTGTCCACTTCTGTTGTTGTCAGCGGCATGAGAATCTGTTTCTGCATCTTGTTGTGTCAGCTCTCCGTGTGTGCGGTGCCATTCCTGGGCAGGCTGAACTTTCTTTCGTGCTGGGAGACTCTCCTTATGGGCGCACTTCTTGCACGTGGGGCTCCCCTATGCGGGGGACACCCCTGCGTGGCAGGGCACTCCTTGCGTGCATCAGCACTGCACGTGGGCCAGCTGCGCACGGGTCAAGGAGGCCCGGGGTTTGAACCGCGGACCTCCCATGTGGTAGGCGGACACCCTAACCACTGGGCCAAGTCCGCTTCCCATGATAATGCCTTTTCATAGTTTGTAACAAATGTTTCACAACAATGCAAGGTGGTGGGGTGGTGACATATGGGAGCCCTAAATGATAATATGCTTTTTGTTTTTTGGTAACTTCACAACTTTTATCATAGACTCGTAATTTTTTTTAACAAATCAATTTTATTAATATATATTAATGGGAAGCAGATTTGGCTCAACTGATAAGAGTGTCCACCTACCAGATGGGAGATCCAAGGTTCAAATCCAGGGCCTCCTGACCCATGTGGTGAGCTGGCCCACGCGCAGTGCTGATGCACGCAAGGAGTGCCGTGCCACGCAGGGGTGTCCCCTGTGTAGTGGAGCCCATGCACCAGGAACGCGCCCTGTAAGGAGAGCCACCCTGCGCAAAGAAAAAAAAAAGGAGTGGCGCCGCACAAACAGAGAGCTGATGCAGCAAGATGACACAACAAAAAGAGACACAAATTCCCGGTGCCACTGACAAGAATGCAAGCAGACACAGAACACAGAGAATGGACACAGAGAGCAGACAATGGGGGGTAGGGAAAAGGGGAGAGAAATAAATAAAAAATAAATCTTAAAGAAGATATATATAGACAGATGAAGCATAAATCCATCCAAAGTGATCAATCAAAGGTATTCAGCATAATTACATAGTTGTGCATTATCACTTCAATCATTATTAGAGCATTTTCATTATTTCAATAGCAATAAAAATAAAGGGGAAAAAAGAGCAAACAACAAAAAATACTCATCACCTTTCAATCTCTCTATGCTTCTCCTGCCATAATAGCTGCTATTCTGTTTCCATCTCTCTTGTTTGTATTTATATTTTGTAAAAACAGTCATAGATACAATATTACCCATATTCATATTTTACATGAGGTTTCACTATGTCATACAGTCCCATGTTAAATTTTGCTTTCTTCTAGTAATATACATGTCCTTAATACATTCCCTGTCAACCACAATCATACCCACATTATAGCCCTGATAGTTACAAATATTATGATGTGCTTTCATCATTTCTAGTCATTTCCAAAGATTTACAAACAACCAACTTTTTATCAGTTCTGCACAGATTAACCCTCAGCTTTTCTGTTCTCTACACTCATTCTATTTCCTGGTGACCTATATTCTAATTATTAACTCCATGAATTTACACAATATATTTAGTTCATGTTAGCACAGTCATATATTATTTGATCTTTTGTGTCTGGCTTGCTTCACTCAACAAAATGTCCTCTGGTTCATCCATGTTGTCATATACTTCATTTCTTCTTACACCTGCATAATATTCCATCTAATGTATACACCACAATTTATTTATCCATTCATCAGGTGATGGGCATCTGGGTTGTTTCCATCTTTTGGCATTTGTGATATTGCTGAAATGAACATTGGTGTGCAGATGTCTGTTTGTGTCACTGCTCTCAGTTCTTCTGGGTATATACCTAGCAATGGTATTGCCAGGTCACATGTCCAAGACTATATTCAATTTTCTTAGCAACTGCCAAAGAGCCCTCCACAGAGGCTGTACCATTCTACCTTCCCACCAACAGTGAATAAGCATTTCTATCTCTCCACATCCTCTCCAATATTTACAGTTTTCCAACTTTTTAATAGTGGCCAGTCTAATAGGTATGAAAAGATATTTCATTGTAGTTTTGATTTGCATTTTTCTAATCACTAGGGATGTTGAACATTTTTTCATGTGTTTTTTTTTGCCATTTGTATTTCTTCTTTGGACAATTGTCTATTCAAGTCTTTTGCCCATTTTTTAGTTAGGTACTTTGTCTTTTTATTGTTGAGTCATAGCATCTCTTTATATATCATGGACATTAAACCCTTATAGGATATGTGATTTCCAAATATTTTCTCTCATTGAGTCAACTGCCTTTTCACCCTTTTGACAAAGTCCTTTGAGGTGCAAAAGTGTTTAATTTTGAGGAGGTCCCATTTCTCTATTTTTATCTTTTCTTGATTGTGCTCTTAGTATAAGGTTTAAGAAACTACTGCTTATCTTGATGTTTTCCTGCATTTTCTTCTAGGAATGTTATAATTTTTGCTTTTATATTAAGGTCCTTGATCCATTTTGAGTTTATTTTTGCATAAGGAGTAACATAGGAGTCCTCTTTCTTTCTTTTGGAAATGGATATCCTGTCTCCCAGCACCATTTGTTTAACAGGCTGTTCTGGCCCAGCTGGAAGGGCTTCACAGCCTTGTCAAAAATAATTTGAGGGAAGCGGACATGGCTCAATTGATAGAGCATCCGTCTACCATATGGAGGGTCCAGGGTTCAAACCCAGGGCCTCCTGGCCTGTGTGATGAGCTGGCCCATGCACAGTGCTGCCGTGCACAAGAAGTGCTGTGCCACACAGGGACGTCCCTGCATAGGGGTGCCCCACGTGCAAGGAGTGCGCCCCACAGGGAGAGCCGCAAAGTGCAGCCTGTCCAGGAGTAGCGCCACACACATGGAGAGCTGATGCACCAAGATGACACAACAAAAAAGAGATGCAGTTTCCCAGTGCCACCGGATAATGCAAGCGGACACAGAAGAACACAGTGAATGGACACAGAGAGCAGACAATGGGGTGGAAGGAGAGAGAAGTAAATAAAAAATAAATCTTTTTAAAAAATCATTTGACTTTAGATGTGAAGGTCTATTTCTGAGACCTTGATGTAATTCCATTAGACAATCTGCTGTCTTTATGCCAGTGCCATGCTGTTTTTACCACTATAGCAAAGAAACATGCTTTAAAGTCAGAAAGTAAAAGCCCTCCTCTAACTATGTTCTTTTTAAAGGCATTTTTGGCTATTCAGGGCCCTTCCAAGTAGATTTGGAAATTACCAAATCAAATAAATTATTTGTAACTTACAAATAAATTTGATAATTGGCTTTTCCATTTCTGCAAAAAAGACTGTTGGGGTTTTGGGGGGAGATTATGTTGAATCTGTAAATCAGTTTGGGTAGAATTGACATCTTAATGATATTTAGTCTTCCAGCCCATTAACATTTTTTAAAGTTTTCTTTGGTTTCTTTTAGCAATGTTTCTAGTTTTCTGAATACAGGTTCTTTATGGTTAAGTTTATTCCTATACATATGATTCCTTTAGTCTCTATTATAAATGGAAATTTTTATGATTTCCCCCTCAGATTGCTCATGAGTAGTTTATAGAAACACTATTTCCTAGTGTTTTTTGCATATTAGTCTTATATCCTGCCACTTTACCAAACTCATCTGTTCTAGTAGCTTTGTTGTGGATTTTTCAGGATTTCCTAAATGTACAATTATATCATCAGCAAATAGTGAAAGTTTTACATCTTCCTTTCCTATTTGGATGCCTGTTATTTTTCTTTCTTGCCTAATTGCTCCAGCTAGAACTTCTAGCACAGTATTGAATAACAGTGGTGACAGTGGGCATCCTTGTCTTGTTCCTGACCTCAGCAGGAAAGCTTTCAGTCTTTCACTGTTTAGTCCAATGCTGGTTGTAGGTTTTTCATAAACTCACTTTACCATATCGAGAAAGCTTCCTTCTGTTCCTATCTTTTGGAGTGTTTTATCAAGAAGGGATGCTATAGTTTTTCAAATGCCTTTTCTGCATCAGTTGAGAGGATCAAGTGATTTTTCTTCTTCAATGTATTATTTTTTTATTACACGAATTGATTTTCTTGTGTTGAAACACCCTTGGTTACCTAGGATAAAACCCACTTGATTGCATTGTATAATTCCTTTAAGGTGCTTTTGGATTCAGTTTGCAAGTATTTGATGAGGAAATTTGCATCTATATTCAAATATTGGTTGGCAATTTTCTTTTTTTGCAGTATCTTTATCCGGTTTTGGTATTATGGTGATGTTGGCTTCATAGAATGAGTTTGGTAGCTTTCTTTCCCATTCAATTTTTCGAACAACTTAAGCAAGATTAGATCGTTTTTGAATGATTGGTAGAGTTCACCTGTGAAGCCATCTGCCCCTGGGCTTTTTATCTTGGGGAGATATTTGATGACTGCTTCAATCTCTTTACTTGATTGGTTTGTTGAGGTCTTCTATTTCCTCTAGGGTCAGTGTAGGTTGTTCTTGTGTTTCTAGGAATTTATCCATCTCATCTACATTGTCTAGTTTTTTGGTGTAAAATTGTTCATGGCATTCTCTTATGATCTCTCATTTTTCTGTGGGGTCAGTGGTAATGTCCCCCCCTCTCAGTTCTGATTTTAATTATTTTCAACTTCTTTCCTTTTTCCTTTGATAGTCTAGCTAAGTGTTTGTCAGTTTTGTTGGTCTTTTCAAAGAAACAACTTTTGGTTTTGTTGATTCTCTCTATTGTCTTTTTGTTCTTCATTTCATTTATTTCTTTTCTGATCTTTACTATATCTTTCCTTTCACTTGGTTTAGGATTAGTTTGCTGCTCTTTTTCTAGTTCCTGCAGGTATGCAGTTAGATCTTCAATTTTAGCTCTTTCCTCTTTTTTTTTTTAAGATTTATTTTTTATTTATTTTTATCCCTCCCCCCCAGTTGTCTGCTCTCTGTGTCCATTCACTGTGTGTTCTTCTATGACCGCTTCTATCCTTATCAGTGGCACCAGGAATCTGTGTTTCTTTTTGTTGCATCATCTTGTTGTGTCAGCTCTCCGTATGTGCGGCACCATTCTTGGGCAGGCTGCAATTTCTTTCACGGTGGGCGGCTCTCCCTACGGGGCGCACTCCTTGCACGTGGGGCTACCCTACACGGGGGACACCCCTGTGTGGCAGGGCACTTCTGGTGTGCATCAGCATTGTGCATGGGCCAGCTCCACATGGGTCAAGGATGCCTGAGGTTTGAACCGTGGACCTCCCAGTTGGTAGGCAGACACCCGATCCATTGGGCCAAGTCTGCTTCCCTCTTTCTTCTTTTTTAATGTAAATATTGAGGGCTATAAAATTCCCTCTCAGCACTGTCTTTGCAGTATCTCATAGGTTTTTATATATTCATTTGTCTTGAATATTTACTGAATTCTTTTGCAGTTTCTTCTTTGACCCACACATGATTTAAGAGTGAGTTGTTTAATCTCCATATATTTATGAATTTCCCTTTTCCTGTCCATTATTGATTTCTGGCTCCATTCCATTATGATCAGAGAAAGTGTTTTGTATGATTTCAATCTTTTAAAATTTATTGAGATGTTTGTGATCCAACATATAATCTATCCTGGAGAAGGATCCATGAGTGCTTGTAAAGAATGTATATCCTGCTGTTTTGGGTGTAATGTTCTACAAATGTCTTTTAGGTCCAGTTCATTTATTGTATTATTCATGTTCTCTGTTTATTTATTCTCTGTCCTGAGGTTCTATCCAATGCTGAAAGTGGTGTATTGATTTCCAACTATTATTGTAGAGACATCTATTTCTCTTCACTTTTGCCAGTGTGTGTCTCATGCATCTTGGGGAACCCAGGTTAGGTGCATAAATATTATTAAATATAATATTAATGCATAAAGTTATTTATTCTTGATGAATTGCCTCTTTTATTAATATATAATATATATTCTATAATTATATAATATAATTGATATATAATTAAAGTTTTCATCCCTTATAGCAGTTTTGCATTTGAAATCTATTTTGTCTGCTATTAGTATTGTTACTCCAGCTCTTTTTTGGTTACTATTTGCATGGAATATTTTTTTTCCCAGCCTTTCACTTTTAATCTGATTGTGTTCTTGGGTCTGAGGTGAGTCTCTTGTAGACAGCCTATAGATGGCTCATATTTTTTAATCCATTCAATCTGTAATGTCTTTTGAATGGAAAGTTCAAGCCATTAACATTCAATGCTATTACTGTAAAGACTTTACTTACTCATTCATTTTATCCTTTACCATTCCATTATCATATCTTAGTATCATCTGTCTTCTTATTCTTTAATTTATCCTTCCTAATAATCTTCATTTCTACACTTCTCCAAGTTTCTCACTCTTGTTTTTTCCTTTCATGTTGTGGCACTCCCTTTAGTATCTCTTGTAAACCTGGTCTTTTGGTAACCTACTCTCATAGTTTTTGTTTGTCTGTGAAGATTTTAAACTCATCCTCATTTATGAAAGCCAGTTTTACCAGATACAGAATTCTTGGCTGGCAAAAACTCTTTTAGTCTGATGTGAGGTCATCATTTCATCTTATTGAGGTTCCCGTGTATGCAATGCCTTGTTTTTCTCTTGCTGCTTTCAGAATCCTCTTTTTATCTCTTATAATTGTCATTCTGAATAGTAGTTGTCTCATAGTATGTCTATTCAGATTTAGTCTGTTTGAGAGTGTGTTGTCTTTCTTGGATAATGATATTTATGTCTTTTGTAAGTGTTGGGATCTCAGATATTCTTACTGCCCCTTTTCCATTCTTTTCTCCTGTAGGGACACCAATAAATGCACCTTTGTGCGTTTCACATTGTCATTTAATTCCCTGAGATACTATTCCAGTTTTTCTATTCTTTTCTCTTTCTGCTCTCTTGTCTTTTCCAGTTCAGATATTTTGTCCTCAAAATCACAATTTCTGTCTGCGCAATTCAAATCTGTTGTTATGTGCCTCTAATGTATTTTTTTTCTTTTTTCTTTTGAGTATTCTTTATTTATTGAATAACTTTTTTAAAGAAATATTTATTTTATTTATTTCTCCCCACCCCTTAATTGTTCACTGGTCTTATTTTTAGGAGGCACTGAGAACCATGCCCAGGAACTCCCATGTAGGAGGGAGGCACCTAATCACTTGAGCCACCTCTGCTCCCTACTGAATATCTTTAAACAAATCATTTATCCACTTTAAGCTTTGGTTTTGCTTATCCAGAAAGTTCATTAATGGTGGCAACTTCCTCAGAGAGCCCCATGAACATTACATGAGTTATCCTGTGTAAAGTACTTGGAACAATGCACATTTAACTTCATTACAGTTACTATGTATAGCTTTCTCTGTTTTCCATGAAATGTTCTTCTTGACAACAATCCCTTCCTCTGGTGGTAAGCAGTTTGAGGCTGGGAATAAGTCCAAATCAAGGCTTCGTCAAGTCAGTGCTTTCTGGGGCTGGCTGTTGACAAACTTTGGTCCTTAGTTTGTCACATGCAAGACACATGGTGGCATCTCCTGGTTTTTCTCTTCTCTTCAGGGTTCCATTGATATTCAGCTTTTTGCTTCCTATGGCTCTCCTCTAATGTATTTTCTTTTTATTTCTTTAAAAAAATTTTTTTCTTTTTCTGGTTTGTTATTTTTTTTCTAATATTTTTTTTTCTTTTGCGGAGAAGGTACTGGAGATTGAACCCAGGGCCTTGTATGTGGGAAGCAGGCATTCAACCACTGAGCTATACCCATTCCTCTCCTCTAATATATTTTTTAAAAGATTTATTTATTTTTCCCCACCCCCTCATTGCTTGCATTTGCTGTGTCTGTTCATCTTCCTTGTTTCTTTAGGAGGCATCAGGACCTCCAATATGGGAGGGAAGCACCTAATCACTTGAACCACCTCTATTCCCTGCTTTGTTGTGCCTCTCATTGTGTTTCTCTTTTTGTGTTTCTTGTTGCATCATCTTTTTGTATCAGCTTCCCATGCTATCCATCATGTCAGCTTGCTTTCTTGCTTGTCCTCTTTAGGAGGCACTGGGAACCTCCACTCCCTGTTTTATTTTGTCTCTCATTATGTCTTTCTTCTTGTGTCTCTTGTTGTGCCAGCTTGCCATGCCTGCCCTTCGTGCCAGCTTTTGTCTTCTTTAAGAGGGACTGGGAACTGAACCAGGGACCTCCATGTGGGTAGGTGGGAGCTTGGTTGGTTGAAACACATCTGCTTCCCTTTAATTTATTTTTAATCTTATCCATCCTGTCTTTCACTCCCATAAGCACTGTTACTTTTCATTGCAGGCTTTCAAATTGTTCTTTATGCTCTCCCAGTGTCCTCTCTTTTTTTTTTTAACATTTATTTTATTTATTTATCCGCCCACCTCGCTGTTGGCTCTACGTCCATTTTGCTGTGTGCTTTCTGTGTCTGTTCATCTTCTCTTTAGGAGGCACCAGGAACCAAACTTGGACCTCCTGTGAGAGGGAGGTGCTCTCTCACTTGAGCCACCTCATCTCCCTGGTTTGTTGTGTCTCTGATTGCCTTTCCTATGTGTTTCTTTTTGTGTCATCTTGTTGCACCATACCTACCTATCACACCTGCTTGCCTTCTCCAGGAGGCACTGGGAACCGAACCTGGGACCTCCCATGTGGTAGGTGGGAGCCCAATTGCTCGAGTTGCATCCACTTCCCCAGTGTCCTGTTAATGTCCTTTATCTCTTCAATCTTATTTTCCTTCATTTCTTTGAATTGATTTAGAAGAGTTGTGTGATTATCACTGATTCTTTGTCTTCTAGCTTGTATCTCATCAGGATATTTGGTTTGTTCTTTTTGTTGGGCCATTAATTCCTATTTTCTAGTATGGCTTGTGATTTTTTGCTGATATCTAGGCATCTGGATATGGAGGTGAATTTACTCTGATGGTCAATTTCTCTCCATCCTAGGTGTGTTTTTTGTTTTGTTTTGTTTTGTTTGTTTTTATCACAGCTCTTCTTTGATTTTTTTTGGTTCAACTTATTCTGCGTCTTTAAAATTGCCTAGCTTAAGTTATCAAAATCATGCTGGGGAAGTGGATGTGGCTCAAGTAGTTGGGGGCTGCCTCCCACATGGGAGGTCCCAGGTTTGGTTCCTGGTGCCTCCTAAAGAAGACAAACAAACAATGAACAGACATTAAGCAAAAACAATGAACAGACAACAAGGAGCAAAACAAAATGAGCAGGAAACAGATATGACTCAAGCAGTTGAGTGCCCACCTCCCACATGGGAGGTCCCATGTTCCCAGTATGTCCTAAAGAAAAAAACAGACAATGAGCAGACAATGAGCACAAACAATGAGCAAAAAACAACAAGCAAAAACAGTGAGCAAACAGACAAGGGAGCCATCTCAGAGGGAAAAAAATCAGGCCAGGGACTCACTAATGGGGCACAGATTTTCTCCCAGCAGTTGGGGTTTAAAAGAAACCTAAAAGCAGTTTTTCTCCTTGCAATTTCCTTGCTGGCCAGCAGATGGTGCTCACTGGTGAACCTTTCCAGGGAGGTGTTTCTTTCAACCTTGACTTTCCTGTGTTTCTGGTCTGGCCAGAGCCAAAATTCAAAGTGGGCTTTGTTGTCCATTTTAACTGATGAGAAACCACTCTCCGCCCTTTGATGCACCTGCCCTCCCTCTTATAACAGCTGACAGGAGGAAGAAATCTGTTCCTTTCTCAGTCAGCTGCAGTGAGCCTGGGGTTTTATCCAGTCTTAATGTCTTAAGAGTGGGGGATGGGTCCCTTCCCGGCCACCATGGGGGTTTAGTAACTAAGATTTGTTGTTTTAGGTTCTTCATCTCTCTGTCCCTCACCCTCCTGGAAGTTGCACAGCACTATCCTGGTCTGCTGACTCAAAGCAGGTCCCTCAGACAGTTTTTGGCCCTTTCTCCATTGTAATAGAGTTTAGCCCTGCCTGTCTACACCATCTTCCCAGAATACCTACCTACACTTATTGTTTATTTATGTTCATGTATGAATGATATATTTCAGTAAAATTTTTAAATAAAAATATTAAGCCCTTAGTAAAGTATTCCTTGTTTTACACAATTCCTGACATTTCATTGGTACTTATGTTTTTCTGAGTAAGTTACTAAATACCTTTTTACAATGCTCAGAGCATCAGAATTCACTTAACTATAGAATAAAGTCTCAGAAACCCCAAAATAATAGTCTTTGTCCTGGTTGTGTATTTAGCTTAATCTTTTATTATTACTTTTGGAAATTCACCTTTATAAAATCTATACGCAAACAACAAGGGGTTCTCTCCACTCAGGGAGGGTTGGTGGCAAGGTGCTCTATCAAAACCCTGGAAGGTAGATTTTCTGATATGAAATAGGCTTCTACCTACACTGCTCCAGGGATGTCTAGTGTAGAAGGAAAACATGGGCTTTGGAGCCTGATGTCAGGAGGAATTCTGAGTCTTCTAGTAATTAGGGTGGGACAATGGGCATGTTAACGAACCCCCCTTTCCTCTTCCTTAAAATGGAGATCATATTTTTTTCCTTACCTTTCTCATTCAATTCATCAGCAAATTTCTTCAGCTTTTCTTCAGATTAAAAAAACAACAACAAGAATCCCTGAATCCACTATTATTCATCTCCACTGATACCATCTGTTGAGTCAGAAAGTCTGTGACAAGTGAAATATGGAATAATAATAATAAGGATTTTTTCAGTCCTATATTTATTAAAAGGTAGTGCATACTTTATTTTAGTTTTTCTAAATTAGTATGTATTCTATTTCTAATCTTTAAACCTATCAATTAACATTTCATTTTCCTATTAATTGAATTTGGCATTATATTAGGCTTCAGTTTTGAAGAAGTTTTGGACCACAGAGAGGTTCAGCTATGGCAGGGGAGGAATGCTGGTGTGGGGCATTATTGATGGGGGCACATGGTTGGGGGTGAGTTCTCCAGGGCATGTATATAGGGTACATAAAAATGTTTGGATATATGTGGGGTATTTTCATAGTAGTTACAGTTACAAATGACAACTGAGGGAGTGCTGAGTTCCTACCCAGGGGAGCTCTATCACATTCCCCAGTGGAACAGCAACAATCCCCCAAATGCAACGGCAAAGACCAATGAAGACGAATGGTCCAATGATGGGCCCTTGATACTGATGACTATGCTTATGAGCCTGTGTGCCTGAAATATGAACTAGGTCTCAAGCCACAGGGTGCCTAAGAGTTACCTCCTGAGAGTCTCCATGTTGCTCAAATGTGGCCACTCTCTAAGCCAAACTCAGCATGTAAATGCATTACCTTCCCCCCAGAGTGGGAAATGACTCCCAAGGATGAGCCTCCCTGGCACCAAGGGATTACTACCAATCACTAACTGGTAACACAACTAGAAAGAGACCTTGAATAAAAGGGTAAACTCAGATCAGCAGAATATCTCAGCCTACATGTAGGATTTTGTGTCAAAAACTGCTTTTTGACCTTGAATAAAAGGGAAATGGCAAAGACAAATGAATTTATATGGCTAAGAATCTTCAGAAAAAGTTGGAAGGTCATTAGAGGGGTCACGCTTATGCACACCTCAGCAGGATCCCAGAGACAGCCAAAGTAGATACAACCCCAGGTACTGGTGTTCCTGAGGGCTATGGAAACACACAGGTTTTATGGTCATGGCAGATGGCTCTGGAGTTCAGTGTCATGTCAGTGGGCCCTACTTTGGAATTTGTATTCCTGAATGTGATGGAGTTGGACTCAGATGTGACCTTTCTACACCTGCCTCTTCTGTCACTTTTACTGAACCTGTGGTTGGTGCTAGAGTTGGTGTATACTCAAGAGTATTGAATCTCTGGACTGTCAATGTACCAGCTGGGCCCTGAGCCTCTGCAGAGTTGCAACTCCTACTCTCTTGTTCATTGAACTTACAGGGAGGTGAAGATGGTCAACCACCACAGCAGGGAACTGAGAGTGCCTACAACTGCAAGCAGCAGAATCACATCCATCAGCCATGTGGGATCTAAGCCCCCTTTCAATATAGAGGTGGAGTAGACATCATCATCCCAGAGTCCACAGGATGGAGGAATAAAATATGGATTAGAGCAGACTTACTGATATTCTACTATAGAATGAGTGTGACTAGTAATGGAAGAAATTGTAGCATTGACATGGAGACAGTGGCCCCAGTAGTTGCTGAGGGCAGGGAGAGGGAAGAAGAGATGTGATGTGGGGGTAATTTTGGGACTTGGAGTTATCCTAAATGATATTGCAGGAACAGATACTGGACATTATATATCCTGCCATAACCCACTGAATGTACTGGGGGAGAGTGTAAACTACAATGTGAACTATTATCCATGTGGTGCAGCAATGCTCCAAAATGTATTCACCAAATGCAACGAATGTGCCACAATGATGAAAGAGAATGTTGATGTGGGAGGAGTGGGGCGGGGTGTGTGTGGGGTATTTGGAAACCTCTTATATTTTTTAATGTAACATTTTTTTGTGATCTATGTATCTTTAAAAAAATACAATTGAAAAATGATGAAGGTGGGGTGGGAGTGAGGTATATGGGAACCTCTTATGTTGTTTTTTTTTTGTTTTTTTTTATCCCCCCTTGCGACTTTTCATGTGCTGTCTGCTCTGTGTCCATTTTGCTCTATGTTCTTCTGTGTCTGTATTTATTTATTTTCCCCTCCCCGCTTGTGGCTTGCTTGCTGTCTGCTCTGTGTTCATTCACTGCCAGCTCTTCTGTGTTCTTGCTTGTCTCCCTTCTTTTTGTTGCATCATCTTTGCTGAGTCAGCTCTCCGCAGTGTCTGTGGGCCAAGCAGCATCTGTGGACTGAGCAGTGCTCTGTGGCATCTGTGGGTCAAGCGGTGCTCCGCAGCGTGCAGGCAAGCCTGCCTTCAAAAGGAGGCCCCAGGACGTGAACCAAGAGCTTCCCATATGGTAGATGGGAGCTCATCTGATTGAGCCACAGCTGCTTCCCTTTATGTTTTTTAATGCAACATTTTGTGTTATCTATTAACTTTAAAAAAAAAGATTATTAAAAAATATAATTAAATTTTAAAAAAACATTGAAAAAAAAAGGTAGTGCAGATGTCAAGTGTGTATAATTGGAACATTGCAAAGAAAGAATGCACTCTTATTTTTTTTTTTTTTTAAGATTTATTTATCTTCCCCCTTCACCCCCCGTTGTCAGTTCTCTGTGTCCATTTGCTGTGTGTTCTTCGGTGCCCACTTGTATTCTCATCAGGCAGCACTGGGGATGTGTCTCTTTTTGTTGCATCTTCTTGTTGCATCAGCTCTCCATGTGTGTGTCACCGCTCCTGGGTGGGCTGTGGTTTCGTGCGGGGCGGATCTCCTTACACAGGGGCATCCTTGCGTGGGCTGGCACTCTTTGTACGCAGCAGCACTGAGCGTGGGCCAGCTCACCACATGAGCCAGGAGGCCCCTATCGAATCCTTGGACCTCCTATATGGTAGGCAGATGCTCTATCTGTTGAGGCACATCCGCTTCCCCTGAATGCACTCTTATGAACCTAAAAATATCTTGTTCATTTAGGTGTTTTTGGTGAATTAAACCAAAAGGTCTAATTCAAGTTGAAGTTGACTATACTCTGTTCCTTCTATCTGATAGATCTCTGCATAAAGATGTAGATATTCAAAGATTAAGATATTATTCATGATCAACTTTTTGGTTAAAATTTCATAATAATTTAAAAATAAAAAATAAGTACTCTCTGATAAATGTAATTTTTTACTGAAGTCTGTCCTAGTCTCTCAGGAAATGTAAGATCTAACCCCAAGGCTTGTGTTATTTCCAAAGCTCATAAAACATTTTTTAAAGTACATAGTTATAAAATATGTCTATTGTAGGAAATAGTGTTAATTGATAAAATATTTGTTATTTACTTACATTGTAATTAACACTCATTTTCCTCTTTCTTTGTTTATTCCTTCAAAACATGTATATTTATTTATTTGTGCATATAATATACGATTTGTGGGTTAATATATGATTATATATATATACATATTTTTTCCTTTGAGAAAGATTTGGTGGTAGAAAAGTTATGTCTTTCTCCTTGTAGCTGCTTATACTAAAGACGTGACTGTAATAGATTCATATCCAAACAGTGCAAATCCCTTTCCTTTCAAAAACTCTAGTTCAGTCCAGTGTCTCTCACTGCTGCAAGAGCTTCTTAGCTGGTATTACTGCTTTCGTTCTTGCCTCCTTCTCTCCTGGACACTTGGTATACATCTAGCAAATCACATCACTTTCCTACCTTAGAATACTCCCTTATACCTATAATATAACCCAAAATTCTTACTTTAACCTATAACTCACTCCTTTTTTTAGGAGGTACCGGGGATTGAACCTGGGACCTAGTACATGGGAAGCAGGTGTACCTCTGAACTACACCTGCTCCCCTATAAGTCACTTCTTTTTTTTCCCTGCATTTAATTTAATTTTATTTATTTATTTATTTTTAAAGATTTATTTTTTATTTATTTCTCCCCCCCCCCAGTTGTCTGCTCCCTGTGTCCATTCGCTGTGCATTCTTCTGTGACCACTTCTATCCTTATCAGTGGTACCAGGAATCTGTTTCTTTTTGTTGCGTCATCTTGTTGTGTCAGCTCTCCATGTGTGCGGTGCCATACGGGGTGCACTCCTTGCATTGTGGGGCACCCCTATGCGGGGGACACCCCTGCATGGCAGGGCACTCCTTGTGTGCATCAGCACTGTGCATGGGCCAGCTCCACATGAGTCAAGGAGGCCCAGGGTTTGAACTGCGGACCTCCCATGTGGTAGGCGGATGCCCTATCCATTGGGTCAAGTCTGCTTCCCTATCTGATCCAACTTCTGCCTACCTCTCTGAGGTCATTTCCTCTGACCTATGCTCTTTTTTTTTTTTTTTTTTAATATTTTAAACAATTTCTCACCCCACCCCATTGTTTTGCACTTGCTGTGTCTATTCATTGTGTGCTCATCTTTTCTTTGTGGTATTGGAACTGAACACGGGACCTCTCATGTGGGAGAATGGTGCCTAATTGCTACCTCCACTCCCTGCTTTATCTCCCATGTTTTCCTCCTTGTGTCTCTCTGTTGCGTCATTTTGCTGCATCAGCTCACCACGCCAGCCTGTTGGGTCAGCTCGCTGTCTTGCTTGTCTTCTTTAGGAGGCACTGGGACCTCCTATGTGGTAGGCAGGAGCTCAGTTGCTTGAGCCACATCTGCTTCTCCCTACACTCTTCTCGATGTTCTTGATGTTCCCTGCACACAAAGCTCATTCCTGCCCCTCAGTCTTTTGCTTCGATACTACCATGGCTGGTTCCTTTTCATCATTCAGGTCTCACCTTAATGTCAAAACCAAGGAGACACCTTCCCTGACCACGTCTAAACTCCTCCCCACCCCCATTAACCAGTTTTTTCTTTTCTTAGCACTTAACATTATCTGATATTTATTTATGCATACTCTCTCTCTCCTCTAGACTGTAAGTTCCTAGAAACGTCCTGTTGGCAGGACATTTTCTTTTTTGTTTACCTCTTTATATCTTCAACATCTAGAACAGTGCCTGGCACATAGTAGGTGTTCAATGAATATTTGTTCAATGAACTTAACGACACTAGTTTTCTCACATTATAGTTGCAAGATACAGGGATGGGGAGCAGATATGGTTCAAGTGGTCGAGCGCTTGCTTCCTACATGGCAGATCCTAGGCCTGGGTTCAGTTCCCAGTACCTCCTAAAAAACAAAACAAAAACCACAAGCAAAATAAACAAAGAAACCAACTCAGGGGAGCCCGTGTGGCTCAGTGGTTGAACACTGGCTTCCCACATACGAGGTCCTGGATTAAATCCTCAGTCCCCAGTACCTCAAAATAAAATAAAATAAAATAAATATAAATAAAATAAAAAGATACAGAGATAATATTTATAGAGTGCCTAGCAAACTAAGCATTCAGTAGTTGTTCACTCCTTGAGGACTAAGAACTCTGCTATATTCCATTTGAGAGGAATAATATTTATTCAGGGATGATTGCCTAAAGGATGTGCAATCACCTCTTCCTCTAGATTAATTCATTTATTAATTCAACAAATGTTTATTATTAAGAACCTGTCATATGTTCTAGACACTAGGGATGCATTACTGAACAGAATAGTCAAAAAACAAAAAAACTCCTGGAGACTACATTCTATAGTGTGAGACACAATATAGTGTGTAAGAAAGTGGTAAATGCTCTTGAAGGAAAAGCAGGGAAAGGGGATAAGGAGTGGCAGGCAGGGTAGTTCCAATTTTAAATAAAGTGACCAAGAAAAGCCTCTCTGAGTAAAAACCTGAAAGAGGGGAAGAGCCCTGTGGCTGTCTGGATGGGAACTTTTATGAAACAAGTGAGATGGACACGTACCCGGCAGGCTGGCGGAATTGCAAGGAGGTCTGTGCGGCTGAGGTAGAGGGAACAGAGGGTGGCGAGTAACAGAAGATGGGGTGGGAGAGCATGGGGGCCAGACAGACCATTGTGAGACCTTTGGTTTTCACTCTGAGGGAGCTGGAAAGCCCTTTGAAGAGGAGTAACGTGATACAATTCATACAAGCAGAAGCAGTTCTCTGCCTGCTGTGGGGACTGGACTGTGTATTGGGGGTGAGGGGGACAAGGTTGGAAGCAGAACATTTAAGTTGCTATTTCAGTAACTCAGATGAGAGACAAAAGTTGCTTGCACAAGGGTAGTAGAAGTGAAGATGATGACTCGAAATAAGATCTGGGGTATGCGTCAAGGTAGAGTCAACAGGATTTGCTGACAGTATGGGTGGGAGAGGAAAGAAAAGAGAAAGGGAGAGAAGGAGATTGTACTTACTAGAGGAATATAATAGAATTGCTCTGCAGTCTGGAAGGCTGTTTTTATGTATGAGATCATGAATTTAAAAGGAAACTGGACAGCCCAGTTGGTTTCTCCAGCAGCATCGAGCTGTTCCAGTGCGGGCAGTGTAGATAGATAGTACGGCATTTCCAGAATTAGAGTTTTTCAAGGTAAGTATATCTGAGTGAAAGGGAGTGATATTATATTGATGGATCATGGGGTACAGTCAGGTCAAGATGGAAAGTGGAATAGGAGAGGGCTTATGAATAGTAAAACATTGGCAATGGAAGTACTTGAGGAAAGGGCTTAAAATAGAAATTTCGGATATAGTGCACTTCCTGGTTGTGACAGGGTGGTGAGATAGAAGAATAAGGTCTTTGGAGATGAGGAGGTCACAGAAACTGAGAGGCTAGAGGGTGGAAGTCATTCAGAATTCTGGACAGAGTTGTCAAGAAGGTGGTGAGCCAGTAACTCAAATGTTGATGAGCGAAGACGGGGAAAGGATGGTGGAGCCAGATGGCAGGCGCTTCAAGGGAGGAGAGATTCTCACAGGGAGGAATGAGTGTCATGGCCAGGAGGCAGCCAGGAGAGCAAGGACGTCAACTCCACCTCCTTACTCTGAGGTGGGGAGCAAAATGGCCTGTACTTGAGAGGGCTGGCTAGAAAACCGTGTGCTCCGAGGAGAGCCAGGCTTCAATTTCGGTCAGGAGGTGAAGGAGACTTTCAGAAAGGATGCCAAGAATGAAGGGGAATTTGTTGATCACAGAGCAGAAGGCCCGAGAGCCTAGTGAAAGGATGTGGGAGGGTAGGGCTAGGGCGGAATGAGGGATTAGAGTTCAAAGATTTGGACTCCTGGCAGTGATGAGGTTTCAGCAGGGCTTTGAGGTATGAAAGGATTAGTTCTGCTATCTCTGGGATGAGGGTGGGCCTGGTTCTGAGGTCCAGGGCACTTGCCTCAGGGTGTAGCTATTTAAGTTATACTGGGTTCCGTCGTATCCCCCTAAAATTCATGTCCATCCAGAACCTGTGACTGTGACCTTGTTTGGAAATAGGATCTTTGCAGAAGTAATTAGTTGACTAGCTTGGGGGCGGGGAGGGCCTTAAATCCACTATAACTGATGTCCTTATAAGAAAAGGGAAATTTGGAGACAGACGTAGAAGCACAGGGAGAATGTCATGTGATGATGGAGGCAGAGGTTGGAGTGAGGCATCTACAAGCCATGGAATTCCAGGGACTGCCAGTGGCATACACCAGAAGCTAAGAAGAGGCAAGAAAGAATTCTTCCTACAGTCTTCAGAGAAAACATGGCCTTGCCAACACTTTGACTTAGGCCTCTAGAACTGTGAAAGAATAAATTTGTTGTTTTAAGCCATCCAGTTTGCAGTAATTTGTTATGGCAGCCCTAGAAAACTCAGATTGTACCTTTGGTGCTCAAAGGTGTCTTCCTAAAGCTTTATGAGTCAAAAGAAGTTGAGAGTTATAAAAGTTGGGTAGAATCCCTGAGGTGCAAGAGAGAGGAAGCAGACTAAGTAAAATAAATGAGAAGCAGCTTCAAAGATATCAGAGGCTGAAATTTGTAGTGATACCAGTTATGTCATGCTTTCCTCTAGTGGTTCCACCTTGCTTGTGTAGGAGAATTCCAGAACTGATCCAAGGCTAATGGTTTATAGGGCTGGTGTGGCAGAAGAACCTAAAACCAGATCTAGCACAGGGTTTGGCTGTTTGTTTATCCGCAATGTTCTGAAATGCTCATCACTGCCTGCTCTGCTCTGCACACCTCTTCAAACTCTCTAGACCTTGATCTAGCACTTGTTCTGTTGTGCTTTAGCCTTGGTCATAGGGGTTTATAGTTAAATGTGCTTGGCATAGCATTAGAAACTTACCATGATTTCACCCTAATTAATTTTTTCCATCTGGACAAATGAATCCTTGGATGCTTCAGGTAAGGGTCACTGTGGATAGACCTGACTCCAGGGACGTTCCTCCCTGGAAATACCTTTATCAGCAGAGTGTTTAGTAAACTTTTCTGGGCCTGGGAAATAGGATTAGCAAGGGGCACCAAGGCATGCACTGGGAATATCAACCAGTTCACTGTAACAAGAATTTAAGGTATGACAGGCAGGGTAAGGTAAAAACATTTTTTCAAATGTATAGGATGTGTTTGCAAAGTTCTTTCCAAACTTTATCTCGTGAAATTCTCCAGACCCTGAGATTGGCAATATTACTCTCACTCTATGGATGAGAATACTGAAGTGCCAAAAAAAAAACACAAAAAACTAAGTTAACTTGCTCAAGATTATAGATACAGCTTATTCCCAACCTAACTCATCTAACTCCAATACACATGCCTTTCCCTCGACAACACAATGTCTTGCCAATAGAAGAATTCAGGGACATAAGGCTAGAAGGACAGATTGGACCTTCCATCATGTGGACCTACAATGTCACACTGAATAGTTTGGGTTCTCAAAGGTTTATGGGTAGAGGAAATGTCTTTTTAGTTAAGAGCTAATTAAAGAGGATTTTTAACCCACCATTGAGAGGGAAGTTAGACGAAGATTGTATAAGCCTAGAAGCTAAGTGAGAATTTGAAGAAATTGAACTGATCTAAGTTTTTTTCCCTCCTGAAAGGACGTTTTCCCCAAACTTCACATCCCTAGTTCATAAGCACCAGGAGTCTAAGCCCACCTGATACTTTGTCTCAACAGAGCCTGAATATTAGGGTGATTGAGGTTGAACAAAATTTCTTGTCTCTTCAAAGCACACCTTTCATGTATGTCCAAGAGACTTTGAATTTTTGGGCTGTCCTTGTGCCAGCTGGCTGAGCCTCAACAGAGTTGCAACACCTCTCCAGTTCACTGGACTCACCCAGGACAACTAAGAACAAGGTGAGTCTGGACAACCACCACGCCAAGTAACTGAAAGTCTACAGCTGCAAGCAAGAGTCCCATCTATCAGCCAAATGGGACTGAAGTTCCCTCTTAATTAGAGGTGGAGTAACGCACCATCATCCCAGAATCCTCAGGATTGGGGAATGAACTATGGACTAAAGTGGACTTATTGGTATTCTATTATAGATTTATCATGATTCTAGCAATGGAAGAACTTATATCATTGATGTGGAGACAATGGCCACTAGAAGTTCTAAGGGCAGGGAGAGGGAACACGGGTATATAATACGGGAGCATTTTCAGGACTTGGGAATTGTCCTGGACTTGGGAATTGTCCTGAATGACATTGCAATGACAGATACAGGCCATTATATATCTTGCCATAACCTACAGCACTGTGTGGGAGAGAGTGCAAACTACACTGTAAACTAAAATCCATTCTTAATGGCAGTGCTCCAAAATGTGTTCATCAATTGCGGTGAACATACCACACTAATGACGGATGTTGTTCGTGTGGGAAAATGTGGGAGGTGTGGGGAGCGGGTCATATGGGAATCCCCTATATTTTTTTATGTAACACTTATGTAATCTAACTTTAAAAAAAATTAAAAAAAAAAAAACCAACACATAGAGGATGGGATTGAAGCACCGAGGGCAGCACCAACTCTTCATCCTCCTCTCACCAAGCCTGTTGTAAATAGATAGGAGGAGCCCAGGCTGAGAAGATAGCTATGATGAAATACTCTGATAAAACAGTGTTTTAAATGTGTAAATATTGTAAAGGAAAGATTAACCGAAGGCTAGCCTAGACATTTTGTGTAATTGAAAGATGATTCACTAAGCTTTCTGTCCAGAAGAATCAGGCCCAAGGTTCTAGAAGCTTTCTGTGATCTGGTGGGTCAAGGATGTGTTCAAAGAAGAGAAAATTACCCAGGTATTAGACAGATAGTCAAGGTGGAAGGATATAGCTGAATAAAAGCATTGTGGACCAAATAAAGACAAGTTTAACTACTCTGAGAATCCCCACAGTTAGTTGTAGATTCAGAATCTTTCTATACTGGTGTAGGTGGGATGTTCTGAAGAAAAGAATGGGGAAATCATCATCCACTCAAGAAAACAAACTTGTTGCAGTAGTGACTAGGGAGGGTGGGGACTTTGAACAGACTGACAGCTACTCACTAGTAGTAGCATAAAAAAATATGTACATATGGACCCCTCAAACAGGAATTTTTCCTGCTTAAGAAATATAAGAATGCAGAGAGAACTGTCTCCTTGGAAGTGGTCATGAGATAGAGAACCCAGATCCAACACCCTTTTCTTGAGAAAAGAACAGCAAACTCATTCATCTATTTCCTGGGAATTTCCCATTATTCAAATTCCTTGAATTTCTCCAGCTCAAGTTCCCCTCTGCAATCAGAGAGATTCAAAAAATCTAGATTTGCTCATGTCTTGTTCTTTATTAAATTACTTCAATGCCTTTCCATTTCCTATAAGATTGAACTCCTTAATATGGCTTTTAAGGCCTTGCAAGATCTGACCCTCAGGCCCTCTTCATCATCCTCTCCACTTTTATCAGCACTCTAAGTTATAGCCATGTGAACATTATGAGACTCCTCAATTGCACCAAAATTCTCTCTGTAGAGCCTTCTCACACATTGTTCTCGCTCCAGAAATCTGGGTCAGGAGTGAGAGATGTTCCCCCAAAGCCAGACAGGTAGGTATTTTTTTCTTTAAAAGGACTTAAGCCATTGTCAGTCTGCTTGTGGAAAAGTACAAGTTTTCCTACAAATTATGAAACAAAAACAAGTTGATCTCTTTTCCCCAGTACTTTCAAGCCTAATTTGCAAGATCTTCAAGATACATCTACAGGGTCACTCTTAGATTCTAGAGATAAAATTAATTTGATGGCTATTTAAAAATATATGTGATGCAGGATTTTGATATGATAGCATTAGAAAAGCAAACAAATAAGGCAATTGCCAATCTCTATTATAAGCCAGACAAAGTTATTTCAGAATACTATGGAGTTTTCCCATTATTAAAACAAACATACCAACAACTAAATTCTTGAGCCCTTTGCTTCTACTTTCCCCACCCAAATTCATATAAATCCTACTTCAAGAGAAATGCATGACACAGCAGGTGCCAAGAGAAGACAGGCTCTCCTTGCTGCTGGGAGATAATGCCAGCATGGGTCCCTGTTCTGAGCACCACCTTATCTCTCCCAGCCACCTTGGTCACCCAGGAGCGAAGCAGCTAGAGGCTCCTAGAGGAAGTCAGGCTAAGACTTGGCCACACAGTTTAGTAAATATTTATTGAGGACCCACAAGGTGATTTTCCATGTGTCAACATAAAACATTCTAATGATATCATTTGAATTTATTGGCTCTTCAAAGTGTTTTACTGCCTTAGTTTTCTGCCTGCAGAAAGGATGGTAAGGAAAACTTTCAGAATGGGAAGTTTGGCACAATTTGCATCAAGAGCTTACAAATGTAATCCCACTTTCAATAATTTACTCTAAGGAAGTAAACAAAAGTGCCAAGATACATGCACAAGGATGTTTCGTTGTAGAATATATAATTGTGAAAATAAAATAGCATGCAAAATGTTGAACAATATGGGAATGGCTTAATTACATTTTACCCACATCACAGGATATTATACAAATATTAAAAATGACATTTTGGAAAAATATTTAATGACACAGGGAAATGCTTAAGATATCAAGGAAGTAATAAGCAGGATAAAAACTACATTCGTTATTATTCCAATTGAAAAAAAATGTATATATTTAACACATTTCCATGCACAGAAAAAAATCAGTTGACATGCACAGGATTTCTTTCTTCCTTATATTTTTATATTATTTCCAAAATTTCTTATTTTATATAGAGTAATTTTTTTTCTGAAAAGAACCATTTGAAATACTTATCATGTGCTAGGCACTGAGCTAGGAATTTTTACTGATTATATAATCTCCAGAGCAACCGTGAGAGGTCGGTGCCTAGTCCCCCACAGATGAGGAACTGAGGTTCCACTGTTTAAGCCACTTGCCCAGGGTGCCCTGAATTCAAGGCCAGGGCCACGGCCCTGTCTTCCTGCTGCACTGCAAGCCGCGCCTGCTGCGTCTCCAGTAGGCCCACAGGAGGCCTCGGTGATCACGAACAGAACAGAGCTGTGCACAACTTGTCCAAGAGCAAGACCTTATTTTGCTCTCTATGCACTTCACATCTCCTTCCAAACGTAGGAAACTTTGTTGTTTTTCCTGGACAAGAAGCAGAGCCTCTTGGTTCCTGAGATTCGAGGCTCCATTCGGCAGCAGTTTTCATCCATGTGCCCAGCTCTGCAGGCGTGTGCCCTCGCGCAGAGCCTGTTCCCTCACGGTGTGCTTATCTGCTGTCCTGCTTATTGGTTTGGCATTTTGTCAGGTTGCGAGCAGAAGGACAGGGCAGAACAGCACACCCCCACCCCTTCCAGCCAGCTGGCTCCTTAATCTCTTCCCTGGATACTAAAACAAACAGGCTGTGTGCTCTGGCTCCCTCCTCAACCCAAGAGAGGGGGGAGCAGCAAACATCCCAGTTATGTGAACAATCAGAGGAATATCTGGCAGCACATTTGGTCTTTTGTTACTCTCTTTCAGCCAAATAGTCAGGGCCTCCAGGCGGTTAGAAGTCCTACCGTACCCTAAGTCTTAATGTTCAGCTGGGTTTCCGACAATACTTCAGCGAGGATGCCGAACTCTGAGCTGGCTCCAGTCCAGGTGAATCCCCAGGGGCACTAACTGCAATCCCCCACGCAGGAGGCAGAGGTGGAATTTTTCACCACTGATCTAAGGCCTCTTCATTGCTTCCTGTTCCCTTCTAGAGGCAGGGACAGGAAGTCACTTGGACGGGGTCACAGCAAGTCAGTGACATTCAGGATTGGAACATGCTGCCTGGGCCAGCGCCTTATCAAATCATACTGATCCCCCAGCACCACAGTTCATAAGTTAAAAGGAGAACTACCTGGGACTTTTATCTGCGGAGAGGGAAAAGGGGATTCGGGGAATGGGACATGGTACATAAATCTGATCCTTTTTGATTGAGATTCTCTGTTCCGTACCTACACAAGAGGGTTGCATTTTCAAAAAAGTTTGAGAAATAATGGATTAAACAAAGTTAAACACATTAAGTTACTGCAGGACTTCACAGAAGCTTTAATGTGCTCATGTATACTATGAAGGAGTTATAACGAAAAGTGTTTCTCCAACCTATTCAACTGTAAAACTAAGGAACCCACTGAACGTACTTTGGAAAGTACTACTCCAGGGTGAGTGCACAGGGATCTAAGATAGGAAAGTGAGTCCAAGACAAACTCTCCTCACCTGCCATCACCCATGATCTTCAAAACTGCAGCGCTGGTTCAAACAAGGTTTTCATTCTGTACTCTCCTCTAACTTCAGCAAGGGTTCTATGGTATTTTTCCACTTGCTGGTCAAAGCTCTCGGAAGAGAACTCCGCCTGGAAAAAGTTCACGGGAGTCAGGAGGTATTTTAGTGCCAGGCCCCTGAACTCAGTCGTTGGAAGAGGTATAACCTTGCAGCTGTGACACAGGGGGGACTCCTGGTCCACCCAGGCACTTTGGTTCCCTGTAGTTCCTGGGCCATTATTACTGCCACTAGGTATCAAGTGGGATCCTAAACCAATTTCCTTCCCAGTTTCTAGGGAGATAAAGCCCTCATCTGTAGACCTTAAGTGCACTGAAATCCCTGAGGGGGCCTTTACCACCTCCTGGGATTCACAGAAAGGAAGCCCATCCCCTTCTTTGCTGCCGAGGTCTGGAAACGACTGCTTCTTGGTCTGCAACACATGGATGGAAGGCTGCTTCTCAAGGCCCCGGGGCCAGGGAGAAAGGTTCTCTTTCTTGGCCTTCTTTGAGTCTCTGTCAGCTAGAAACTGATAAGTATTTTCCTCAAGGGATTCAAACACAACACCCTTGGTTCTTGGCCTCTTTAGCTTCCTTTCTAGCAGCCAGAGAAAGCTCTGTTTTCTAGAAGAGGAACTCATGCATTGCTGCACAGAATTTGGAATCAGGGGTATAGAGAAACCAGGGCTCAGGAGGTCCTGAAAATAGTCCCTCCAAGGCTGTCCACTGACAATGGGCATCACCTGGCAAGGCTTCAGCGCTGCCACAAAGGCACGAAGTTCCGAGTAGGAGGAATGGTCAGAGTAAGGGATGATGTGGATGTCAGGGTGGGATCTGCGGATTTCCCGGCTTGTGGGAAGGATAGCAATGGTAGGGTGGGTCTGGTTCCAGTGCAGCATGGTGGAATGGCAGATCTCCGTACGGTCCACAGCATGGATGCGGCCAGCCTTCTCCTCCACTGTGAAGACGTCTGCCAGACCCAGCAGCTGCACCAGCTCCAAGCGCCGAGGACTCAATACCACCCAGGTCCGAAACTCCAGGGCCAGCTGCTCCAGCAGTGACTCCTTTCCCAGCTTGTAAAGTCCTGAGTTATGTTAAAGAGATACAGGGAAGTAAAAGGAGGAAGAGAATGAACTATTGGGGAATCCTAATGATTCAACCAAATGATTAACAAAAATGCACACAACTCATGGGGCAAGCAGGGAGCTTATCAGGGAGGAGGTGGCATTTGAGTTGAGAATTTGGAGAAGGGTGGGGAGGAGGACAGGCAGAATCCACTCATTCAGTCCATCCAGCAAAGGAAAGCATCTACCAAGTGTTTCTTTGAAAACAAGAAAAAGGACTCTCAGTCCTCAAGAAGTGTAATCTACAGGGACTCAGAAACCATGTGGTTAAGGGCAATATTAGAGATATGCACACAGTATGATGAGGGCAGAGAAGAGTGTCTACCAATTGGTGGGGTTAGGGAAAATTTCCTAAAAATGACAGTTGAGAAAAATCGTAAAGGATAGATCAGAGTTTACTTGGTAAGAGAAGTGGATGGTGGAAAGAAGTTCAAAAGGGGTGAGTTTGGTATTCCTAAAAGGAATTGTAAGAAATGGCACTAGAGAGGTAAGCAAGGATCATATAAGAGGGTCTTGTATACCCTGCTAAGGTACTTGGGCTTAATTCCATAAATGAAGGGGAGTCACTGAATGGTCTGAAGCAGGAAACGGCCTGATCAGATCTGCCTTTTGGCTTAATCATTCAATGACGCTGGGGAAGACTGAGATAAAGAGAAAACAGCTAGAGGGAGAAAGACCAATGCAAAGGGTGTCATAGCAAGAGGATAATGGCTGAATTAAGGAGGTGGTAACAGGGATAGAAAGAAGGTAATGGATTCAAGAACTAAGTAGGCAAAAGAGGCAGGAAAGAGTGATTAAGCAGAGAAGAGGGAGAGGGACAACTTCAGGAGGACTCCCAGATTTCTAGCTGGGAAGATTGAATTGATAAGGGCGGAGAGTGTCATTGATAGACTCAGAATTCAGGACAAAAATTAGGATGAAGGATAGGATGATGAGTTCACTTTTGGATGTGTCATGTTTGAGGTGTTTGTGGCATATCAAGTGGGCAGCTAGACAAACCTGTTTGAAGTTCAGGGGATAAACATTTGTCAAATGTGGCAGAGAGGCCCAATCTGAACAAAATGATGGAGGCAGAGAAGATCCTGGTATGTCTGTGAAATGGTGATCATTCCATTTGGGCTGTACCATGGAGTATATGAAAGGATACAAAGAGAGATGAAATAATTGGCCAAAAACTGTGACTTGGGACAGATAAGGGAGGCTACTGGATATCAGAATAAAAAGTCTGTAAACTATGAGAGAAACTGGAAGACTTCTAACCATAGAAATAATATGATCAGAGCAGGTTTTTAGGGGGAAAAAAATAATGTAGCAGTAGTGTTATTCAATGGCCTGGATGAGAAGAAGCTGAAAGCAGAAGCTCTAATTGGAGGGCCAAACCAGTACTTACATCAAGAGAAATGAAGGCCTGAATTTGGGTAATGGTTATGGTAGTAGAAGGGAAAAGAACAGGTATGGGAGATACTGCTTAATAGCTATTCTCAGACCTTTTCTAAAAGTCTTTTCAAATCCACAACCAGATTATAAATTTAGAAGAATTTATACTTCTCTTATAGTCACTGTATTCTTAATCATGGATATAAGCTGATTTTCTTCTTTCTCTCTCTATCCTCACCTTTTTATTCCTCTCTAGGTCCTTCCCCTACTAGACTGTTTCTCTTCCCAGTGCCTATCAGAATACTTGGCATATATTACATTAAAAAAATAAAAATAAAATACATACATACATACATATATATATATGTTTTCCTAAACTATCTCAAAAGACAATTCCAAAAGAAGAGTTCCAAAAATGTTTTGTACCATTGTGGAATCACTACTACAACATTCATTTGAAATTTATGTTCTGGCACATTTCATTCATTCATATGATAAATATTTACTGAATGCCTCTGTCTAGAAGTAAAACAAAGAGCCCTGCTACTGTAGAGCTTTTGTTCTAGCACAACGAGTAAGTAAATTATGTTATGCATTTTAAGATGATAAGTCCTCTCCTACTTAAAACCCTTGGTTGCATTCAGGATCAAGTTCACAATGGCTTCCAAGCACTCTTTGGTTCAGCCTCACTGCATCTCCAGCCTCCTCTCCCATCACTCTCCATCACCCACTGTGCCCCTGTCACAGTGGCTGCTGCTTCTCTGTTCCACAAATACGCAAAGCTCCTTCCTACTTCATTTTTCATCAGTGCTCTCAAGGAGTTTACATTTGCGCGTATGTATGGCAGGTGACAATAAATAAATAATAGCCTATTAAAAATGTATAGATGGGGAGAGGATGTAGCTCAGCAATTGAATGCCTGCTTCCCACATTTGAGGTCCTGGTTCAATCCCCAGCACCTCCTGAAAAAAAACAAAACAACAACAACAAACAAACAAACAACATATAGAGTACATTGGAAGGTGAGGAATGCTCTGGAAAAAAGAGAAAGTAGAATTGGTACAGGAGATCAGGAGTTGGGAGTGTGGAGGAGGTGGTGGTGGGCAGGTTGCAATTTTAAATAAGGTGGTCAGGGTAGACTTCATGGAGAAGTGAGAGGTGCACAAGGACTTGAAAGATGTGAGAACTCTCAAAGAACCCACATTCACTAGCTATAGGTGAGAAAAAGGAAAGGAAACCACACACCAATCTTTATATTATGCTGTGGGTGCTTTCGAATGAGATCGACAATCTGGCGGGCAGCTTCTTGTTGGGTAGGAAGAACCAGGGCTGGGTTGCAATTGGTGTTGTCTAAATATAAGGTATGGATCTGCTTCCCCAATTGCAGAGCTGGTGCCTGCAGCATGGATGGTGTGTATCGAAAATCACCTGGAAGAATATGAGAAGGGCAGGGTATCAGAGACAAAAGAAAAGACGCCTTTGCAGTCCCCAACAACAGATGGGTATTTGCTTACTGGCCCTGGAAAAACTATCATATAATCTGGCATCAAACTAATGTAGCATAGCTTCTTTGTGGAAATGTCCCCAACTTGCTCCTATTTTTTCAGTTATTCCACACAAGGCTGGGACGCTTACAGAGTGGGAAATTGGTTGAAAGGGTTATTGTGCTCAAACAGAATGAAGCTAGAAGGCCTCTAGACTTCTGTTAGGAGTTAAGGTTGCTACAAAGGAGTAGTGTCTAGTCTGGGAAGGTGGGAGGGACCCCTCAGGAGGTCTACCTGTGTAGAGGATGGTTCCGAAGTATCCTTCAAAGAGAAACATGACAGAGCCAGGGCAATGATTGGCATCGATGAGTGTGACGGTCATGGTCTCCCTCCCAAAATCATCTAGAGGCAGTACGTGGCTCTCACCAACCTCCAGGGCTCGGATCCACAGCTTAGCTACCTGAGGAAACAGTTGGTCATCCCAGTGACTCCAGATTTCCCTCCCTTACACCTCCCAAATCAGAAAGCTGACCAAATCCTGAGTCACCTTGTAGCAGAAGCTATAATGGGGATTCCCGAACGATCTACTCTTCCCCCTCACTCTTCCCACTGTTCAGAAAACAGTCTAGTGATTCTCAAACTTTCCTAAGCATGATAATCCCTTGGGGAACTTGTTAAAAAAAAGTTCCAGCCGAATTTCCATCAGCCATATCTGCTGATTCAAGTGGGTGAAGGGGCAGAATTTGTATATTTAACCAGCACAATAGATGGCTTCCTCTAAATGAGGCAAAAACAGCCTAGCTTATGTGAAAAGATAAGATATAGTGTACCTTATTTTCTGGGCTGGACTCAAAGATCTCCCCAACTTATAGTTGAAACATCCCAAATTGGCCAGTGGGAAGCCACACACCTACCCTGGGCTAAAGATGCATCCCTGGGATCAAACAATTCCCAAATTTGGGAAATCAGCCCTCCAGGCCCCTGCTCTCTTAGACAAGTTATGACAGATCCTCTCCCCCCCAGTCTCTGCCCTTGAGCTTGGAGCCCCCACTCGGATGCCCGGCTCAGCTCTCCGGAAGCCGACTCCAGCCCCCACCCCATACCTGTAGGTGACGATGCAAGAGGTAGGCAGAGATTGGGGAGCAGTAGAGGGGCCGGGCCCAGGTGCTGGACAGGCCCACGGTGTGGTCCGAGTGCATGTGGGACAAGAAGAAGAGCCGCGCCGAGCCAGCCCGACGCAGGCTCCAAAAGTCCACAGCAATGGGCGTGTGGGGGATCAAGACCCCGTTCATGGTCGCGGGGTTGGAGAGTCACCAGTGGGCTCTTCATGGGGACGGGGCTTCTGAGCGAGGCTTCACAAGGGCGCCCCGCAGAGAGTCATGCTGGGGGTAAGAACAGGGCCAGGAATCCTACGGGAAATCCAGCCCAGAAGAAGGCTAAACGATCGGGTGGGCACAAAGAGGGCCGTGAGCTGTCGGTGGGATCCCAAGTCGCGGAAGACGCTCGGGCCAGCGGCACTCCCACCCGCGCGCGGGAGCGGGGCGAAGCCGCCGCACTCAAAGCGCGCGCGGCGGGGCGGGGACAGGCCGGAGCAGCCGATCGCCGATCGCCCGGCGCGCTTCCTGCAGAGCGCGGCGCGCGCCGGCGCCGGCCGGGGCGAGGCGGGGGGAAGGGCGCCCTCGGGTCGGGGTCGGGGCTCGGCTCGGCGCTCGCCGGGAGACGGTGAGTGGCAGCTGCTGTGCGGGAGCGCTCGGCGAGGGGGCGGGACTTCCGGGGAAAACGCGGTCGGGCCTCTCCGGGACGGCGGCCCAGCTGAGGCGCGAGGAAGGCCTGCGCGGGCCCCGGGTTGGCCTTCGGGCGGGGGGCCTAGAGGCCCTGGGAAGCTGGAGGGCCTCGTGGCGGGGCGGACTAGCCCGGGGGGCGGGGGCAGGGCCCGACGCGGGGCTCCGTCGGGGAGCGGAGCGGACCGAAGCTGGAGTGTCCGCAGGCCCTGGCGAGCCCAGGCCGGGGCGGGGTCACGCCTTGGGCCCCTTGGCCTACTCGCATTTCCTTTACGCAGGTTCCCGCGTCCGGAGCTAGAGGCACGAATCGCTTAGGTGGGCTCTGTGGGCGCCGCCCCGTGACGGCGAGACGATGCCGTACCTTGGCTCCGAGGACGTGGTGAAGGAGCTGAAGAAGGCTCTGTGTAACCCTCACATTCAGGCCGATAGGCTGCGCTACCGGAATGTCATCCAACGAGTCATTAGGTATCCGCCAGCTCTAAAGAGTCGTGACCACCCCACTGCAGTCTCCATCAGGGCTTCTCTAACCCCCGGCCGCTCAGAAAGAGTAAACGAACTTTTCCTACATGGCAGTTAAAAGATTGGGTCTAAATTCTGCTTCTCTGGAGTGCCATCTCACTCTCCCTTACGAGATTTCCTTTACTCAGCTGGGTGGTCGCATCCCCATCACAGGTTTGAACAATCACACTTAGGCTGGTGATTCCTGGATCTATAATATATCTAGTCCCGACCTAATGTACCTAGCTTCAGCCCCACATCTCCTACTGCCTGCTTGATATCGCCACTGGAGATTAGACACATGCCCCAGATAACACATCCTTCTCCCCTCCCTCAACCTGCTCTTCCACTTACATTTGTGTTGCTGAATGTCACCACCCAGTCAACCAAACCATAAAGAAACATGGGAGTCAACCTTGATGACACTGGTTCTTGCTGTCTCCTATCAGATGGTAGGGATTCATAGTTGTAAATATCTGTTCTGGCTTTTATACTGGCACTCAGGCCTTCATTACCAAGGCAATTACAGTAGCTTACTGGTAGGTCACTGTGCCTTCCTGTTTCAGTGAATTATTTTCTCCAGTATGCACATCTGAATGCATTAACCCCATTGCTTACAGCTGTGGTTCTTAAACTTTAGTGTGGATGAAAGTCTTTTGGAGTGCTTTTTAAAAATGTAAATTTTTCATCCACTCCATATCTTGAGAGATTCTGATCTTGGTAGGGTGGTGTGGAACCCAGGAATCTGCATTTTTTAGAAATAGCCCAGCTGATTACGATAGGAGACCATAGTTTGAGAAGTGGCAAACCGCAGAACAAAGTCCAAACCTACCCTTCCGTGAGTATTACTTCATCTACCTGCAGACTCTCAAAAGAATGTATCATTCCTGCCCCATAATAAGTCTCATTACCTCTCGACCACATCTCCCTCGTGAGTTCCAGCTCATTCAGTTTAAGTATGACTTCTTCTGAGGACAGCCTGTTCTGACTTGCTGGCAGTATCAGACCTCTGAATTCCCACTTCACCTTTACATTATTTCTGTTATAATACCCCATTTTACTGTAGTGATTTTCTTATCTGCCTCCTTACTAAATTTGAATCATAGAGGTCTGAGACCATGTCTTCAAGGTTATGTGCCTTGCGCATAAACCTGGAATGTAAACGCCGAATTTCACTGGAATATATGAAGGGTTCGACAAGCGTTTGTTGAATAATAATGTTTAGTCCAGTCCCAAGGTGTGAAGTATTGTGTGATGTCATAGGTAAACCTGATTGCTTCTCTTAGAGATTACAATCTAGTTGAATTACCAAGACACGCATAAGGAAAACTCCCTCTGTTGTAGGTCAGGGATTTTCTAAAAATTTACTTATTTCCCTGTATTTCAGGCACATGACTCAGGGCTTGGACATGTCTGGTGTTTTCATGGAGATGGTGAAGGCCAGTGCCACTGTAGATATTGTTCAGAAGAAGCTGGTTTATCTGTACATGTGCACATATGCTCCCCTGAAACCAGATCTGGCTCTCCTTGCCATCAATACTCTGTGCAAAGACTGCTCAGACCCCAACCCAATGGTGAGGGGGCTGGCCCTACGGAGCATGTGCAGCCTCAGGTGAGCCCTCTCTTCTGCCAGTTCCTCAGTGACTGATTTTTAATGAAGCCAGTTTACTTGAGCTTCTTATGAGGGAGAAACACTGTTGTACCCTGACTCAGCTTTTTAGCAGTAGCTTTGGCTTTATAAATTATAGGGTTTCATTAAAGGCAGTTTTTTATTCTCAATCTCAGTGAACTAGTCCTCAGTTTGGGCTATAAATTTCTAAATGCAGTTATGTACGTATTTTTTTTTTTTTTGCTACCTCTCCTACATTATTCCAAATGAAAAAACAAATTATGGCTTGTTAAGTTTGGGAGGGGCTTTCTCTTATTCTTCATGGTCTGATAGATGTGCATTCACACAGGTACTAAATCCTTTGTTACGTGGAACAGGTGCTGAATTAAGTTAAAACTAGTATTTTAGGAGCTGACTGACTCTGGAATGTGCTGCCTAGGATGCCTGGTGTGCAGGAATATATCCAACAGCCTATTCTCAACGGTTTACGGGATAAGGCTTCATATGTCAGAAGGGTGGCGGTCCTTGGCTGTGCCAAGATGCATAATCTTCATGGAGACTCTGAAGTGGGTAAGTTTGAGCATTACCTATCATGACCAATATTTATTGATTGAGCTCCTACTGTGTGTATGACTTTGCAGAAAGAGTATGGGCTTGGTAGAAAATAATGTGGTCCCACTTCTGTACATGTCTTTTTAAGTAGGATGCAGGGCTTACTATTTTCTGATACTAGAGAAGTCTTTTCTTCTGGTCCAAGGGAGATCCTTTACACTGGTGACTTCAGCCAGGCTGGAGATGAGGATTTGTTGCCTTGTGCTTTGTTACTGCCTCTGTCATTTTTGTAGCACAGCAGCTCAGCCTTGTCAACCTGGAGCTAGTACTCTGGCTGTCCCTGTGACTCTGAAACGTTTCTTCTTTCCTTGAGATCCTTGTTCTCTTTTGTAGACGGTGCCTTGGTAAATGAGTTATACAGTTTGCTGCGTGACCAGGATCCAATCGTGGTTGTGAACTGCTTGAGGTCCCTAGAAGAAATTCTGAGGCAGGAAGGAGGCGTTGTCATCAATAAACCCATTGCACACCACCTCTTAAATCGGTTTGGATTTCTTATTATTTATTACCCTTTTTATTATGGGATTCCCCATCCTGATTGTCTATGTAGGGAGATGGTCATAGGGTGTAACTTCCTTTACAGCCATTATATCCTCCAAACTAAGCCATTTATGCTGTCTAAAAATGTAAAGAATCTGGATCCAGGGTATTCCGAGTATGTCTTTGGCCTTAGATGAGCATGCATTTGTACTGTCAGCTCACCTTGGAATTTAAAGCCTATTTTGTGTAAACATTAAATTGTACTGAAGAGGAATGATTCATTTACGGCAGAGTCTGTTTTTAAGAGTTCTCCCTTTGTTGTGTTGAACATTCAGCTCATGAGTAGCATTAGCTTGAAGAATCCTCTTCTGTTTTCTTTTTTGGATAGAATGTCAAAACTGGACCAGTGGGGCCAGACTGAAGTATTGAACTTTCTGCTACGCTACCAGCCCTGCAGTGATGAGGAGCTGTTTGACATTCTCAATCTGTTGGATAGCTTTCTCAAGAGCAGTAGCCCAGGTGTGGTGATGGGGGCCACCAAACTCTTTCTGATCTTGGCAAAAAACTTCCCCCATGTACAAACGGACGTGCTTGTGCGAGTCAAGGGGCCTCTGCTGGCTGCCTGTTCTTCAGAGAGCCGCGAGCTCTGTTTTGCTGCCCTCTGCCATGTGCGCCAGATCTTACGCAGCCTGCCAGGTCACTTCAGCAGCCACTACAAGAAGTTCTTTTGCTCCTACTCAGAGCCCCACTACATCAAGCTGCAAAAGGTGGAGGTGCTGTGTGAGCTGGTGAATGATGAGAACGTGCAACAGGTGCTAGAGGAGCTTCGAGGATACTGCACTGACGTGTCTGCTGACTTTGCACAGGCTGCTATCTTTGCCATAGGTGGGTGTCTTCCTTCTTGAGAGCCTAGCCCAGCCAGCTGGAGAACTGTGGTCAGTCAGAAAAATTCTAGAGAGCAAAAGGGAATGCATCTTTCTTCAGCCCTGCACCAAAGAATTGGGTCAGTGACTACAAACAAGGAGAGAGGGAGGTGTGTGTTCTTTTTTCAAGACTTGTCATAGTTCCCAGGATAGAGAACAAGGTGCCTTCATTTTAAATTATCCCAAGTAATAACACTTAGAATTTATATTGCCTTTTGTTGTCTACTATCCAAAATGCTTTCTGCACATTATCTTGCCACAGTCTTGTGAGGCATTCACGGCAAGTGGACATGTGTTATTAACTTCAATTTTTTTTAAAGATTTATTTATTTCTCTCCCACTCATTGCACTCGCTGCCTGCTCTCTGTGTCTGTTTATTGTGTGCTCTCTGTGTCTCCTTGTCTTCTTTTAGGAGTTACTAGGAACCAAACCCGGGACCACCCATGTGGGATGGGGGTGCCCAATTGCTTGAGCCACATCTGCTCCCTGCTTGTTGTATCTCTCGTATCTCGTCATTGTCTTTCCTCATAGCATCATCTTGTTGCATCGGCTTACTGCACCAGCCCATTGCATCAGCTTATCTTCTTTGGGAGACACCGGGAACTGAACCCAGGACCTCACATTTGGGAGGCAGCTTCTAAGTGGTTGAACCACATCCATTGTCTATTAACTTCATTTTAAAAATTTATTTATTTCTCTCCCCTTCCCCCTCCCCCCAGTTGTCTGCTCTCTGTGTCCATTCACTGTATGTTCTTCTGTGTCCACTTGTATTCTTGTTAGCAGTACCAGGAATCTGTGTCTCTTTTTGTTGTGTTATCTTGCTTTGTCAGCTCTCCGTGTGTGCAGCCCCACTCCTGGGCAGGCTGCACTTTTCACGCGGGGTGGCTCTCCTTATGGGGCCCACTCCTTGCATGGGGGGCTCCCCTACACGGAGGACACACCTGTATGGCACGGCACTCCTTGCACACATCAGCATTGTGCATGGGCCAGCTTCTCCACACAGGTCAGGAGGCCCTGGGTTTGAACCTTGGACCTCCCATGTGGTAGATGGATGCTGTATCCATTGAGCCAAATCCACTTCCCTAACTTCATTTTAAAGATGAAGAAACCTAGGCACAAAAGGGTTCCTTAACTTGCCAAAAAGTCATTTACTTCCTGAACTGCAATTGGAACCCAGCTCTCCTAACTCAGTCTTTTGTCAGTTTACTTTTCTTATATTGAGCTTATACAACAGCCTATGTCTTGTGTTGAATACAGACTAACAGAGAATAGATCCTAAATCTAATACTCTCATTTAAGACAAGAGTGACTCATAAAATGAAAGCAGCTGGGGAACTAAGTTTTGTTGAAGGGCTTCAAATGATGTGGTGCAGGGGAGAAACCATCATATTTAGAATAAAGTTATGGTTATTTGTAGGGGCAGAGAAGAGGGCGCAAGAAAGAGAGTGATAATGCTGTGGTCAGGAGACTACTGTCAGGTGTTGCAGCAGGAATATTCCTGTGTAGGCGTGCTGCAACAAACACAAGCTCCTAGCTGGCTGCTTGCAGATAACCTTTGTTATTGAGAGTTTTCAACCCTCTTCAATTGGGAAATTCTTTTTCCATGAACCTCCAGTTTTCTAGTGGCTAATTAAAAAAAAAAAATGGATTCATTTTCACCAAATTCTCTGCACAGCAAACTCTTCTTATTTCATCACATAAGGGGTGCTTTTGTAACTTGACACCTTTCTCTGTTTTCCCTTCCTCTGTAGGTGGCATTGCCAGGACCTACACAGACCAGTGTGTGCAGATTCTAACAGAGTTGCTGGGGCTTCGACAAGAGCATATCACCACAGGTAATGGCTGCCTTTCTAGGATTTTTCTTCAAGTTCCTGACCTATAGCTGTTGCTCAAAAAATATCTATTGTTGAATAAATAATACAGATTTTAACAACTTCCTTGTTTCATCATCTGTTCCTGTCAGAGAAAGATCTGCTAGCTTAAAAAGTCTCCAGGCTCCCATGGTCTACAGGAGCTATACTGTAGATAATCTGGTCCTGGGATGACCTTGCTTGTTATTTCCCCATGTTTACCCCCTCTTTTTTTATTTTTTAACAAAATCAGTTTACCCCTTTTTGCTTTATGACAGTCCACACAGGCAGTGTCTTCCAGGGCTGGGGCGAGGGTGTGGCAAGCAAGGTGCCAACCTCGAGTGTCTCTTTAAGTTTGCACCCTAAGCACCTCACTTGCCTTGCCTTAGATCCTGACTCTAGTGGCTCCATTTATGCTGTCTTCAAAGTATTATTCAACAGCAGCAGCACTGTCCCACATTTGGGCACAGCTTTATATTTTCTAAAGTACTTTCTGGGAAGCAGATGTGGTTCAAACGATTGAGCTTCTGCCTACCATGTGGGAGTTCTCTGATTCGGTTCCTGGTGCTTCCTAAAGAAGACAAGGAGCTGGTGCAACGGGCAGGCATAGCAAGCTGACGCAACAAGCTGATGCAACAAGATGACACAACAAGAGACACAAGAAGAAAAAATATAATGAGAGACCCAACAAAGCAGGGAACAGAGATGGCTCAAGTGATTAGGTTCTGGATTCAGTGCCTGGTGCCTCCAAAAAAAAAGGAAGATGAACAGACACAGCAAGTGCAAACACTGAGGGAGTGGAGAGAAATAAATAAATAAATCTTTAAAAAAAATAAAAGGACTTTCCCATACATTAGCTCGTATATTCGTTAAGAGCAACATTCATTCAGGGAATTATTGCCCATGTTGGGTATTTCCCAGATAATCATTGACTGCTCTTCTAACGCCTGTTTTACAGAAATGCACCCACAAATCTAGTATTAGTTCTTAAGAACAGCCGTGGAGGTGCTAACCTCGTGCCCCGTGTCCTGGTCTGTGTTGTAGTGGTGGTGCAGACTTTCCGTGACCTGGTTTGGTTGTGTCCTCAGTGTACCGAAGCTGTGTGTCAGGCGCTGCCCGGCTCCGAGGAGAATATTCAGGACAGTGAGGTAGACTCATCCTTTTCTTCTAGGCCGAGGAGGAATGCTTGGGACCCTGCCCTCTGAAGCAGCATCTCCTTATTCTTTCTACCCAGTGTCTGAAGTGGAAATTTAGAATTGACTGCCATTTCAGATGCTCTTTTGGCTATAGATGGGGCATAACTTATAAAGACATTAGGATTTGTTTATGGTCTTCATTATTATAAATACTTTGATACCATTGTTCTCTTGAACAATTTTGTGTCAGATTTAGACCATGGTGTTTTCAGCTGGAATGAGAATCAGAATCGTCTGTGGAATTTTCACAAAGCTTTGGGCTTCACTCCAGTTCTACTAACTTAAATCTTCAAGGATGGGGAACACATTTTTTTCAAAGAAATCAATTTTATTGACACATATTTTAAAGCATACAGTTCACCCAACATGTGTGTGACATATGTTCTTAAGAAGCATTACAGATGACTCTGATGTGTACTTTAGGTTAATAACCACTTTTATGAAGTAATTTAGAGAAATTCTTTCAGGATTTTCTACTGAAACTTGAATCCCTGTATTGGGACAGAGGACCCAAGGTTAGGAAGCCTTATTGTTTAATGTACGTTGTAAGCGTCTTGAGACTCTCTGGTTTCATTCCCCTTCTGTGTGTTGGAATTTCATTCCTCATTGTTGTAGAGGACATAAAAGGGGGAATCAATACAGTGCAGTTTTAAGTAAATAAAAGAATAAACCTTTGCTGCTGGCAGTAGGGAAAAAGCAAAAGTAGCAATTGCCTGCTACCTCCTGTGTTCTGGACAGCCAAGTATTGAGCACCTATTCTTATCCTGTCATTCTTTAGGGGAAGCAGGCACTTATTTGGCTACTTGGGGTCCATGGGGAAAGGATTCCCAATGCTCCTTACGTGCTGGAGGACTTTGTAGAGAACGTGAAGTCTGAGTCATTTCCAGCTGTTAAGATGGAGCTACTCACTGCACTGCTGCGCCTTTTCCTCTTACGCCCTGCTGAGTGCCAAGATATGCTGGGCCGTTTGTTATATTACTGCATAGGTAGGTTCTTCAGAAGGTAATAGTACTTGCCCTGACTCGTAGTGGAAATTCTGGCAGCTTTTATTGTTTGGTGAGTCGTGTCTAGACCCTTAGGAGAAATGTTAATGTTTTCTAGGGTTTTCTGTCTTTTTTTTTTTTCTCCTATTGTGGTTGGCACAGGGGGCTAGTAGGAGAGTACTTTTGTATTTAATCAGTTCTGTTACCTTATCTTAGAGGAAGAAAAGGATATGGCGGTACGGGACCGAGGACTCTTCTATTATCGCCTCCTCTTAGCGGGCATCGATGAAGTTAAGCGGATCCTGTGTAGCCCTAAGTCTGACCCTTCCCTTGGCCTTTTGGAGGATCAGGCAGAAAGACCTGTGAATAACTGGGCCTTAGACTTCAACACGCTTCAACCAGTGTATGGCAAAGCCCGCTGGGCAACCATCTCTAAGTTACAGGGCGCAGAATGCCGTGGCCCAGCGATTCCCAGCACTGCATCCTTTACCACGTCAGGTAAAAGTAGCCCTTACCGTCCATCTTGTCATGAGGAATTTTTACCTTCTACAGTGACTGGTAAAGGTCCAGTGCCTTGGCCGAATCTCAGACCACTGGCCTGAGTTCGAAGCCTTTGTGAGCAAGAAAGCAGTTCCTCATTGGTTACTTAAGCCGTGTATCCAAGGATAAAAATTACCTTGTGTACTTTTGAGGATTTAGGTAAAAACTGTAGCTCCTGTGGATCAAGAGCATCTCTTACTCAAACTTTCTGACTCTTTTAGGACCCCTGATTCCTGAAGGGAACAAGGAGAAGGAATCAGGACCCTTGATTCCTGAAGGGAACAAGGAGAAGGTACAAGAACTCTCTGATTCTGAAGCCCTCTCACTAGTCCCTAATCGCCAGCTTACTGCCGAGTATTTTGAGAAAACTTGGCTTAGCCTCAAAGTTGCTCGTCGGCAAGTGTTGCCTTGGCAGGGAGCAGTCCATCCTGACACCCTCCAGATGGCCCTGCAGGTAGTGAACATCCAGACCATCGCCACGAGCAGGACCGGGGCCCAGCCGTGGAAAGCCTACCTCAGTGCCCAGGACGATACCGGCTGCCTGTTTTTAACGGAACTGCTGTTGGAGCCCAGGAATTCAGAAATGCAGATCTCTGTGAAACAAAGTGAGGCACAGCCTGAGACACTGAACAGTTTTATTTCTATATTAGAAACTGTGATTGGAACAATTGGAGACATAAAATCATAACAGCACCTGGCTGCTTATCCTGAGTGGAGGTGAAGAGCTATAGGAGTTCCTCGGTTTTCCTTACTAGCACTGCTGGATAATAGCAGATGCAAAGGAGAAGGGGAAATCTAGGAATCAGGGTTTCTTATGTTTTTTCCAAAGACCATTGACTTTTCCATGGCGGTATTATAAAGGTTAATGTTAGTGAAGGGATCCTGTGGTTTGGGGATGGGGTTGGATTATTTTCTGATCAATATGGGGGATTGTTTTACTAATCAAAGGTGTCTGATATCTGTGGAAACTGATTTCCATATATGGGGGTCATCTTTCCTTCCCTGGATTATGTTGGTAAACCCCTGGCTGTTCTCATATTTTTTATCATGTTTTTGAGGCCGGAGTCCAAAGCCTTTACTATGGCATCTGAAGTCCTTTATGATCTGTATTCTGTTTACTTCTCTGTGTCATGTCTCATCACTCCCCCAAAACACCCTCTTTTCTGACAAAAGCTTACAGCTTGCAGTTCCCTGAATGCATCAGGCTCTCACCTTGCACCTGCTTTTATTTCTTGCCTGACCATTTCCTCACCCCTATAACTTCTTTAAGTAAATCCTAGTCTGTCCTTCAGTGGTCAGCTCAGTTATGAACTCCTTCAAGAAGTTTTCTGCGACCCTAACGGCCTTCATTAGGGGTCTCCTTCAAGCTGCCAAAGCAGCCAGTGCATACCTCCAGCCCTACTCATCATTGTTTATTTTCTTGTTGCTTTTCCTCACTTTTAATTTTATTTATACTTAACCATATTTTACACATTAATTGAGACAACTTATGGCAAGAACAGATGTAATAGAATGATGGTAAAATATAAATAAGACCAGAGAATCTGGAACAGGGAAAACGAGAGCACCAGTTAAGACTATCTCCAGGGCGGAGACAGGGAGTACACAGACGTTCGGGCTGTGAGGGCCTACACAGTTTGGTATAATTGAGCCTCACACTTGGCTCTGTAAGCGATGTGGCAGTTGGAGTGAAAGGAAACAGTTATACAATTATCATCAGAGAGGAGGAAGCATTCCAATTCTAATTTCCAAAATAAATGTCCATGTAGTTTTCACAGAGGTTGTACAATTCCTGTAGGAAGTTTGTAAAGGACTTCACATGAATTTCCTACAGTATTCTTCAGTGAAAGCAGAGCACATAGTTGTAGTGTGAAGCTCAGTAAAGGCATTTCTTCAGCGACTTAAAATAACATGATCCAAGTGTATAACCTTCATCATGCAGCTTACTTCAAGCCCCATGGCTACCTAGCTACCTAGATGGACTGCATATCCTTCAGATAATTTTTCACCCAGCACTTCTCTCAACTAGGTTCTTAACAGGAGTAGATAACACAGTATTGAATTTTCTGGTAAGAACCTGGGTTTTGTATGTTGTTTGTTGAAGGGTTTTCCCCACTAGACAATTTCTAAGGAGAGTAATTGTCTTTCCTTCTGTCGCCACAGTGCCTGACCCATAGTAATAACTCAATAAATATTGAATGAATGGCCATAAATAATTAGATTTTGACACGATTTTGCAGTTGGTGTTTGAAGTATGTTTTGTTATATTGTATCAATTATACAGAAAATAATGAAATTTCATCTAGACCAGAGTATTTTGACATTTGGAGCCAGACATTTGGGGGGAGGAGGGGTAGGGCTTTTTTTTTCTTTGTAGGCTGATTATTAGAAGCATCTCTGGCCTCTACCCACTACATACCAGTGGAAGCTCCAGTTGTGACAGTTAAAAATGTCTCCCCAAAAAAAGATGTCTCCAGACATTGCCAAGGGTTCCCAGGGGGACAAAATTACCCCCACTGATCTTAGACCATGGATCTCAAGGGATGAGGGGGAAAGACCACAACAGTGTCAAAGTTGCTTCTCCCATGTTTTGACTTGTTCAGTTAAACTATGAATGTTTAGTTAGGTACTATGAGAAATAAAATTGAAGTGTGAAGTGCTGCCAATTTAAATTATTACAAAGGGACTGGATGCAGGCTGTGAAAATCGAGTGAAGTGATTCTTCGCCATTATAGACTATAACTGAAATGTGAACCTAAAGAAAATTAGGTATGGCTCAGCAATTGATTAAATAGTGTTACTAAAAGTGATCCCAACTCTTGACTCCTTTTTAGAAGATTAAGTTCTACTTGGTTGCTGTTCTATAATGTAAGAGCACGGCAGAAAATGAAATTGTTGCTTTTGGAGAGTGTAATTTAAAATGATCCTAATTAACTCTAGCCTGGTTTCACTAATTTATAAGCAAAGTCACCAAAGCTTAAGTGTATCCTGAAGTTAACGCTTTAATATTCCTCCCTCTCTAGGGGCCTCTCTACAGGTACGTGATTTGATTATACAAGTGGATGTTTATCTTTTTTTCTTCAGGAGGTACCAGAGATTGAACCCAGCACCTTGTACATGGGAAGCAGGCGCTCAAGCACTGAGCTACATCTGCTCCCCAATGAGAGTTGGTTTTTTCATTTATTTGCTTGTTCATTTCTTTTTTTGTTTGTTTTTAAGAGGTACTGGGGATCAAACTACTTCAGAGAATCCGTCTTCACATTCTTTAGCACTCTGTATTTCAGCAGCACAAGAAATGATATGATTAGTCATTTAATATGTACTTCCTGCTGAAATTAAGCACCATGAGGACAGAAACTTTCTGTGTTATTTTTAGTGCCTAGTATAGTGCCTTGTACAGGGGCTCATTAATATTGTGTGTGATCATGTATGATCATGGCAAAAAGATGCTGTTATCCAGATTTAAGTATATGGACCACTTTTAAAACTTCAAAACCTTCCTTCTTTAGATTATACTATTCTCAGAACCTAACAGGAAGTATTTCTTAATGAAACTAGCCAAGAGGCTCTTCCTCAACTCTGGTTCAGCTCTAGATTTGTTATCTTCCTATAAAAGTTATTTATTAATCTAGATACTGGCTAGGGTGTGGTCCTGACTCAGAAAGTCTTCTCCAGCTAGCCCTCCATAGAAGTCTCTCTAAGCAGTATTTTTGAAGAAAGCTGATGGGAAAGGATCCAGAACTGTATGTCCCCTTAGAAAACTATAAGAGGAAGACACATCTGCTGGCTTACTAGTGTTTCTGACTTTCTGCTGAGCTGAAAACTGCTTGTTTTCTGGAAAAGCAACACTTGGTAGCAAACATCTACAATGAAGAGCCTCCAAACTTTTGAGGGACAAACCGAATGCATTGTGGACACTCTGCTCGCAGACTTCTTGGGAACAACATTGCAGGTTGCTGACCGGGAACTAGATTGTGTGGCTGAAACAGATTCATCAGGTAAGGCGCTTGGCCTGAGGTGGTGATCGTAGGTCAATAAGAGAATCTGAGTCTGTTTTCTTTATTTCCTCTTAAGTTTCAAAAGGCAGAGTAAACTTTCAGCAACACCTGAATTCCTCATGGAAGGGAGAGAGATTTTCAGTGGAGGGAGATTTCCTGACTTGGTGTCAACAGAATATTTGAGTTGTTCTTAGGCGAGAACGATGCCCCGATTGCTTAAAAGTTTAAAGAACATCCCCTGGAGCCCAGGTTGCTGGCCCTAGCCATCCCTTCAAGCGTTGTGACAAGTGTGCTGTGTTCCCTCTGTCCTAGGCGATCCCTGCTCTTTTGACGTGGCCATCATTGCCGGTCGCCTTCGGATGTTGGGCGACCAGTTCAATGGAGAAATAGAGGCGTCTGTCAAAAGCGTCATTGCAGAAACCACTCGGGGACAGGTGAAGTTTCTATTTCTTCCTTTTTACTGCTTTTTTCTATTTCAGGCTTCCTTTTCCTACCACTCCTTTTCTACTGTGACTAGAAATGTTCGGTGAAAGACTTGGGGGCTTATATTCCTCTAAGGAGGTAGAGCTGGAATTCACATATTGCCAAGTCTTCAGGAGTTAATGAAAACGTAAGTGGGATCGAGGTAGAAAACTCTTCTATCTCAGGTAGTTATCTCCACTCGGTTTTCATCAGAGCTGTGCTTAGTAGCACAGAGGAAATCTATAGCATTTTATTTCTGACAGGTATCTTTTATGCATCTGTTTAGTACTTATTCTGCACAGGAGCCCTGTTTGCTGGGAGTGGGCATATTATTTCCCCCCCAGCAGTGAAACCATATACAGGAAGGATGGACAGTTGACAAGTCTGATGAAATGAGGGGTGAGTCCATCAGAATGCTCATTAGTGGTTGTAAAACTTGGATTCTCTATTGGCAGTAAAGACCATAAGACACTGTTCTAGGACATGTTCTGGTTAATATCTGTAATGATAGCTTGTATTAACTCATTATTTGCAATGTGCCAGGCACTATTCTAAGTGCTTTACATTTTTTAATCTCCTTTAATGAGGTATAGAAACTATTACTGCTAGAGAATCCTCTCTCCATCTGCATATAACACCATGACAGCAAACATCTAACCTGTTTGTTCACTGCTCGAACAGTGACTGGCACACAATAGGCCCTCAAGTATTTCCTGACTTGGTAACCATTTAAGAAGATACGGAAGTGGGGATATAGGCAAGCAAGTAATTATGGTCACACAGGAAGTGTTGAAGCAAGCATTTGAACCCAGACTGATTCCAGAACCACACTCTTAACTATTATACTTTATTACTCCTAAATACAGCTTGGGTGGTATGCCTTCTCGAAATTCTGGGAACAACTGGACTTGTTGCTCCGAGTGCCTTGTCCCTAAGCTGTCCTAGGCAGTCTAGCTGACTCCACATTTTTTCTCATTTTTTAAATTTGAAAACAATGTCAAATTCATAGAAAAAGTGCAAGTATAATACAAAGACTTTTCCTTCCATAAGTAGTTTACAATGTTCCGTTATCTCCTAATATTTAATATTTCTATCAAACAAGTACATGCTCTTAATCACAATCTAACCATTAAAACCAAGAAGCTGACATTGATACGTTACTATCATCTAATTCTCAGATCCCATTCAAGTTTTACCAGTTGTCCTAATAATGACATTTATAATCAAAAGATCCAGGCCAGAATTACTCAGTACATTTAATTGTCAAGTCTCTTTAGTCTCCTCCAATCTGGAATAGTTCCTCAGTCTTTCCTGATTTTCATGACCTGGACACTTGTTAGGGGCTAGTTATTTTGTAGGACATTCTTTAACTTGGTTTGCCTGATGTTTCCTCATGAAAGGTTTTTGTTGTTTTTTTTTTAAACTGTGACTGGGTTTTTATTTATTTACTTATTTTTTATTTCCCTTCCCCCCCTTGTGGCTTGCCCACTGCCTGTTCTCCAGGTCCGTTCGCTGTGCACTCCTCTGCTTTCTTACTTGTCTCCCTTTTTGCTGTGCCACCCTGCTGAGTCAGCTCTCCAGGTCACCTTTGGGCAGGGCGGCACCCTACAGCACCAGGGCTGGCAGCTCTCCACAGTGTGCGGGCGAGCCTGCCTTCACAAGGAGGCCCTGGGACACAAACCCAGGGCCTCCCATGTGGCAGACGGGAGCCAAACTGATTGAGCCATAGCCGCTTCCCCGAAAAGGTTTTGAGTATGCATTTTGGTAGGAAAAGCACAGAAGCATGGCTGTGTTCTCATTGCATCCCCATAACAAGTGACATACTGTCTGCCAGGCTTCTCCACTGTCAAGTTATGTTTTCTCCTTTGTAGGGATGTACTTTGAAACTCTGTAAATATCCCACATCTCATCAAAGTTTCTTTTTTCTTTTCTTCTCTTTTTGTTAGGCCAGTAATTTATTAAGGAATGGTGAGAAGAGAAATGGGAGAAAATTACAGATCATGGGTCCCAGGTGGAGAGGAAGGGGCTGAAGAGTGATAAAGAGGGCCGATTTACAGACTCAGTTCCCCGTTATAGATTAGAAATGCCCAGGTTTTACTTGGATGTGGTTCCAGGCAGGGGTGAAGAAGGCAAGAACTGGGAGTAGAAAGCAAGAACAGGGAAAAAGTGAGAGCTGGCTCATCAAAATTTCAATATCAATTTTGACTCAGGAATTCTTTATTCTATGAGTTATAGAATAACTTTGCTTTATTTATTTAGAATCTTAACCTTTTTTGTTCCACGGATCCCTTTGCCAGTTATGTGTAAGCCATTGACCCCTTACTAAGTCCACATTATACTCTTTATTACTTAATAAAGATTACAACCTCACCAACACATCCCCGTAAGAATAATGTTTTTTTAAATTTTCAATTCAATCTCACAGACCCCTGAAATCTTCAGCTCTGTGGACCCCTGATTAAGAACCCCTGATTTAGATGCTTAAATTCTCCCAGATTTGGCCAGTGGGAGTTCCTTCAGACTGGACTCTGTCTTTTTGACATGTCATTATCATTCTCTGAGTATGTCCTTACTTTCTGACAGTAGACTTGTACTTGCTGTACCCCAGCCCGAGAGTGAGCCATTTCTTCAGGAAACTATGGTTTCTTTTAATGAAGAATGGCATTTGAAAACCAAGACCTAGGTGCTCTACTACAAGGAAGCCCTTCTCAGCTTGTTTGGGTACCAACACCCTACTCTAACAACCACTGGCCCCCTTTTAGACCATGCGTGGCCCTTCCTCATGGGTTTTGGACCGAATTGTTTGGGAAGGGAGGCTAATTGATTTTTTACTGTAGTGTTCCCTAGACTTCTGTTATTTCAGCAATACCATCACAGTTTGACTAACTATACTATCATGTACTTAATATTTTTCTTTCTAGTTTTCTTTCAGTCATATTGTTCATCTTAAACAATGATATCTGAAATTATGAACTACTTATATTTTTTTCTTTTTTTTTAAGAAAGATTTATTTATTTATTGCTGTGTCTTCTTTGTCTGCTTCTGTTGTTGTCAGTGGCATGGGAATCTATGTTTCTTTTTGTCGTGTCATCTTGCTGCATCAGCTGTCCGTGTGTGCGGCGCCATTCCTGGGCAGGCTGCACTTTGTTTCATGCTGGGCGCTCTCCTTATGGGGTGCACTCCTTGCACGTCGATCTCCCCTACGGGGGGGACACCCCCGTGTGGCGCGGCACTCCTTGCGTGCATCAGCACTGCACATGGGCCAGCTGCACACAGGTCAAGGAGGCCTGGGGTTTGAACCGCGGACCTCCCATGTGGTAGGCGGACGCCCTAACCACTAGGCCAAGTCTGCTTCCCATATTTTTCTAATACCAATTAAAATAAGTAACAAAATATTAAAATGAGAAAGGTTCATCCACCTACTCTCTAAGATTGCCTCAGATACCACCAGTGACACATTTGTCACTCTTTGGGTAACACTTGTTTTATTGGTTTCCTGCACCTGCAGCATCCTGCACTTCTTGTGCTACTCCACTGATCTATGCTGTGTCTCTCCCCAGGCAGGAGCTATCCTCCAGGATACAGTGAGCTCTCTTAGCAAGACCTGGTGTGCTCAGGACTCCAGCTTAGCTTATGAGAGAGCATTTCTGGCAGTGTCTGTGAAACTTCTGGAGCGTGTGGCTGACATGGCTCCTGAAATAGTAAGACAGGTGGCGATCCCTGTGGTAGATATGATCAATGGGAACAGAGCCATCCGGGAGTTCATCGAGAGCCAGGGTGGCTGGGTAAGTAAGTTGGCTAAACTTTTAAATTGACTATGCTAGACAGTTTAAATTGTTTTTGTACTAATACCTGGGACTCCAATTCGTGACCCTTTTTGTAAGTTGGAAACTAAGCAGGGAAACCGGCCTCCTTACTTTGCTGAAAGTGCTGTGATTTTCTTGCCATAGAAAATGGGAGCAGTCAGAAGCTCAGCCTGTAGGGGTTGGACTTCAGAGTCATTTTGCTTAAAATGTTGACTGCTGACTTTGTAAAGCTATTCTCCATTTTCTACACATAATAATCTCTAAAGCATATCAGTGATCGAGTTCTAATCTTAGGCTGGCTTCCCTCGGCTCTCAGGTAAATTTCTGGGTCTGCTTTTGCTAACACCTTTGGGTGTATGTGCAGAGGAAGTTCAGAATCATCCTAATTTCATCTAACAATAAACAATTGGTCTCATGTGCTGTGGCGATAACTGTGAGGCCTTATGTACTCTGCGCCCGTGTCTTATTACTCATCAGCACATCCTCTGCGGTGGACCCCTGGCAGGAGTACGCCCATCCATTTCCAGCAGCAGCTGAAGCCTTAGTAGGAGCTGCATTTCCTTGGAGTTATCTGCAGATCATTCCCTGATTCCTTTAGGAAGTTCATGATGACCATCCCTTTGACTATAGGATTTTTACTATCCTTTCTAGGAAAATCTGGAGAGCTGAAGAAGAGGTGGAACTGTTCCTCAGGCTGAACATCACTCCCTCTTTGACTGATCGAGTGATTGATTTCTGGCAATTAAAACAAATCAAAACCACTTCATTTGGAGAGAACTGAATTTAACAAAATTATTTCTTTTCTACTGATGGTTACAGCTGGAAGCATTCTTACAAGTCTACAGAGACTTTACACTTTGTTTTTATATGAGTTTTAATGAGATCCGGTGGAACCAAAGGCCGTGGAATTCAAATTCATATCTGAATTTCATGTTAATTTCACCTGAGCATAATTGTTTCATGCATTTTAGAGGCTAGAAGTCAAAAATAGCAGTTCATTCATCTGTCTTTCTACAAGAAAGGTCAAAGAAAGATAAAACAGTTACTGCATTTTTGCCACCACAGGATGTAGGAAGTGCCAGCCCACATTCAGGACAGTAAGGCCACCCTGCTTTGATGAAGCTCACTGCATACCACAGTGTTTCTCAGAGTGTGAGTCACAGACAACTTGTGGACCTGGTTAAATTGCTGGTTCCCAGCCCCCATCCCCAGAGATTCTTATTCTCTCTCATTTTCTCTTTATAACCGATTCCCCAGGTGATTCTGATGCACATTAGAGTTTAAGAATCATCATTCAAGAGCAGGGGTTGGCAAGCTGGCAAGCAATGACCCACAGGCCAAGTCTGGCCTGCTGCCTGTTTTTGTCAATAAAGTTTCATTGGAAAAAAGCCACACTCGCTCATTTACAGAGTCTGCGCTGCTTTTGCACTTCACTGGCAGAGCTGAGTAGTTACAGCGTAAAGCCTAAAATTATTACTCTCTGGCCCTTTACAGAAAAAGTTTGCCCATGTCTGCTCTAAAGCTAAATAAAAATTTTTCCTTCGGTAGCTTAAACTCTACTACAGTCCTGATAATTCTTGCCTAACACAGTTGTAGATAATATTTAAACTCATTCTTAACTCTTTTTTTTTTTTTTTCCAGAACCCAGTCTGAAAGTGTTAGTTCTTGCATAGTCAACACTTTCTCCAGGGCCTTTGACAAATCAGAGAGTTCTTTGTTCCTAGGTAGTCAATAGAGGGTATAGATTTCCCTGCCCCTACCACAACTGAGAGTGATTAGAAGCAAAGCATATGACTTCTATGATTTGTATGTCTCAAAATAGTCTTTAATAATCTAATAGATTAGTAGGCATCCATCAGGGAGAGACTGCATCACTGATAAGTCCAAAAAGCAGGCTGTTTACCTGAATGCCAGGAAGAAAACCACTGCTATATCTAGTTTTGAAAAGAGGTTTTAATGACTTTGGCTGAAGTTTAACAAAGCTAACCACTTCCTCTCCCTCTAGCCAGCAGCCATCTGGCTCCCCTAAATGCAGAGGAGTAAAGTTGTAGTACTGGTAATGTAGTGTTACTTTTTCTAATTATAATTATTTCTTCTATTCCTGGATAAATCAAAATAGATTAGTAAACCAGAAATGAGATTTCAGGTTTCTCTTTAGTAGAAAGTAGCTTTGTTCCTACCGATTAAGACACTGGATGCATCCTTTTATCCTTGATTTTACTGTAAATTCAACCTGGTGAGTTTTATATTTGACCTCTTAGGTCAAATCACTATTTTCAGTTTGACTAGTGCTATTCTGTTTATGAAATAAAATTCTTCTCTACCCATTTGAACTAAGTCTCAGCCACTGTAATCTAAATTGAATGATAAATGTCAGAGGCCAGCAGCCTCCTCTTTCTCTTTTCTTGCCCCTCCTACCATCTCCATGTTTTATCCTATTCCCCACAGAACATCAGACCATGAATCTAGCTCATTGTACAGTGCAGTATCTTGAGATTGAGGATATGGGGCCCTTGGGATTATACCAGGCAAATGGGTAGCACACATCTGGCCTGGGTGTTATGTTTGTTGTGAGGCTACCCTAGCCTACTATAACTGAAGTGACAGGGCTGCAGGAAGAAGACATTGTAGCCCAAAATTCAAGTCGCCTGATTTTACAACTCAGTTCCACCCTAGGCTAATCATGTGATATTAGGAAAGTGATATAATTCCTTTGTGCCTTACTTTCCTCATCTGTAAAATAGAGATGATTTGGCAACTATTAATATTTAATAGGGGTTTTATGAGAAATAAAGGAAAGAGTGCATTTTGTAAAAGGCTTAGCCCAGTGCCTGGCACATTTAAAGCACTGTGTAACTAGCAATTTGGGGCCCCTGTGATTTGGAGTTCACAAGGTTGTAACTTGACATTTTTCTCTCCACTTACTCTGTCCCTCACAGCTGTAAGCAACTCATAGCTTTAGGTATACAGTATAATGAAGAACTTGGCTGGGATATTACTTTGGTTCCCAGGAAGTAAGCTGTACATCCTTGGAATTTCCAGTGTGCCTTTTTAAATTTATGGTTGGCCCTAAACCACACCTGGTGGTTTATGCTAGTGAGATGATTTGGGGTCATCTGAGGTGGAGCTGGCCATGCTAGAAAAACCAACCACAAGTTAGGGGATTGGGGCTTTGAACCAGGACATACCAGCTCAAACTTCCCACCTCTGGGGAGGGAAGGGGAGCTGGAGATCAAGTTCAGCCATATGTGCGTTGATTCAATCAACCATGCCTGTGTGAAGAAGCTGTAGTACAAGCCCTGGACACCGAGGCCCTGCAAGCTTCCATGACTGGCTTCCATGATTGACAGTCTGTGCTGGGAGGTGACATGACCACATTCTGACTCCATGTGGGGAGGACATGGACGCTTGCTTGCACTTCTCATTTGTGTCCATTTAGCTAGAGTAAAACTGTAATCTTAAGTACAGTGCTTTCCTTAGTTCTGTGAGTCATTCTAGTGAATTTTTGAACCTGAGGGGGTCATGGGGACCCCCAGATTTGTAGCCAGTTGGTTAGAAGTTCAGATGGCCTGGACCCCTGAATTTGTAGCTGGCATCTGAAGGGCTGCCTTGATGGATTGTGGAGTCTGGCCTAGCTACCTGGGTACCTAAGTGTCAGAATTATATTCAGGTTGGTTTTGGAAGTCATTTACAGGGTGTTTCCTAAATCTCATTTATTGGCTTCTTCCCAAATCCTTATCCCCAAACTCCAATTCCTTATTTCTGAACGCCTTTCTCATCCTCATACTCACCCAGATTGCCATCCAACTAGTTCAAAACCTATAATTTTTACCTTCCCGTTCTCTCCAGTCTTCTACACCCAATTAGTCTTTCTCATTTACTCCTTCCTTTTTGTCCTGATTCTCTCCCGGAGTTTATCATTACCTGCCTATAGTATTTATACTACTACCCAGGCTATTGCTAAAGCATTCCAATTAGGTTTTCAGTTTGGCTGTCCTCCTCTAGGCTTACCCCATCCCAGCCTGTCCCGTGTCCTGCCACCAGACTGGTCTTCCTGGTTTAAGACCAAAGCTGTGGTGTCTTTGTCCATTGCTTTGACTTATTTTTAGAAATGGTATAATTCATTTTGACATTTTATATACCATGAAGGAAAACATGAGACTTTAAAACAATTTATCAGAAGGAGGCAATTTAAAAAAAAAATACTTTTCTAAAGCATTGCTTGGTCATTCTTTCAAAACGCTTCAGTTTTTAAAAGTGAAACTTTTGAGGGTGATTGGATATGTTCATTATCTTGATTATGGTGATGATTTGTGAGTGTATACACATGCCAAAACTTATCAAATTGTACACTTTGAAATGCATAGTTTATTGTATGCCAATACTACCTCAATAAAGTTGTTAAAGAGAAAAACCCTTTGGTGGTCCTCCATTGCCCATCCTGCCTGTCATTAAGTGCCACCCAGGTCTGGCCCCAGCCCCCTTTCTAGTCTTACCAGTCTTGACTCTCTGCTACCTACTCAATGCTGTAGTCAAACTGAGCCACTCTCTGAGCCACGCTTCTCCTCCTGCTCTTTATGCTTTATAGTATTTTCTCAGAGGCTCTACATGTAGACATTCTCACGACCCAAACCAAATGTCATTTCCTCCATGAAGGCCATCCAGATAATCCTAACCAGAATTGATCTTTGCCCCTGCAAAATTTTGTTTGTATCATTTTTATGGTTATCATAAAACCTGTAGTGTATCATTTTTATGGTTATCATAAAACCTGTAGTTATCTCTGTACTTATCTTTCCTACCAGAAAAAAAGTATCCTTGAAGGAAGACAATTGGTTGTACATTTCTGTAGCACCCCCTATTATCTTGTACTCAAATATTAATTAATGAATGGATAAATTAATGACAACATTGAATGAACAATGAAATGAAAAATGAGGCTTCAGGTTTGTTATTTTTAACAGTAGGCTGTAGTGGGTTGACAAGTGTTTCCCCCAGGTTCTTGTCCAACTAGAACCTCAAACTGTGACTTCATTTGGAAACAAGATCTTTGCAGATGTACTTAGTTAAGGATCTTGGATGAAATCATCCTGAATTTAGATTGGGCCCTAAATCCAATGATGGGAGCCCTTCTAAGAAGAGGCAAGGACACAGACAGATGTACAGAACACCATGTGATATGTGATAATGGAGGCAGAGATCAGAACGATGAGTCCACAAGCCAGCAAATGCAAGGTAGGAGAGAGGCACAGAGCAGATTCTCCCTCAGAGCTTCCAGGAGAAACCCAGCCTGTTGTCATCTTGGTTTTGGACTTTAGGCTTCCTGGAAACTAATACAGATGCCACGCCTCACCTCCTTATTTAAAAAAAAAAAAATTGCTTCAGTTGCAATTTGTCATATGACCTTTGTCTCTTGAGGATTATGTTTCTGAAACCAAAGGTAGAATATGATTCCCTGTGTGGTCTGTGGGAAGCAGTCAGGTAGGCTGCAGCAGGGGAATTGAGCCTGCTAAGGCCTCAGAACGCTGTAGTGACAAGCAGATCGGAAGATGGGTAGGAGACTTAACCTGCCGTGGACAGTGTTGTGAAAACGTGAGCAAATCCAACACGCTTCCTTAGAGGTATTCTGTAAACCCTTTCTGTGTCAAGTTTCTTCAAGGAGAAACAAGGCTGTTCTGGGAATGAAGGTGGTTCCCCTGTAGCCACTGCAGCCGGGCAGGGTTGGGCTCTGTACCCGCAGGCATGCCACACCCTGGCGTCGTCCTTTCATGCCAGTAGCTCTGCTGCTGGGGCAGAAGCATTCAGGGGAGTGCTCCTGGCCAGGTTCCTCTGCAGGGAGCGCCCATCTGCTCCTGGCATAGTGGATGTGCCTGGCCAGAGACTAGGAGCACAGACTGTGCCCCGCAGGAGGCCTGCGGTAACTGACGTGAGTAAACAAGCCAGTGGATTGCTCACAAAAGCCTGACCACGTTCACCGCGTGTTTTCTCACAGTAGACTCGTTCTAAGTGTTTTAGGTGTGCTGGGGCCGTGTTAAGCACCGTGGGTTATGCAAACGCATGGGAGACACCGTCCTTGCCCTTGATACGCTTAAATCTGCAGGGAGCAGGTTGTGTCCTCTGGGTGAGCGTACCATGTGTCTTATAGTAAATAAACTCAGGGGACACAGGAACAGGTTGGAAAAATGAAAACTTCCATAGTTGAGTGTGGCTTTATGTTGAAGGGATTCAGACTAAGAAAGAGTCATAACGAGATGGCGTGAGGGGTAGGATTTTTGAAGAAAATATTAACTTTATGGAAGGTTATTTTTAGGTGAGAAGTAGCAGGTAAGTGGCAGAAGGAAGAAGGTCTGTGGGTGATGATGTGGTTGGAAAGATTGGGTGGGGACATTGGGGGGGGCTAGTGACAAGCTGAGGAATCTAGACTTGTTCTCATAGACAAATAGGTACTTTGGTTCTTTAGCATCAAAGTGGAGTTTGAAGTCCTTTCATCCAGCCTTGGTTACTAGGAAATGTTAGAATGGCAGAGATATAGATAGGGAGATCAACTAAGAATTTATTGCTGCAGGAATCCAGATATGAAAATGCAGATGGTGGTTAACATGGAAGACAGGTTGAACCTCCAAGAAAGTGAGGAGGAAGGACCAGTAGGCTTGGTGACCAAGAATATTCTTAAAAGGGACTGAATGTTTCAGAAACAGCACGCCTAGACCATATCAAGTGAATGATCTTGAGGTGTAGGAAAGGCAAGTGTGCTGAAACAAAAGGTTAAGTGGCTTCCCCAGGAGTTACATACACCTACCCACAGAGAGAAGGACGTTCTAAAACCTGAGTGTTTCCAATTGACCAGTTTATCTTGTCCTAATAATCCCCACCCCCCAGTAGTCTCTCTGCTAAGCTTTCTTTTGTCATCTAAGCCCGGATCTCCTTGAACTGATGCTTGCCTTTTTATTTTACTTTTTTTCAGTTACCAGAGATTGACCTTGGGGCCTCCTATGTGCAAAGCAGGCACTCAGGCACGAGGCTACACCTGCTCTGCCTGATGTTTGCCGTTAAACTGGCACACTCCCCTCTGGTTGAGGCAGGCGACCGTCTGACCAGTGTCCTTTTCTCTCTTCATCTTCCTTCTGACCAAACACCAGAGCCATATGAGGCAGTGGCGAGAGGTGGCTCCTTCTTTATTCACTCCTCTTCGGGTGCTCATTCAAAATTTTATTTTCTACGAGAGCTCATCTGGTGAAGCATTTGAGTCTTTTATTACGGGGAATTGTTGTTCACCTCGGGTTTGTGCCACACTGGTTTAAATGTTTCATTGTAAATTCTTAGATTCTTTTAGGTATTTGCCAGCTTTTATGGCGTGACTTGTCCCCCAGCTTTTGATCCTCCTACCATATACAAATGAGTCCAGACAATCTTCACCAAAAATATATGTTCCTCTTACCCTCCAGTATGTAAGAAAGTGTGAAAGATTAAGAAGGAGCTTAGATTTGTAAAAATAAAACTGAAGCTTTTATTTTCTCCTTCAGTTTGTTTTTTGCTCACTTGAGTGGTCTGCTTAGGAAATGGCCTTTTGCTAAGTGGGTTTTTGAGGTTGGGCTATTTCACAAGGTTTCTGTACCTTTTGGTTGAAAAAAAAAAACTATTTTCAGATCCTCAGATTTTGGGTAAAAGGACCATGGAGGTTATCTAAGCAATTTTCTTCTTTCTTGCAATTACCTCTACCTCTTCCTTTCCTAAGAGAAGACAATAAAGTTAGTGAGAGATTGTTCTGAAGTATGGGCTTGAGGAAAATAGATTTAAATTTCATTTTAATAGGGGTCTTCCATTAATTGATTAAGTTCTGGTTTTGATGGACATGAGGACATTTTAAGGGGACACAAAGATTATAAAAACTTATTTGTTCACATACAGAGAATCATTTTCCTTTTAGTGTTATGCTTTGCATAACTGCAAATAAAGTCAGTTTGGATTGTTTTATTTTTATCAGTAGTTAAGTCTGTTGCTTTGGTTCTGAGATGATTTATTAACTGGTTTAAGGTGTTTGTTCACCACATACTGGCTTGTTCATCATTGTATACCTAGCCTCTAGTGTAGTGCTTAGCATTTAGTGGGCACTCAATAAATTTGCTGAAAAGATGAATGGATTTTTGCATGTGTGGTTTGTTGTTTTTTTAAAAAGTAGTATAATATTAAAAGAAAAAAATTAAAATCATCCTTAATCCCAGCATACTTACACATTTTTTTTGCATCTTCTAGGTTTGAACTAAATATACACCTTTAAATGGTTATAGTTATTATGAACTTGAAATTTAAAAAAATGTAAACCTTTCCCCTATTTTATGTTTTAGAATAGTCAAACATTGCATTGCCTATAGCAGTGAGAAAGTTTCTTTTTATGCTACATGGGGTTAATTTGAGAACTGCTATTCTATTCAAAAAAAATATTGCTAAAGAACTACGGGTCATTTTAATTTTCACTGGTCGAGATTGAAATTCTTTATTTGGAAAATTGACTTCAAGTTGCTTATACTTAAGATGATTCAGTGACCTTTCTTTTTCCTGTTGTAGGGCTCAATAAAGTGGAAGCAGCCTATTTGTGTCCAGATTCATGATTTCCTAAAGGGAGTCTGAATAATGTTGCAAAACAGAAAGGATTGCTAATACCTTAAATAGAGGAAGTTCTAACAATACGTTTCCCAGTTTTCTTCAGAATTATTTCAGACTAATTTTGCTCACACTTTACTGCATTTCTGCCCTCATGTAGAGAGGAATGCTGGTTTCTGGGCGTTCTCACACTGAATTAGACACTTGGGAAGATTTGTACGCACTGAGAGAACTTTCCTGGAACAGCCTGCCTGTCAAACAGGTCCCAAATGCCACAGGTGCAGTACGGCTGTCTGAGACAAGGGCCTGTTCCAAGACCTTGGACAGAATAGAAATGTCTTCTGCAGAAACAGTGCGTTAGGTTTTCTACCCTGAAAGCAACTCTGCTGCCAGCAAGGGGGTGGTTTACTTTCTTTGTGGTCCCTCACGTTCTGCCAGCCTTACAAATTGGGGCTAGCATGCCACTTGCCGGGCTGGCTGCTCCTGCTGAGGGCCAGCGCGCCCCATCCCATCTGTAGACCCTTGCTGCCCAGGACTCCAGTGAGGACCAGAAAGCTGCTGGGGGCGGGGGAGGTTCTGGAATCAACCAAACTTCCCTTGAGGACAGCATGTTCCCAGACCTGGGAGAGACGTAGGCTGTCGGAAACAGCTGACTCTGCTTTATCCCAAAGAGAGTTTGGATTCTATCTGGTGACTTAAGAGTAAAAGCTCAGATGAAAAATGCTATCTCTGATGAACAGAAGTGTGCTGCTGTTCACACTGGCAGGAAACCTCTGGAAGAATCGTCCTTGCAGAAGATGTAGAACCCCAGTGTCTGTGTTCCTCTCAGGACCTAACCCCAAACGGTGTTTGTCTTCCTTTCTGGGCCTAACGGAACTGTGCAGAGCTCACCTGGGACACCGAGGAAGTAGACAGTGTCAACAGGATCTTTCGCTCACTGGGGAAACGGGGAAAGACCGAACCCGTCCACCAGACCTGTGCTTCTGCCTTCTCTCTGGGAAGCAAGGAGAGGGGTGAATTTCGCATCAGGGGAGAGCGGCACCTGCTCAGAGCGAAGCAGACCACACGTTATGCTCCAGTTAGCCTCACGTCTTCTACAAACGTGAACTGTAACCAGGTTCCTTTGTTGAGAAGGAAGGCACTAGGGCCCAGGAGTGAGATGACTTTGTTGTGTGACCACAGAGGCTGGTTACGCACTAATTTCCTCTCCGGCTTGTGATGAAGTCAGTAAACCACAGCCCTCGGCGGCGCGTTCTGCTCCGGCTGCGGCAGTGGCTTCTCGGTGGTGTCTCGGCCATGACACACAATTGACATGCGCTCCCTCAACCTGCTCGTAGATCGTCTCTCTTGCTCTGCAGCATGGACCAAAGAGCAACTCTGCAGAAGTTCCTGGATGAGGCCCAAAACAAGAAAATTAACAAAGAGGAGTTGGCCAATGAATTTCTGGTGAGTCCTGTGTGCGACACTCTCAGGGTAGCAATAGACTCTGATGGTCCAAATCGCCTAAACCAAATTGTTCTTGGAATAAAGTGACATCAGACTTTGGAGAGGCGGGGGAAGGGAGGAAGGCAACCTTAACGTATGACATTCCTGAGCGGTTTGTATTTTGGTATTTTCTCCAAAATATTGATTTTGATGTTATGTTTGTTGTTTCTTGGAATTTTACTAGGAATCCTACAGAATACTTAAAATACTTTAAATACTAATAGTAATTAAACATCCAGAGTTCCCAGGTATTTGAGTTGTAGTTTATGCTTCAAATTAGTAATTGATATTAAGAGGAAAGAAATCAAAACCAACTTGTCATGGCTCAATGAACGTTACTTTTTGGTCTCCACTTGGGATTTCTTTTGGATGACAAAGGTTCTTGAAGAGCGCTAAAATTACCTTCTACCTTATTTCTTTTTCTTTTTTTTTCTTTTCCTTTCATTCTTTCTTTGTGTGTGTGTGCTTTGTGTATGTGTGTAGAAAAAAAGAGAACATATTTCTGCAATAGCAGGCTTTCCTTAACCTTTTGATAGGAGAGGTGGAATGGCTAGGATGGAGAATAGGGAAAAGCAAGGGACATGGAGAGAAATATGAATATGAGGCAGCCTAAGATTAACTGGATTTGATGAGCCAGAGAACCACTGCGTCTTCTCTGAAGGAACTGTGATTACTGAGGCAGTGACCAGCTGGGTAAGCCTTATTCACTCTATAACCTAGCATATCAGATGACACAGGCTGTCTGAGAGGTCTTATACATTTTGGAGTACTTCCAGCTGGTGTTTCAGAGCCGTAAAAACTTCAAACCTTAGCTCTTCAGCTGTGGAGAAGTGGGAACTGAAGTACAAATACAACCGGGAATTTAAATAACGATTCTGTTGTCAAACTAAATTCTCAATTATTTGGCAAGTTCCTTAATCTCCCCAAATCTCTGTTTTCTAACTTATAAAATGGGGACAATACCTATCCTCACAGTATTGCTGTGAATAAATATCAATAATAATAATTAAATGTGGTCATTCATTCAGTAATATTTATTGAGCACCTACTGGGTATCAAGTACAGTTTCTAGGCACTGAGGATAAAGCAGTCAACAAAATGAACAAAAATCTTTACCTTATGGAGCTGACATTCTGATATAGAATAGTAGATGTGAAATCACTCTGTACAATTTTGGGTGATTAGATAATTCTGATAGAGGCCCCTATATCAGCTCAACTCGGATAATATTGAGACATCATGAAAAATACTCTCATTGCCACCAGCCAGGCAGTTTGAGCCCCTTGGGTCGAGTTAGCAAGGAGGGAGGTACAGGGGAAGTGCTGGCCCATCTATGTCTTTAGACATGTGTCTGCCCCTCTCTGAGCCACATTCACCCTAGGCGTCGAGGAAAAAGGTAGCTTACATGGTAGCAGCCTCTGTTTCATTTTGGCTGTTTTTTTTTCTCTATAATGTAGACTCTATCCCTAATATTTTTTCTTAGATCAAGTCATTATACTCTCTTACCGAAATTATTGCAGTTACCTCCTTATTGGTTTCTCTGCCGTGCCCCACCTACAGTCTATTTTCTGTTCAACTCCCACGTGAAATTATGAAATATAATACACATTTATAAAAATACGTAAAACATGTAAAGTATGTTGACTAATTATACAGCAAACCCCAGCACAACCACCACCCAGGTCTAACAAATAGAACACTGCCAGACTGCAGAAGACACTTCCATATCCCTTCCTCATCAGGCCCCCCACCCTCACCTGCCCTGCCCAAGGTGTAATCACGGTCTTGATTTTTGTATCAGTCACGCGCTTGCTTTTTTTAGCTACTTATTTTATTTTATTATTTTATTTTACTCATAATTTTGTTAGGAGGTACTGGGGATTGAACTCAGGACCTTGTCCATGGGAAGCAGGCGCTCAACCACCGAGCTACAACCACTCCCAAAGCTGCTAATTTTAAGACCTTGTTTTTGGGTGGTGATTAAGTGGAACCTCGCTGTTCACTGACTCATGTCCTCCAATGGAAAAACACAGCCTGCGCTCAGCTCCACCTGAAAGTTCAGCTGAGGTGCCAGAGGGTGCAGCCTGCTTAGGTAAGATGAACACCGCCATTAAACTGGAGGGCTTTCCACCTGGTGGTAGCCCAGATCCAACCTGCTTAACCCCTTAGTGTATTCTCCCAGGGTGTAATGTTTCCGGGTTTGAGAACTGCTTCTGTGGCCCAGGCCTCAGCTACAGGCGGTGACTTTATGCAAATTACCAAAAGGCGCCTGTACTTTCACCTGGGTGCTCTCTGTCTCCCAGCCAAGCCCATGTGGCTATTGAGCTGTAGACATGGAGCTTTAAGCCTCATCTGTCTTATACCAGAGCCTGTGAAAATAATCCCTATGCAACAGAGCCTTGCCTCAGCCAGTGGCAGAGTCCCTCAAAGGGTGCAGCTTGAGAGTAAGTGCCCAGTTACTATAATTTCTGTACAGTAGAAACAGCCGCATCAACCACACTATTGGAAAAAAAATTTTAAGATTTATTTTATTTATTTATTACCCCCGCCCCTTGTTGTTTTGCGCCCCCTGTCTGCTCCGTGTCCTTTTGCTGTGTGCTCTCTGTGTCTGCTCATCTTCTCTTTAGGAGGCACCGGAAACGGAACCCGGGACTCCCATGTGGGAGAGAGGCGCTCAATCGCTTGAGCCACCTCAGCTCCCTTGAAAATTTCTTAAAGGTATTTTTAAAAAGTACTTATTGCTGTTAACGCTTATTAAAAAAATATTGCAAATTAAAAGGAAAAAAACCTCACCATAGTGCCAACATTCCAACAAACCATTTTTTGTGAATCTTCTTGCCCATTTACTTAATGCTTTTTATATTATTGTAATATAGGATAGATACAATTTTGTATTCTTATTTTCACTTGATTATACCAAATTATTTATCATATTGATTAAAAATCTTTAAAATTTTTAATGGCTGTCAAGGCCACATAGTAAAATGGAAGAATAATCATCGTAATGGGTAACACTTGTATAGGTTTGGTTTTTTTTTTTAAAGATTTATTTATTTCTCCCCACACACTCTTTGTTTGCACTTGCTGTGTCTATTCGTCTTCCTTGTTTTCTTAGGAGGAACTGGAAACCAAACCTGGGACCGTGCTTAATCGCTTGAGCTACCTCTGCTCCCTGCTTTGCTGTGTCTCTCATTATGTTTTTCTCGTGTCTCTTGCTGTGTCATCTTGTTGCATCAACTCGCTGTCTTCTTTAGGAGGCACCAGGTACCAAATCAGGGACCTCCATGTGTTAGGCCTGAGCCCAATGACTTGAGCCACATCCACTTCCCTGTATAGGTTTTACTGTGTGCCGAACATTGTTCTATGTACTTTTATATCTCAACTTCCTTAATCCATTGAGGATTAGAGATAAGGAAATGAGATATAGAGAGGCTAATTGACCTGCTCAGGGTTACACAGCTAGCTAGCAAGTGGTGGAACTGAGTTTTGAATTCAGGTAGTCTTGCTTTACCATCTTTATGGATTACAGCTTTCGAGTCACAAATCTGGGTTTGCAGTTAGGTTCTGCCTAGTATTAGCTGTGTGAGCTTGAACAAAGGCATTACAAAGGGGGAACAAATAACATTTACTTTGCAGATCTGCTGTGAAGATAATGGAATAAGTATATAAAATGCCTAACATAGTAGACACTCAAATAATTTAATTATTTCTCTATTTTTGGACATTTAAGCTTTTTCTAATTTTTCATGATTATTAATAACACTGCAATGAATATGTTGACCATGTGGTTTTTCCCTTCTTTTTTTATTATATCCTGAGACTCAGTCCCCAAAAGTTTCTTTACTGAGTCAAATTGGATTAGCCTCTAAATTGTTAAGTATTGCCAATTTTTTTTTTAAAGATTTATTTATTTATTTCTCTCCCCTTCCCCCCGCCTATCCCGGTTGTTTGTTCTCTGTGTCTATTTGCTGCGTCTTCTTTGTCCGCTTCTGTTGTTGTCAGCGGCACGGGGATCTGTGTTTCTTTTCATTGCGTCAGCTCTCTGTGTGTGCGGCACCATTCCTGGGCAGGCTGTACTTTCGCACTGGGCAGCTCTCCTCATGGGGCACACTCCTTGCATGTGGGGCTCCCCTACACGGGGGACAACCCTGCTTGGCACGGCACTCCTTGCGCACATTAGCACTGCGCGTGGGCCAGCTCCACACGGGTCAAGGAGGCCCGGGGTTTGAACCTTGGACTCCCCTATGGTAGACAGACGCCCTAACCACTGGGCCAAGTCCGCTGCCAAGTATTGCCAAATTTATTTCCAAGGAGTTTTTCTAATTTGCAATATCTGAATTTATTCTCTACCACTTTGCTAGTCTTAATTTAGTAACTATAAAAGATAAAATTAATTGACTGCTAAGTGCCTTACATATATGGTCTTAGTTAATCACTACAACCCCAAGAAGAAAAGTATTATCTTCATTTTAGCTGCAAAATTCCAAAGCCAGGATTTGAAATTCTGGTCTGTTTGATTCCAAAGTCTCTGAACTTCTATACTTTTACTTTATCAGGTAAAACCATAATACGGTTTGTTTTGTTATAATTTAATTGGTATAAAATAGTACTTTGGGATTTCTTTGGTTTAAAAAAAACTGAAAATTTTCCGTGATTATTTTCAATCTGCATTTCTTCTTATGTAAATTTCCTTATCATTTGCTTTCCACAGCCACGATAGCTCCCTAAGCCCTGCAACTGTGTTCTAGGCTTTATGCTAAAGTGCTCCACAAACAGAACCTCATTTACTTCCTGAAGAACCCTTAACATGGCTAATAAAGTCCAGCATAGCCCAGCCCTCGTGTCTCCCCAGCTTCCTACAGAATGCTCCGATCCTTGTCCTCGTCCCTGCCCTGCTTCCTCTGCCACGTGGCCCTGCCCATTCCTCACGTGCTCTATCAGGCAGATTGCAATTTACAGAGGAGTAGGTACGGCCTTAGCCAGTTACTGCAGGTGGTCGTATTTTCATTTTTGTTTTTGTCTTTTCATTTTTTTATTTTTAAAAATATACTTAGATTACATTGTAGTATTTTGTGTGTTTTTTTTGACATACTCTTTTCAGTCCTTTTATTATATTTAGGTTAGGGTTTGGCTGCATATTTTATTGTGGTCAATTTGCTACATATATGTTTATGCTTAAAGCTACTTAGATATTTTCTATATTGAAAGCAGTTGAAGCATCTTTATTAGAAAGGATGCATAAAAGTATGAATTGTATACGAAAAGTGAGTGCGTTGCAAATGGCAAGTACTGTGCTACACAATATGTATATATGAGCTCGTTGGGTATCTATGTATTTGTAAAGACTGGAAAGGAAAACATGAACACAGTTTCACATAGATAAGGTTTGATTATGGTTTATCTTCTTCCTTTTAAAAAGTATCTTGGAATGGAAAAATTATTTTAAAAAGTACAATAACAGAAATACACGTAACAAAAATACCATGATCACTTTACGTATTAAGTGGACCTGTCTTTAAAACATTAAAATGCTAATATTGGTCAGAGTTCAAAAATATGCAGTCTCATGTATAACCTTTCTGAAGGCAAAATTTATATACTCTGATGTATACTTGGTAATATATACCAAAAGTCTTTAAAATGGACAAAGTCTTTGACCATTCTTAAGAATTTATCTGAAGGAAATAATGAAAGCTATTTATATAGATTTTGGCTACACAATGCAAATTGTTTAGAATAATAAAAGGTTAGAAGCAACTTAAAAGCCCCATGATACAAAGGAACAGGTTAAGTGTCTTATGCTATACCCCATACAGTGGGATAGTCTGCCACGATTAAAAATAACGTAAAAGAACTCGAATAGATTAGTGAAAAGAGCAAGTTATAAAAGAGCCTGTACAGTGTTTTATTTATACATATTTATATAAATATGATTGGAAGATAATATTACAAAATATTAAGAAAGGTAAACACAGGTGATTTTTATTGTCTTCATTTTGCTGCTTCCACCAGAATAAACATTGCAGATCACCTCTAAAGCTGATTTTTCCCAAACCCATTTCTAGTATCTCACTAGGGACTATCTAGTCCCAAATTTTCAGTTGCTCACAGGACATTTGAACATATATCTTGCTGCAGCCTCATATTTTATATATCTCAAGTTGAACCTCTTGGTTGATTCACCCCGGTTTAGCGAGTGCCTCCCCGCTGCCTCACTCTTGGACTGGCAGCCACCCCCCGTGAGGTTGCCTGATTCAGCTGCAGATGGCTGTGTAGATGGCACACTCAGGACCAGTTCAGGCTCATCCTCCATTCCTACGGTAGTGCTTTTGTTTTCTGGATTTAGAGGCCTGAGTTCCTAATTTCATTCCTTAGCTCTCATGCTTTCTGTCTTGTTGGAGGCTTGGAATGGACAACTAGCAGTTTTAAGACTCTGAGGAACTACCCTGAGAAGCAATGCAGATAGCCCAATTCTGTCTCCTCGTTTCCACCTAGCACCGGAAGGCCAGTTTGATTTTCTGTCTCCAAAATTTAACTTGTTGTATCTTCTATACAGTGATGTGGTTCTATAAGGCAGTGATACTATGGATTTGTGTTTTCTTTCTGCTTTCTTTTGGGAGTTACCTTAGTTCATTCACTATGAATTCATCTACTCGTCAGTGAGAAGGACACATGAAAGACTCAGTCCTGATTTCTAGAGTGATGGCCAGATCCAGTTCCGCTGTCCTACTTGAAAAGAAATAGATAGTACAGTCCGTAGACCAGATGGTTTTTCTATTAGCTTATCAAGCATACACAGAATCTGGTTTGACATACATTCCAACACATTTCAGGACCCATGATGGGAGATGGTCTTTATTTTCTCAACAAGTCTTCCCTGATTTCTTTCCCTGGTGCCACCTCTTGGCACCCAATTTCCTAACCTTGTGGTTGTCAGAGAAGCTCCTTCCCCTTTGAGCTCCTAGTTTTTCTTCTGCCATCCCAATCCACACTCACTGTCCAGCTTTCTTTTCTTTAATCTTATTTTGCTTTCTACTCTGAGTTTCTCCTCTTATGATGTGATTTGTCAGTTCTTCTTCTCTCTTTTGTCCTCTGTTGGGGTGTGGGAGCCTGAAGATCTGGAGAGAGACAAGGGTAATAAAAAAAGGCCTTCACAGTGGACTGACCTCTTGGCATGATGTCTGCAACAACAGTAAAAATTTCAAATAATCAAATTTTTCATACTTTCCAAAATAACAATTCCACAGGCATTTCCAGATGTCTGATTCCAGCAGAAGGGAGTAAGAAAAAGTCATCCTGCTCCTTTGTTAAAGGTGACAGTGAAAGTGATTAAACAAGAATAGGTTACACACACACACACGTACTTTATCTGTGACAGTTTACTAAGTTGAGGAGTATTTTACAGAAAGGGCTTTGTGGGAAGTGGCCGTGGCTCAATCAATTGGGTTACCATCTACGATATGGGAGGTTCATGTCCCAGGGGTCTCCTTGTGAAGGCAAGCTGGCCGGCGCGCTGCAGAGAGCTGGTGCAGCAAGATGATGCAACAAAAGGGAGACAAGCAGATACAGAAAAAATGGGCAGCAAATGGACGCAGAAAAGAGATAGCAAAGAAAGGAATAAGCCACAAGGGGAGAGGAGGGAGAATAAATAACTAAGTAAACAAAAACAGTAGAACAAGGAGTATGAATTGGGCTCAGTTCTGAAGATTTCTAGAAGGAAATGTTCTGGGACCCAAGATCTTTTCAGCAGCCCTGGTATCAATGGCAACCTGAAAATTATCTTTCTAGGGTACAGAAGAGCAGAGAACTGAAGAATTAATATAACTTCAGTAGCAATCTTTTATAGTCTCTCTTGTGTCTGTGCCATGTCCTTAGTTACATTCTTATACTAGTCTACTTGTATCTATTTTGGTGTAAAATTATGCTGTATACACATTGATTCATCATCTTTCCTCCCAAATCCAATTCTGAAAATCTGAGAATTCTGAGAATTCTGAATTCTGAGAATTCAAACCACGGTAAGAAACTAGGACTCAAGAATTAACTGTATAACTAGTTTTCAATGGGTGGCCTGTGTTTGGTCTAAAACAGAAGAAAAAAGGTCATTAGAACAATACAAGCTGGCATTTGTAGTACAGCAAACAAGCAAGAAGTGGCTGACTGTTCCATTTGTCATCTTTAGATGGAAAAAGCTTACATTATTATATGGTTATAGTTTCCTTGGCTGCTCAAGCAAATACCATGAAATGGGTTGGGTTAAACAATGGAATTTATTCACTCACAGTGTGAGGCTGAGAAAAGGACATGCCAAGGAGTCATCAAAGCCATGCCTTCTTCCCAAACAGTGTGGTCTGGGGCTGGCTGGCTGCTGGCAATCCTTGATGTTAGTTCCTCTGTCACATGGCCGCTTCTCCTGACCTCTCCATTCTCTTCCAGGTTCCATTCTGCTCCTCCCTGTAGCTTACTCTCTCGGTCCGAATTTCCTTCTGCTTGGGAAGGGCTCCAGTAATAGGATTAAGACCCACCCTGTTTCGGCTGGGCCACACCTGAAATGAAGTAACCTCTTCAAAATGTCCTATTTACAATGGGTTCACACTCAAGGAATGGATTAGATTTAAGAACATGTTTATCCTGGGTATATACAGTTCCAAACTACACACTCCACCCTTTGGACCCCCAAAAGACAAGTTCTTTCTGCATGCAGAATCCATTCATTCCATCACCATATCCCCAAAGCCTGAAGTTCTTACAGAAACAGTGCTTAGTACAAGGTCTCATCCAAGTCATTTGTGGGTATGGTCTGTTCTGAGGACAAGTCGCCTCTTTCTGTGGACCCGAGAAACCTAGAGAAAAAGTTGTCTGCTTCTCATTTACAATGGAGGGATGGACCTAGGATACACGTTTCCATTCCAAAAGGCAGAAATCAGAAGGAAAACAGGGGTCCATGGTTCCCAAAACAATTCTGACACCCAGCAGGGCAAACTCCATTAGATTTCACGGTCTCGAGTCATCTGTGACTGCCATTTCGTCCTCTGGGCCTCGGGGAAGCAGCGGCCCCACCCTTCCAAGTGCTTGCACTTTGACCTTGCTCTCCCCAAACACGCCCCACCTTCTCCAAGCATCAGGATGGTGGCCAGGCTCTCTGTGAACCCCAGGGCACAGGCCGCACCCCCTTTAAGCATTGGAGTTGGGAAGAATTGAAACATCTCATTATTATTTGGAGAATATTCATTTAATTAGATCCTAGATATTTGGTAATTCCCTGTTAATGAACTCCCAGCTAACACAATATTGTGGCCCCAACTTTTTTCCCCCTCTTCTTGCTGACTCACTTAGGTAGTTATCAAGTTATCTTAAACCAGTTTTGAAACTTAATGATGAATTTTGCTGATTTGTTAGGTCGAATTTCTGTTCTTTACTACCTCTTCTCTCTCTGTTAAGAAAGGTCATCACACCTATCTTTTAGACTCCCCTTTCCTCATCCTTGTTTTCTCCCCACCACTTAGTTCTCTTTAAGATAGCCATTCATCTTCTTCATTTATGTACTTATTTTTATGTTTTTTTCTTTTTTTAATTTTATTTTTGAATTATCTTTTTTAAAAGTTAATAGATCACACAAAACATTACATTAAAAAACACGAGAGGTTCCCATATACCCCACTCCCCCCACCCCCATTTTTTTTAATTGTATTTTTTTGAAGATACATAGATCACAAAAAATGTTATATTAAAAAAATTCAAGAGGTTCCCAAATACCCCCCACCCCCCACCCCCCACTCCTCCCATATCAACATTCTCTTTCATCACTGTGGCACACTCATTGCATTTGGTGAATACATTTTGGAGTACTGCTGCTCCAAATGGATTATAGTTCACATTTTAGTTTACACTCTCCCCCAGTCCATTCAGTGGGTTATGGTAGGATATATAACGTCCAGCATCTGTCCCTGCAATATCACTTAGGACAACTCCAAGTCCCGATAATGCCCTCACATCACATCTCCTCTTCCCTCTCTCTGCCCTCAGCAACTACCGTGCCCACTTTTTCCACATCAATGCTGCAATTCCTTCCATTACTACTCACAATAGTTCCACAGTAAAATATCAGTAAGTCCACTCTAATCCACACTCTATTCCTCCATCCTGTGGGCCCTGGGATGGTGGATGATATCCATTCATCCTCTTTAATTATGTGGAATCTCTACATGAAATATAAGCAACTACGTAATAGTAATAATAATCGCCTTCTTTTTAAAAAATTTTGTCTTGTTGCTAGAAACTTGAGAAAAGTTCTTTCTCTATGTCCTTATTTGTCTTTATCAGTTCACGCTGTGGAACAAAATAGATGAGAGTCATGGCTCCAAATGCAAAAGCAGTACCAGGGAGGGATACATTTATGAAAAAGGAAAGGAAAGCCATAGTTTTAAAGAAGTGATATTACACATAAGTGTGAGTGCATCAATTTGTAAAATTTTGAAAAAATCCTAGAAGTCATCTTTAGAAGCCTTTTAATTGCAGGACAGAGGGAAATGTGGGAAAGTTAGCTTGGGGTCCAACTAAGGAGACTCTTAAGGATCTGGCTAAGGAATTTGGACTTTTTCCTAGTAGCAAAGGGTATTTGTCAAAATTGTTTTGAGCAGGGGAGAAATAATTAAAGCAGTAATTTTGGAAAATTAATTTGGCATAATTATGCCCAGTGGATTTGAATGGGGAAAGACAGAGAAGTGTGAAGATGTTAAGAAACAATCGTGATAATTCAAGCTTTAAGGGAAAGGGCCTGAACTAAGGTATCTGTAGTGGGCATGGGAAGGAGGGTTGATGCAAAATATTATATGGGAGGAATCGGTAGGACTTGTCAACTGAATTACGGCTGGGAATTGTGGGAAGAGGGAAACCAAAAGTAACTCTCAGTTTCTAAAATACGGCTGTCTGGGAGAATCTAGTGCCATTGGCATTAATAGTGGGGTAGTGATGATTTTAGTTTTAAATGTGCTCAGTTTGAGGCTGTGGTAAGATACACAAGTGAAAATGTCTAGGACACAGTTGAGAATTCAGGACTGAACCTAAAAATCAAAGCTCAATATAGGAATTTAAGAGTAACCCAGTAGGGATTGGAATTGTCATTCAATTTGAGTGAGTTAAATAAGTCAGCAAACTGTTGTTGTTTGCTTTCTACAAGAGTGTATGATATCTCTGAGCAAATATGTATGAGAGAAGAGCCGAGGATTGGGGACTTAAGTTTGGAATTTTAGGTAATTCTCAATTAGAAGAGAGAAAAGGACAGAGAGCCTGTAAGAAAGAATGAGAAGGAGGAGTCAAAGAGAAAAGACTACTAAGGGACAAAGAAGAAGGAAATGAAAGAGGAGGAAGACTGAGTAGAAGCTGAGGGATCTAGCTCACAAGTGACCAACTCATCACTGAAAGTGGCCAAATAATAAAAATTATTTTCTTTAGTTCAAGCCACAAATATTCCTCGGCTATTTAGAGGTCCCCTCTGCCTTTTTTCTCAGACTGAGTTGGGGTTCATCAAAGTCCTTTCTGTTAGAAGCAGGTTCTTTGAATGATAAGGGAGATAAACAGAATTTGGGGCAACAGTGATTCCTAAGAAGGATCCAAAGAGAAACTATCATTTTCTTCTGACCTGAAGCTTTGGCCTATAGCATAATATTGGCAAATGGGAAAATTTCAAGGAGTTGCTTCACTGTTTTGAGGAATCTTGTTCAACCACATTAACTAGTCTCTGCTTGGTCCAGATCATATTCTACCAACAGAATATGATGGTATTTAAAGAGTATTGTTTAAGGGATGGATTTGAAGTTTGGGTCACATAAAAAAATAGTAACTGCTTTGGGGACTGAAATCCTTGAAATTTTGCTGAATATTAGATATTTTATTCAACTAAAGCCCCATTTTTACTAAAAAATGTGATCTGTAGTGAAAAGATTAATGGAACTTAACCGTCCTATTGACACCTGAACTAAATAGCAGCTGTAAAGAAATTATATTAAACTTTTATTATCTGACCCTTTGGGTGGAACACAGGACTTGTTTTCTGAATATATTTGGTTTTTAAAATATTCACCAGTTTCACCTCTAAACTTTAGCTATTTGTGGCTCAGCTGCAGCAAGTGTGGTCTTTTCACTTCTTCAAATGTCACTGAAGTTTGATGTGCTGGGGTTCTCTGTCCTAAATGGGGTTAGCCCAGAGAACACTGAAAGGGCTCAAGTGGAATGCTGGGGCCCTGGAGAAGGAAAGCTCTCCTGAGGTAGTTTCTTACCTACTTTCTCGAGGATGATTTAATTATTCCTGGGATTTTATTACAGAAGCTGAAAAGGCAATCTGCTATGTACAAGGTAGACAAAACCTATCCCACAACCGTGGCCGAGAGGCCCAAGAATATCAAGAAAAACAGATACAAGGATATCTTGCCCTGTAAGTTCTATTTCTCCCTATAAACGCGTACCCTTTCCCAGATTCATTCATTCCTGTCCTCTTTTTACCCATTGCTGTTCCTAATCCTGGAACATAGCTTTGACTTATTAATTTGTACTGTTTCTGACTGCAAGAGAGTTTTCATTATTCGCTCACGCACTCACTCGTCAAACACTTACTAGCAACCACCGCTCACACGGTCAGGCCCGATGTGCAGGAACCCTCCAACACCTCTTAGTTACACTCTATCTTTCCTTCGTGTGATAGATGATCATAGCCGGGTAGAGCTGTCGCTGATGATCTCGGATGAGGATTCCAGCTACATCAATGCTAACTTCATTAAGGTATACTGAAAGGAAATTAAAGCGATTCCTATTTCTCAAGGTACCTGAAAAATAGGGGGAAAGCATTAGCTGAGACAAAGAAGCGACTGTTTCTAGTCACCCTGTGTGATTTCTCTTCCCCTCTAGGGGGTTTATGAGCCTAAGGCTTATATTGCCACTCAGGGCCCTTTGTCTACAACTCTCCTGGACTTTTGGAGGATGATTTGGGAATACAGCGTCCTGGTAAGTGCAGTGCTGCTTCTACTTTATTCTCTAGTTTTCAGAAATGGAGGGTGTAAGCTGTCAGGGTATGCGATTGAGGTTTCTTGTTAAAGTCAGTGTCTTTTCTGCTTGGTCAGTAGAATGTTCAGGCATCTTTTAGGCAAAATCCCAATGTCACTTCTGTTCAAGGAAATGAAAGTTCGCACCTTGGCAGGCATATTTGGTAACAAGAAGTTAATTCATTGATTTGAATAGAGAAGAGGGAAGTGGGGACAGAAAGAAGGAAGGGTAGGAGCAACATTTTATAATTTATCAGGATTTCTTTTTTTTGTTTAAAAAATAAGCAAAACAAAACATAAAAAGAATAAAAACTTTCTGGCCATGGGATGCATGGGTTAACTGTGCTTCCTGACTATATAGACATTTAAATTTCTTTCTATCTCCATCCTCCCAATCAGATCATCGTTATGGCGTGCATGGAGTTTGAAATGGGAAAGGTGAGTTGCTTTTTAGTATCTGCTTACCTAAAGGTAAGGGAAAGAGGAAAAAGGAGGGAAAACTGGCAACAGAACATTCTTTAAGCATGCTAAGTATGCTTGATGTACAATCAAATGTAGGTAAAAATTATGTTCATCTTCCTCGTTTACAGTTTCGGGGTGCCATATAAATCTCCCAGTAGGTACCATGTTTAATGTAAAAGCACGGTATGATTTTAAAGTATCAATTCATTTTCCCACTTTTATTAATCAGATGTCTTTAACTGTCAGCCAGAGCTTCTAACCTTCTGTGCTGTCCCATATAGCATTCCCACTAGCCTCAAGTGGCTGTTGAGCACTTGAAATATGGTTTATGTGACTGGGAAACTTAATTTTAAATTTTTATTTAATGTTAATTTAAATTAAAAAACTGATACTCAGCTCCATTATTGGAAAACTTTTAAATATGTTTGGAACAACATAGGTGTGAATCTATTTTTCAACTGTAAATTTTATGAAATCTAAATAAATATTTCTGATCAAAATTAGCATCCTAATTGAGATATGCTTAAAATATTATATGCTGGATTTTGAAGACTTATTACAAGAAAAGGATGTAAAATATGTAATAACTTTTATATTGACAGCATGTTGAGAAAGTTTTAGGCATACTAACGTAGTATGTAATTTAAAAAAATTTTTTTTTAAGATTTATTTTATTTATTTCTCCCCCTCCGCCCCTGTTGTCTGCTCTCTCTGTCCATTCGCTGTGTGTTCTTCTGCATCGCTTGCATTATCCGGCGGCACTGGGAAGCTGCGTCTCTTTTTTTGTTGTTGTTGCGTCATCTTGCTGTGTCAGCTCTCTGTGTGTGTGATGCCACTCCTGGGTGGGCTGTGCTTTTCTCATGCAGGGCGGCACTCCTTGCAGGGTGCACTCCTTGCACATGGGGCACCCCTACATGGGGGCGCCCCTGCATGGCATGGCCCTCCTTGAGCGTGGCAGCACTGCACGTGGGCCAGCTTACCACACAGGTCAGGAGGCCCTGAGGATTGAACCCTGGACCCTCCGTATGGTAGATGGACACTCTATCAGTCGAGCCATGTCCGCTTCCCATAATTAAAATTTCACCTGTTTTCATTTTTGAAAGTGGCTATTAGAAAATTTAAAATTACATGTGTATCTCATTACATTTCTATTGGACAATGCTGTGCTGCCCTGCATGGATAATACTGTTGCCGTTCTGAGTTGATACAATTAAAACCAAGGAAACTTGGCAGCTTTCTTTTAGTGGACATATGGTTTCTGTTAGTCCTGTTGAAATACTGAAACTAGATCAAAGCTTCTTATTTCTACCTTTTTAGAGTTCTAGGAAGTCTGTCATGTATGTATTCTTCTTGAATGTTTGTTTTCCCATCCTTGGGGAGATTGCAGACTGCGATGCTGGGGTTGAAGCCCAAGGGGTTAGAAGTCACCCAAGGTCAAGGGTACAGAGCTGGGTTTGCTTCTGAAGGAGGGAGTGGGTTTTGTTACCCAGAAGAGATTAGAATATGTGGAGGGAAATCACTGAGTTCTGCTTTGTGCAACAGAAAAAATGTGAGCGCTACTGGGCTGAGCCAGGAGAGACGCAGCTGCAGTTTGGCCCTTTCTCCATAACTTGTGTAAGTATGGTGCCTGTCCTACCAGGGCGGAGACAAGGGTCCAGGATCTACATTATGGAGAGCCTGCCTTAAATCAGTATTTTCCTCTTCCATTTCTTAGGAAGAAGAAAAAAGGAAATCTGATTACACAATCAGGACTCTAAAAGCCAAGTTCAACAGTGTAAGTATAGAACAGGAGTGGTAAATTCAAATGCCTACAGGCATCAGGCCAGTAAATATATGTGTGTGTGACTCAGGCTGGGCATAAGGCAGTGGGCAGTTGTGGGACCTTTGATGGCCTGGATGAGTCTTTATATTCAAAAGAGACCTTGCGCCCAAGCCTTTTTCACACCGTGGCACACATAGAAGATGAAAAAATTTGTAGTGTGAATAGAAGTTGTACAGTGACTAGAGACTGGGGACCAAGTTGCAAACTCAGGCTGCCTTCGGCCCTGCCCGTCCTCTCTGAGACCAAGGGGTTGCCAGATGGGGAGTTCTGGTTTGGACTGTCTTGTGAGTGTGGCAGGTGGAACAGTGTCAATACGACGTGACCTGGAATCGTTTTCAGTTGTTCTATGAGTGCACCTGGTCTCCTGAGGTCTGTAGGAAAGAAAGTAGCATAAACTGCAAAAAGGATATAATGCTACATAGTAAGTCAGAGTCATCCTGTGGCAAAATGAGGTGAAGTCCTACCCTTGAACTTTCCTTCTGTTCCGGCTATCTTTTAAGGAAACTCGAACTATCTACCAGTTTCATTACAAGAACTGGCCAGATCATGACGTGCCTTCATCTACAGACCCTATTCTTGAGCTCATCTGGGATGTGCGTTGCTACCAAGAGGACGACCGAGTTCCCCTGTGCATTCACTGCAGGTACGGTGCCGTGTACAGCCCTTTTATGCATAACACAGGAGATGTCAGAGTCTGGCCAGGAATTTTTCTGTAGCTGAAAGAAGACCCACTTGGTTGGAATTGAAGGTGGTATGAGCACATAGGATGCAGGCTCCTGGCCCTGCCCTCACTTACTTCAGTTGATCAGAAAGGAATGAAGTTTAGACATGAGAGTGATCAGAAGGAAAAGGTCAATCGCAGAAATATTAAGTTCAACCAGAGCATTGTATTTACTTTTTTCCGATGTGACTTGTGAACAGGACAGCTCTAGAGACTTCCTGTGAGAAATTGCCTGGAATCTGTCCTGAGGTTCCCTTTAACACATGGTCTCAGGGAAATGGTCGGGTTTGGGAAATTTCATTGCTGCCAGGATTTTTTTGCTCTTCTAATCTACTGATGAAATTTTCCCGATGTTGTCAATGATCTCTCTCTGCAACTACACATGCTACTGTAATCTTTCGTTTCAGTGCTGGCTGTGGAAGGACTGGTGTTATTTGTGCTATTGATTATACATGGATGTTGCTGAAAGATGGGGTAAGTTTCTCTAAGCAGGCAATTCCCATTTGCTTACACTGCTGCTTTCACACTTCTAGGAATTGTTCGGTTCTTCAAAACATTTACCTCCATGATTTCATCTTTTTTACTTTATTTTTTGCCTTTAACAAAGTCTGCCATGCTCTGAGAGTACTTCCCAGACCTTGATCCTCAGCATCACCTGGAAACTTGTTAGAAATGCACAGTCTTGGGCTCCACCCTATACCAAGTAAATCAGACACTCTGGAAGTGGGGCCTAGCAAGGCCTATAGGTGATTTTATTGCATGTTAAAGTTTGAGAACAACTGCTCTAAGTTATATTGTTATTCTTCCTTAATCCAAACTGCTTTAGTAGGTGAACTCAATTTTACTGCATTCAAACTTTGTATTCTCATATGTAAATCATGTTTTAAAGTTTGATAGGAAATCGGAAGATTATCATATGGGCTGCAGACCTATTTACCAGCTTCTTTTATTTCATAAAACTATTGAACCTTCTCCCTCATTATATACATATATTTTGAGGTACTAGGGCGAGGGATTGAACCCAGGACCTCGTACATGGGAAGCAGGAGCTCAACCACTTGAGCTACATCTGCTCCCCTCATTATATCTTTAAGTTTCAGACATTTCACTTCATGGCAATTAAAATCCATGTGAAACCATTCAAAAGAATTTCTCTAGTCTTTTCTAGTGAAATCACCAGGGTCTGAATCATGATAAAAGTGATGAGAACCTCAGTTTTAAAAATGCATTCTTTTTCTGATATTATCCCATGTGAGAAGAGATGTCAGGGAAGTACAAAGACTATATGAAGGTGGCAATAATTTATTGATGGGATGAAAAGGAATGAGATTTTTTTTTCATTTTATTTGGTAGATAATTCCTGAGAACTTCAGTATCTTTAGTTTGATCCAGGAAATGCGAACACAGAGGCCTTCATTAGTTCAAACTCAGGTATGGACAGTGGTGAAGGGATCACGTGTTGGTAAGAATCCAAAACCAGCTGACTCCCCAGCCCTGACGTCCATTCACTGTTAAGTACTTTAGTTCATTCCTCTTTCCTTTGAGTACCCCAGTATTTTCCCTGTACCCCCTGCCTTGGGTCAAATTTCTTTCATTCCTTATATTTTACATCTGTTTAGAAAATATTATGAAATCAATATAATATTTCTTACAAAGGATGTTGAAAAAAATCCAATAAGCTGTTTGACTTAGAAATTAACAGCTCAGTCAGGTTAACCTGAAATTTTGTAGTCGTAAAGCCATCTTTGAAACCATAGAAAAAATCAGATTTGTGATTTCTACTTCAGGAGGTGGTAACAAAATCTGGAGAATGCAGTCTATATTCTCATTTTAGGAAATACTGACAAAAATAAAATCAACCATAATCCTATCACCTAATACTAGTCACTGTTACTAAATTTTTGTAGTTTTCTATAGTTTTTCCTGGTCCTATTGTATACATGCTTAAAAACACTTAAATCATAAAGACACACACACCAAATATATATATTTATATGTATGTCCAGTTCAAAATATTTTTTTTTAAGGAGGTACCGGGGATTGAGCCCATGACCTTGAACATGAGAAGCAGGTGCTCAACTGCTGAGCTACATCCGCTCCCCTCACAATGTTTTCATCCACTCCAGATTGCCCACATGTGTTCACTCCATTAGGGCTTCTCTACCCTTCTCTACATGAACTGAAGCTCAAGTATACCTCCTAGGTGAAACATTCCCAGTCCAAATCCCTCATTCTTTACACTATTAATTTCACCCATATTTCTACCCCACTGATTTTACCCACATTTCTAAGTGGTCTCCATTTTTAAGATAGAATTTAGCACTCATTCATCAAACATGTACTGATGTTTATTATATAACAGGCACTTTTGGGTAATGTTAGAACTACTTTTTATGCTTAAATAGCCAGGCCTAAAGTGTTTAAAGCACTTACAAATGAACTTGCACCTAGGTTTAGAAGTAAAACAATTGACAATGGCAGTTTAGGTATTTTAATCCAAAATTTGTGAATTGAGGGGGAAAAATGAAGAGCTATTGTAATATAAACCCATCTGTTTAGCCCACACAAGTTTTCCAGTAATGGCTAGTGGAAAAAGTTTTTTTCATGTGTTGACTGTAGGTGTTTTCTATATTCAACCTGTGAGGAGGAAAGTATGTGAAATGAACACACTGGCTGGTTTAGAGCTGTCAGACTGGAAAGAAGGCTGACCCATGTAAATGATAAAGATACCAGGAAGTACGCAAAGCAGTTGTATAGTATTAAAATGTAATACTAAATTAATAAATAAGATCATTTTCCATTTTAGAAAAATTCCATTTCAAGTCTACTTTTTAAGAACTGGAAGACATTTGGAAAAGTTTGAAATTTCCCTTCACATTTTGGCATTATCAAAGATTAGCTGAACAAATATCTTCACAATCGTAGCTGCTTTTACTGACACTACTCTAGCCAGGAAAGGTCACTGTAAAGAGATGAGTGCTTCCTGTCTCATTATGTGGGTTTCCACCCACTGACACAACACACTATGTCAAGATGAGCACTCACACACTCCCTAGAAGCCTGCCCCAGGTGCTTCCTGTCCCAAGTGCCCCCCACAGCCAACGCCCTACACCAGTAACCCTACCTTGCGCTATTGCCAAAAAAGCATGCCCAACATGGCAGTTTCAACCACTCACCCACCAATCCCCAGTGTTGACCTGCTCCCTCCCCCAACCCTCCCCCCAACGCCATGGACAGTCCAACCCACCTTCCAAACCCTACCCCCTTACATATCTGCACCGCCGAACCCAACAGTATCACTGCACCACTGCACAACCTCACAGTTCCACTTTATAGATTTCGCCCATGTAGGCATTGACTCACAACCACCTTCTCTCTTTCCAGTTCCTGTAAACCTATCTTCCAGACTAGCTCTGTGAGTCTGCTCAATTTGCTTAATTTATATAAGCGAGGTCATGTAATATTTGTCCTTCAGTGCCTGGCTTGCTTGGTTTTTCTTTCTTCTTAGAAAAATTACAGAGTGTACCCATGACTGTGTTCGGTGATACAGGCTTTGTATTGTTCTCTTGCTTCAATTGTCTTTGGAATAAATCGCATTTTATTTGTATAAGATTGTATAGTGTGTCAGGGGAAAACCTTGAATAGGCCCATTCCGATGAAAAGTTGGCCCAAAATCAAGTACCTGAGCAGGTACAGAGGCAAAAGCAGAGCAGTAAAAAGCCCATACACCTTATAATAATAAAGTCTCAATTTCTCTGTGGAGGAATTTCTTTCATAGCCACAAATTTCCCCAACGTTGACAGCGATCTACTTTTTCTTTGGTATCTTTGCTGGAACAAAATTTCAGCAGCTTGATTTAAGTGCAGTAAATTAAGAATGATGAGATTCAGGCTCTAACCCAGGTGTGGGAAATTACTTCTGAATAACCTTGGAAAAAATGACTATAAATAGGGATACTAGCCCAGCTCCTTCACAGAGCAATGGTGAGAGCCAAGCTGAACAAGAGATATGGAGGCTATCTCTGAGCTACCTACCAACATCCAGAAAAGATGACGGTAGCTTACAAAAAATACTTACAAGATGAAATAAAAGTTAAATGTAAGCAACAAAAACAGATTAGACGAATTATAGTGGAGGGAAGGATAAGTCAGAAAATGAGGCTGGAATATAAAAAGCATGACATAAAGGTCGTCTTGTTCATTATGTAGAGGTAGATTAAATTTTGACTCTTTTCCAAAAGCATCTTGAAATCTGAAGTGGGGTACCCAAACATAAGGTACTGTTATTAAAGTAATATTGATGGCCCTTTCAGTTCTGCTGTACTAAGATTTGAATGGTGTTCATAGTCCTGAAATCTGTTTTTTGCTTGTTTTCATTTGTTCTTGTTCGTGATGCTCTACAGGAACAGTATGAGCTGGTCTACAATGCTGTATTAGAACTATTTAAGAGGCAGATGGATATTTTCAAGGATAAACGCTCTGAAGTAGAGGTAAATCTTAAACTTGATATTTTGCCAATTTTTTTTTTCATATTTATTTTTAGTCAAGGGATCTCAGATTAGTTGTAAGACTTAACTTATTATCTGCTGTTAAGGTGAACTGGGTGTGTTAGATGTGCATGGGGCTGCCCTGCAAACTTGTGGAGAAGAACAAATTAAGTAAAGCAATTTTAGCTTAGAAAATTCATCTCTTGGTTAACCTAGTACACAGAATGTTCAGCTAAATGTCGGAACAATAGGAGTGACTAAAAGGGCAAGTGTAAATTCTGTTCCCATATTTTTGACAGTTGTGGGTGAATTTGAAGTGAGAGTGACAGTTATAAAGTGAAGTTATAGCTGAGCCCCAGAAAATAAGGTTTCTCTAGCCTTATTTTTTGTAATAATTATTATTTTTCATTTTTATGTGTACAATTCAGTCACATTATATTCCCAGTATTGTGCCAATACCATCACCCTTATCAAAACTTTTCCATCACCCCAAACAGAAACTATATACCCATCAAGCAGTAACTCCTCGTTCTTATCCCTATCCCCAGCTCCTGGTAACTTCTAATCAACTGTCTCTATATTTTTGCTTATTCTAGGTATTTCATATAGAAATCATATAATCTTTGTCCTTTTGTGCCTGGCTTATTTCACTCAACGTGTCTTCAGGGTTTGTGCATGTTGTAGCATGTATCAGAACTTCATTATTTTTTTGCAGCTGAATAATATTCCATTGTATGTATATACTACATTTTGTTTATCCATTCATCTGTTGATGGAAATGTGGATAGCTTCCACCTTTCGGCTACTGTGAATAGTGCTACTATGAACACTGGTGTGCAAATATTTGTCTGTTTCAATTCTTTGGGAGTGTATATAGAATTGCTGGGTCATATGGTAATTCCATGTTAACTTTCTAAGGGACTACCAAACTGTTTCCATAGCAGCTGCATAATTTTGCAATATACCAGGGTTCCTATTTCTCTGCATCCTCACCAAAGCATGTTATTTTCTGTTTTTAAGTAATAGCCAATCTAGTGTGTATAAAGTGGTATCTCATGGAGTTTTTATTTGAATTTCTCTGATGGCTAAGGATGTTGAACATCTTTTCATGTACTTATTGACCATTTGTGTATCTTCTGTGGGGAAATATTCAAGGCTTTTGCCCATTTTCTCCTTTGTTTGACTTTTTCTTGTTGCGTTATGGGAGTTTTAAAAAATATATTCTGGACATTGAACCCTTATCAGCTTTCCAAATATTTTCTTGCGTTCTGTGGGTTGTCTTTTCACTTTCTTAATAATGTCCTTTGAGGCACAAACGTTTTTTTAATATTGATGAAGTTCAAGATTTATCTTCTTTCCTTTTGTTGTTGGTGCTTTTAGTGTCATATCTAGGAATCCATTACCTAACACAAGGTCCTAAAGATTTTCTCTTATGTTTTCTTCTAAGAGTTTTATAGTTTTAGCTCCAATATTTATGTTGTTAATCCATTTTGAGTTAGTTTTTATATGGTGTGAGATAAGGATCTAATTTCATTCTTTTGTATGTGTATATCCAGTTTTACCAGCATCATTGGTTGAAGAGAGTGTTCTTTGATATCTTGTCAAAAATTAATTGGCCGTAGATGTGTGGGTTTATTTCTGAACTTTAGCTTCATTTTGATTGAAAATATCTCATTTTGAAATATCAATGGATTTTTAGTTGAAGTTCTTATATATAAAAATGATTATGATTTGGCCAATACCAATTTAAAAAGTGTTGAGAATTCTAGATATGCTATTTTTATCTCATCACAAAAATTGATAGATCAAATTACACAGTATTACAAAGCGTTAGGTTCTAAACAGACCTTAAGGAGGTAAAACTATATTTAAAATGTAACATACACATTTTACTTTTTAATATCACTTGTTAAATTATTAATCCTAAAATATTCCCTGAGGACCTACCCTTTTCCCAGCATCAGGAATATAAAGTATGTAAGACAGGTCCTGGTCGTAATTCCCACCAGTTGAATCATGAAGTGTCCTGAGACTCAGTGAAGTGGGAGGGTAGAGAATGGGGAAAAGCCAGAAAAAATATGTGCTTGGGCTAGGGACCTAAGCAATCTGTAGTTAATGTCTGGTCAGCTCTAAGGAGGAATAATCCAGTACGGGGACATGGAAATAAGAGGATCGTTGCCAGAACTGTTACTTATTTCCTATTCATGCCTATTTCATTAGCTAGTATTCCCAGAATTATGTTAAGTAACAGAGGTAATATGGACATCCTGACTTTAATGGGAATGATTCTAGTGTTTCACTAGTGACTTTTTGATTAGAGATTTTTTTTTAATTTTTAAAGAAAGTATTCATTGATTAATGTTTTATTAAGAAATTTTTTCAGAAAGAATTTTGAATTTTATCAATCGCGTATTTTTGCATCTAGGTGATACATGGGTTTTCTTCTTTGACTTATTAATACAGTTAATATCAACCCATCACTGTACTCTTAGAATAAACCCTACTTGAATAAGGAGTATTATTATTTTAATGCATTTCTGGAGTATAGGGATAATATGTAATTAGGCCCCAGGAAGTTTCAGTACTCAAGTTTAGCCCAGTAGCAGTGTCATGGCTCCAAATGATTGGGCTCTTTGGAGTGGGCCCTTAGCCAGTAAACAGGAACATGACTTGGAGGCGCTGGTTAAAGCCAGGGAGACCTTCTGCTTCTGGGAAGATAAAGTAGCTTACTTTTCCCTGCTCCTCTGTGGTGGTTGAAAGCTGTATGTACCCCTGAAAAACATGTTCTTAAATTTAATCCAGTCCTGTGGGTGCGAACCCATTGTAAGTAGGACTTTTTGATTTGGTTACTTCACTTAAGGTGTGGCCCAGAATGGATCTTAATCCTATTACTGGAGTCTTTTTTTAAGGGGAATGAAATTCAGAGTAAGAGAAAGCCACAGAGGGAGCAGCTAGAAGCTGAAATCAATGGAAATGGAAAAGGGAGAGGCCAGAAGAGCCACCATGTGCCTTGCCATGTGATAAACTAACCAAGGATTACCAGTAACCAGTCCTGGAACAACACAGTCTTCAGGAAGAAAGCATCACCTTGATGATGCCTTGATTTGGACTTTTTTCCTAGCCTCAAACCATGAGTGAATAAGTTCCCATTGTTTAACCTGACCCATTTCATGGTATTTGCTTGAGCAGCCTAGAAAATTAAAGCATCCTCCTATTAAGTGCAACCCAAAACCCGAGACATTATATATAAAACAAATATAGGAAGATTCTGAAAGATGGAGAGAGACAGGCTCTAGGGACCCTGGGACCTGAGGAATATAATGGTGGTGAGTTCCCTGGATTTCTTTTTTTGTCTCATATTTCCCAAGTTTGGAGCTGAATAATCCAACAGCCTGGAAATAACAATGACACAGACAAATAAAGCTCCAACAAAAGCCTGCTCTCTCTATCTACAGACCAGGAAAGGGGCAGCCTAGCAAGGTAAAATTTAGACAATAACTGCCCTTATTCCAAACACCAAAGAAAAACTGGCTCCAACCCCATCCATTCCAGCAAATGGGGAGCCTAGACTTCGTAAGATGACCTGTACCCCTACCGAAGTAGTGTCAGAAAAGGCCAAATAGAGAGCTGGGATTTTCATTCCCACTGCCATGTAACCTCCCCCCCCCCCCCCATTGGAATATCAGTAGAGACCAAATGCGGAATTTGGACTTCGGCCAGGCAGTAACTTGGTGTCCCAATACCTCTTTGTTGGAGAGGTATCAGAGGAAGCCTAGTGAAAGTCAGGACATTAACCATCCTGCAGTGCTAATCAGACCACCCTACAACTATGTCAGTGGGGATCATGGGGGGAGCCTTTCCCTCCTGTGTCAACAGAGGCTAAATGAGGAATATGTTGCAGATGGAACCTAGCTGACAGTAATGAAGCAGTGCCCTCCTTCCCTTCCTCTGTCAGAATGATGTTGGGGGAAAAAAGGTGGCTAAAACAGAAGTATCCAGATCTTACAACATTATATGAAAATACCCAGGTTTCAATTGAAAATAGCTCTTTGAAAACAGGAAGATCTCAAACCGAATGAAAAAAGTCAATCAACAGGTAATTAAAAATTGTAACGGGGTGTGTGGGATGTGGGGTATACGGGAACCTCTTTTATATATATATATATATTTTTTTTTAAAGATTTATTTATTTATTTAATTTCCCCCCCTCCCCTGGTTGTCTGTTCTTGGTGTCTATTTGCTGCGTCTTGTTTCTTTGTCCGCTTCTGTTGTGGTCAGCGGCACGGGAAGTGTGGGCGGCACCATTCCTGGGCAGGCTGCACTTTCTTTTCTCGCTGGGCGGCTTTCCTCACGGGCGCACTCCTTGCGCGTGGGGCTCCCCCACGCGGGGGACACCCTTGCGTGGCACGGCACTCCTTGCGCGCATCAGCACTGCGCATGGGCCAGCTCCACACGGGTCAAGGAGGCCCAGGGTTTGAACCGCGGACCTCCCATATGGTAGACGGACGCCCTAACCACTGGGCCAAAGTCCGTTTCCCTCTTATATTTTTTAATTTAACATTTTTTATGATCTATGTATCTTCAAAAAATATAATAAAAATTAAAAAAAAAATTCTAACAGATGTGAGAATTATCTCACAAAGATTTTAAAGAAACAATGATTTTAAAAATGCTTTAGTGGACAATTACAAACATGCTTAAAACAAATGAGAAAACAGAAAGCATAAGCAAAGAAATATAAAGTCTCAGCAAATAAACAGAAGATATGAAGAGCCAAATAGAAATGTTAAAATGGAAAAATACAATTACTGACTCAGTGGATTGACTCAACAGCAAAATAGAGTAAAGAGAAAAGAATCAGTGAACTGGAAGGTAGAGTAATAGAAATTACCCAATATGAACAACAGAGAAAATATAGACTGGAAAAAATAAAACAGAGGCTGAAGGAGCTATTGGACTATAACCAAAAAATCTAACATTCATATCACCAGGGTACCAGAAGGACAGGAGAAAGAGGCTGGACCTGGAAAAGTATTGAAAAATGCATCATAATTAGACTTCTGAAAACTAAAGATAAAGAAAAATTATGGAAAACAGCCAGAGAAAAATGACACATAACTATAGGGAATAAATCATTAGAATCACCATGGATTTCTCATAAAAAACCATGGAGGCCAGAAGGAAATGGCACAACATTTTTTAAGTGATTAAAGAACTATCAACTCAGAATCCTATACTCAGTGGCAATATCCTTTAGGAATAAAGGAGCAGTCTAGACATTTTTGATGAAAGAAACTAAAAGAATTTGTCACCAGCAGACCTACCCTAAAGGAATAGCAAAGGACATTTTCTAAACAGAAAGAAAATTATGAAAAGAACCTTGGAGCAACAGGAAGGAAGAATGAACATATCAAAAACATGGGTAAATACAATGGATTTCTTCTTCCGTTGAGTTTTCTAAATTATGTTTGACAATTGAAGCAAAAATTATAACACTGATATGGTTCTGAATGTGTGTAGAGGAAATAGTATAAAAAGGGGAGAGTAAGGGACATAAAGGGAGGTATGGCTTCTATACTTCACTCAAGCTGGTAAAGTGATGGCACCAGTAAACTCTGAGTTATGTATATAAAATATAATATTTAGAAACATCATTTAAAAAACTATACAGGGAAGCGGAGTTGGTCCAATGGATAGGGTGTGCACCTACCACATGGGAGGTCCAAGTTTCAAACCCAGGGCCTCCTGACCCGTGTGGAGCTGGCCCACGCGCAGTGCTGTGGCATGCAAGGAGTGCCGTGCCACGCAGGGGTGTCCCCCGCATAGGGGAGCCCCACGCGCAAGGAGTGCACCCCGGAAGGATAGATGCCCAGTGCAAAAAAAGTGCAGCCTGCCCAGGAATGGCGCCGCACACACGGAGAGCTGATGCATCAAGATGACGCAACAAAACGCGACACAGATTCTGGGTGCCGCTGACAAGAATACAAGCGAACACAGAAGAACACATAGCGAATGGACACAGAGAGCAGACAACTGGGGTGGGGAGGGCGGGGAAGGGGAGAGAAATAAATAAATAAAAAGCTATACAAAGAGACACACTAAAACACACTGTAGGCAAATCAAAAGGAAATTCTAAAGAATGCAGGAAAGAGAAAAAGGCAGATTAATAAAACAGCAATGAGAAACAGAGTGAATAGAGAAACAAAAAATAAAATGGCAGGCTGAAACCCTAACATATCAATAATTACATTAAATGAAAATGGTCTTGAGAAACAGCTGAGGGGTCTGAGGAGGTTTACCCCGAAGAAGCCTAGAGGACAGAGAGGGGCCTGATTTCTGTCTTAGCTCTCCCAAGGGCACGCTGGGACAGGAAAGCAGTCTTGTAGTAGGGAGACAGTCCTGTTCAGTATGAGGGAGGGCTTCTACTAATTAATGAGCCCTCTCAGAAGTTCCTGTCACAGGATATGTTCTATTACAGACTGGACTGAGATTTCATCAATCAGACGAATGCTGGACCTGATGACACTAAGGTCCTCCCAGTAAAATTCTATGATTCTGTTATCTTCAGGTACTGGGAATTTGAGCACTTCTGGAATAAGTTGCAACCTGTGTTGGACTGGGATGAACATTCTCTTTGGCTCACATGGGGCATAAGCCATCTTGCTCTCCTATGGGCTGTTTCAGTATAACACTTAGCACCTTGGAAAATTCATCTCTTCCCCATAAATGAAGCTAGTCACTGAGATATAAGTTGAAGTGCTTTTATTTTTGAAATTTTCTTTCAACAGCATGAAAACAGGGCCTGAGAAAACAACAAAATAAAAGCACAAGAGAAAGTTTGGCAAAAATGTAAATATTCAACATCTCAGGATGATGTCATCTTCAAGTTGCTGTAAGCTTCCCTGTTCTCACTCTTTTCTCACTCTTCATTGAAAACTGAACCCTTAAAAAAAAAAGACAGATTAACATAATGAGTTAAAAAACATGATCCAAAATATATGCTATCTAAAAAATTCACACCAAATATAATGATAAAGGTATATTGAAAGTAAATGGTTGGAAAAAAGGTATATCATGCAAACATGAGTCAAAGGAAAGCACAGGTAGTTATATTACTATCAGATAAGGTAAACTTCAGAGAAAATAAAATTAAAGTCAAAGAGGGATAATATGTAATGATAAAAGGGCCAATCTACCAAGAAGAGATAAAAGTGTATGCACCAAACAACAGAGCTATAAAATATATCAAGTAAAAACTGACAGAACTGAAAAGAGAAATAGACAAATCCACAGTTATAGTTAGAAACTTCAACTCTCTCAACAATGGATAGAAAAACTAGACAGAAAATCAGCAAAAATATAGAAAAACTCAATAACACCATCAACAACAGGATCAAATCAACATCTTTCAAATACTCCACCCAATAACAAAATGCCTATTATTTTTAATTTTAAGTGCACAAAGAACATATACTAAGGTAGAAAGTATCCTCAAATCTTAACAAATTTAAAGAATTGAAATTATAGAGTATGTTCTTTGACCACAATGAATGAAACTAGAAATCAATAACAGAAAGAGAACAGAAAATATCCAAATACCTGGAAACTGAACAAGACTAGTCTAAAATATCTATGGGTCAAAGAGGAACTCTCAAAGGGAAAAAAAATCCAACTCATTGAACTGAATGAAAATGAAAATGCAACATACTAAAATTTGTGAGAAAAGCTACAGCAGTAGAGAGGGAAATTTATCGCACTAAATGTGTGCCTTACAAAAGAGGAAGAGTCTCAGATCAATAATCAAAGCTTCAATCCTAAGAACCTAGAAAAAGAACAGCAAAATAAATCCAGGGTTTTTGTTTGTTTTTTGTCTATTATTATTATTGTTATTGTTATTGGGATAATGAAAATACTCTTAATAATGATTGAAGTGATGAATGCACAACTCTGTGATTATGCCAGATACCAGAAACCCTGACTCTATTTTCTGGTGACCTATATTCTATTAATTCCCTGAGTTTATACAATATATTGTTTTCACAGTAGCACAATCATACATAGTATTTGTCCTTTTGTGTTTAGCTTGCTTCATTCAATATAATGTCCTCCAGTTTTATTCATCTTGTCATATAATTTATGACTTCATTTATTACTGCAGGTGTATAATATTCCGTCATGTTTATACACCACAATTTGTTTATCCATTCATTGGTTGATGGACACCTGGGTTGTTCCATCTTTTAACTATTGTAAATAACGCTGCTGTGAACATCATTGTGCAGATGTCTGTTCATGTCACTGCACTTTATTTTTTTTCACCATTTCTTTGTATTTTTATTGAACATTTTCAATATTTTTTTTCTTAAATTTCTGCTCAGGTACAACAACTAAATGGAAAACCACAATTATAGTTCACAAACTGTGGCATGAAAAGTAACACATATCCCATTAGGAATGACACCAAACCCTTTTCTTTTTATTCATTCAAAAGAGAGTCCACTGCACAAGTGTCAAATGTGAGCACTGTTTTTTTTTTTTTCTTAGAGGAGGGAAAAACATTTATTCTGGCAGCACTTTTACAATTCTAGGAAGTGGTTTTGATACTGCAAGTTGCATGAATAGAAACCATAAATATATGGAGGGTATTTGCTTGAGAGGCAAGGGAATTCTTCTGGGTATATACTTAGTAGCGGCATTGCTGGGACACATGGCAATCTACATTCAGCTTCCTTAGGAACTGCTAAACAGTCTTCCACAGTGGCTGTACCGTTCCACATTCCCATGAATAGCTAATAAGCATTCCTATCTCTCCACATTCTCTCCAACACTTGTACTTTTCCCACTTTTTAATAGTGGCCATTCTAATAGGTATGGATAATACCTTATTGTAGTTTTGATTTGCATTTCCCTAATCATTAGTGATAATGAACATTTTTTCATGTGTTTTTTCGCCATTTGTATTTCTTTGTTAGACAAATGTTTATTCATGTCTTTAGCCCATTTTTTTAAACAAATCAATTTTATTTATACATATTAATAAAAGCATACAAAATATCCAAAGTGTACAATCAGTGTTATTTGGTATAATCACATAGTTGTGTATTTATCACTTCAATCATTATTAAAGCATTTTCATAATTTCAATAATAATAACAACAAACAAAAAACAGACAAGAAAATTCCTCACCTCTCAGTCTCTCTATGCTTCCCCCACTGGACATAGCTGCTGTTTCTGGCTATTCTATCCAAAGTGTATAATTAAGGGCTTTTAGTATCATCACGATGTTGTACGTTCATCATTGCAAAAATTTTAGAACAATTTCATTATTCCAAAAAGAAAGACAGCACACCCCTTAGCATTCTTTCCTCAGACCTACATAACCACTATCTCATTTCATCTTTATAAATTGATTTATATTTACATTTTATATAAATGGAATCATACAATATGTAGTATTCTGTGTCTGGTCTCCTTCACTTAGTACAATTTTTTTTTTTGTCTGATGTAAACATTTTGTAGTATTAACTTATATTTGTTCAGCTTCAAGGAAAAACAGTCTCATATATGCAATTCCAGCCATATTCATATTTCATATAATATATTTATATTTCCTCCAGTTTTATCCATCTTGTCATATGCTTTACAACTTCATTTCTTCTTACAGCTACATATTATTTCATAATGTGTATACTCCACACTTGGTTTATCCATTCATCAGTTGATGGACACCTGGGTTGTTTCCAACTTTTGGCTATCATGAATAACGCTGCTGTGAACATCGTGTGCAGATGTCCATTCATGTCTGTGTTCTCAGTTCTTCCGGGTATATACCTAGCAATGGTATTCCTGGGTCCCATGGCAAGTCTATATTCAACTTCCCTAGAACTGCCAAACAGTCCTCCACAGTGGCTGTACCATTCTACATTCCCACCCACAGTGAATAAGCATTCCTATTTCTCCGTATCCTCTCCAGTTTTCCCACTTTTTAATAGTGGCCGATCTAATAGGTGTGAAATGATATCTCATTGTAGTTTTGATTTGCATTTCCCTAATCGCTAGTGATGTTGAACATTTTTTCATGTGTTTCTTCAACATTTGTATTTCTTCTTTGGACAGTTGTCTTTTCTTTTGCCCATGTTAAAATCAGATTTTGTCTTTTTGTTGAGGTGTAGAATCTCTTTATATATCATGGATATTAAACCCTTATCAGATATGCAATTGTCAAATATTTTCTCATTGAACTGGCTGCTTTTCACTCTTAACAAAGTCTTTTGAGGTTTTTGCCCATGTTTTAATCAGGTCATTTCTCTTTTTATCATCGAGTTGTAGTATCTCTTTATATATCATGGATATTAAACCCTTTTTGGATGAGTGATTGCCAAATATTGTCTCTCATTGGGTCAGCTACATTTTCACCCTGTTGACAAAGTCCTTTGAGGTATAGAAGTATTTAATTTTCAGGAGGTCACATTTATCTATTTTTCCTTTTGTTTGTGCTATAGGTGTAAAGTTTAAAAAACTACTGCCTAACACTAGATCTTGAGGATGTTTTCCTACATTTGCTTCTTGGAGTTTTAAGGTATTGCTTTTATATTTAGGTCCTTGATCCATATTGAATTAATTTTTTTATAAGGTGTGAGATGGGGGTCCTCTTTTTTTCATTTGGATATGGCTATCCAGTTCTCCCAGCACCATTTGTTGAATAGACTGTTCTGGCCCAGCTGGGAGGGCTTGACAGTTTTATCAAAAATCACTTGACTGTAAATCTGAAGGTCTGTTTCTGAGTTCTCAATTCAGTTCCATTGGTCAATCTGTTGGTCTTTATGTCAGTAGCATGCTGTTTTTACCACTGTAGTAATATGTGTTAAAGTCAGGAAGTGAGATTCTTCCAACTTCTTCTTTTTAAATACATTTTTGGCTATTCGGGGCCCCTTACCCTTCCAAATAAATTTGAAAATTGACTTTTCCATTTCTCCAAAAAATGCTGTTGGGGGAAGCGGATGTGGCTCAAGTGACAGGGCCTGGGTTCAAGTGGGGGGACCTGGGTTCGATCCCTGGGTCCTCCTGGTAAAAAAAGAAGAGAAAGGGTGCCTGCGTGGTGAGCCATTGCCCGTGTGGTGAGCCAAGTGCCTGCACACTGAGCTGAGTACCCATGTGATGAGCTGAGAGCCCGTGCAGCAAGCCGAGTGCCTGCGTGAATGCCCACGTGGTGAGCCAGTGCCCATGTGAGTGCCCATGTGGTGAGCCAGTGCCTGTGTGGCGAGCCGAGGACCCGCCTGGGAGCCAGTGCCTGCGTGGTGAGCCAGTGCCCACGCAAGAGAGTCACGCAGGAAGATGATGATGCAATACAAGAAAGAAGAAGGGGAGAAAGTCAAGGTGAAGCACAGCAGAAAACAGGAACTGAGGTGGAGCAGCTCACAGGGATCCTCTCTCCACATCAGAGGTCCTCAGGATCAAATCCTGGTGAATCCTAGAGGAGAAAAAATGAGAAGAGAAGACAAAAAGAGAAATAAATACAGAAGACCACACAGCGAATAGACACAGATAGCAAAAACAGCAGGGCAGGGGGAGGGGGAGGGAAAGGGGGAAATAAATCTTTTTTAAAAAAAGGCTGTTGGGATTTTTATTTGGATTGTGTTGAATCTGTAAATCAGTTTGGGTAGAATTGACTTCTTAATGATATTTAGTCTTCCTAGTCCATGAATACAGAAGTCCCTTCCATTGTTTTTTGTTTTTTTTAAGATTTATTTATTTATTTCTCTCCCTTTCCCCCGCCCCCACCCTAGTTGTCTGTTCTCTGTGTCCATTTGCTGTGTGTTCTTCTTTGTCCGCTTCTGTTGTCAGCGGCATGGGAATCTGTGTTTCTTTTTGTTGGGTCATCTTGTTGTGTCAGCTCTCCATGTGTGCGGTGCCATTCCTGGGCAGGCTGCACTTTCTTTCGCACTGGGTGGCTCTCCTTATGGGGTGCACTCCTTGTGCGTGGGGCTCCTCTACGCGGGGGACACCCCTGCGTGGCAGGGCACTCCTTGCGCGCATCAGCACTGCGCATGGACCAGCTCCACACGGGTCAAGGAGGCCCAGGGTTTGAACTGCAGACCTCCCATGTGATAGACGGACACCCTAACCACTGGGCCAAGTCCACTTCCCCCATTGGTTTCTTTTAAGCAATGTTTTCTAGATTTCTAAATATAAGTCTTTTATGTCCTTGGTTATGTTTATTCTTAAACTTAACCAAGTTTGTTTAACCAATGTTTGATTCTTTTAGTTGCTATTATAAATGGAATTTTTTTCTGGTTTCCTCCTCTGATTCTTCATCAGTAATGTATAGAAACACTTGATTTTTGCATATTGATCTTGTATACTGCCGCTGTGAACTCATCTATTCTAGTAGCTTTCTTGTGGGTTTTTCAGGATTTTCTAGATATAGGGTCGTATTATCAGTGAATTGTGAAAGTTTTACTTTGCCTTTCCTGTTTGGATGCCTTTTACTTATCTAGCCTAATTGTTCTAAAACATCTAGCACAATATTGAATAACAGTTGTGACAGTGGGCATCTTTGTCTTGTTCCTGATCTCAGCTGGAAAAATTTCAGTCTTTCTCCATTGAGTACAATGCTATCTGTAGGTTTTTCATATATATGCTTTACCATATTGAGATAAGTTCCTTATATCAAGAAAGGATGCTGTATTTGGTCAAACACCTTTTCTGCATCAATCAAGAGGATCATGTGATTTTTCTTGTTTGCTTTCTTTCTTTCTTTTTTTTGTTTACTTCCCCCCCTCTTTTTGTTTTTAAAATTTTTCTTCTCCAATTATTAATGTGGTTCATTACCCTAATTGATTTTCTTGTGTTGAACCACATTTGGACACCTGGGATAAAACCCACTTGATCGTGCTGTATAATTCTTTGAGTGTGCTTTTGGATTTAGTTTGCAAGTATTTTGTTGAGAATATTTGCATATATATTCATTAGAGATATTGGTCTGTGATTTTCTTTTTTCGTAGTATCTTTATCTAGTTTAGGTATTATGGTGATGTTGGCTTCTTGAATGAGTTTGGTAACATTCTTTCCTGTTCAGTTTTTCCTGAGCAGTTGTTCAGAGAAATGAAATCTTATGGTCACATGAAAACCTATACACAAATGTTTATAGCATCTCTACTCTATTTGTAATAGCCCAAAACTGGACACAACCCAGATGTCCTTCAAAAAATGGTCAGACAAACTGTGATGTATTCATACCATGGATTACTATTCAGCAACAAGGAACAAAGTACTGATACAAATAGCAACCTAGATGAATCTCTAGGAATTATGCTGAGTGGAAAAAAAAGGCACTTTCTTGTAATATAACATTCCTAAAATGACAAAATTATATAAATGGAGAACAGATTTAGCAGTTGCCTGGATTAAGGAAGGGAGAGGGATGGGAGGGAAAAGGGCCAAGTGAGGAATCCTTATGGTGATGGAAATGTTCTGTATTTATTGTATCTATGTAAATACCTGGTTGTGATATGGTACTATATTTTGCAAAATGTTATATTGGGGGAAACTGTGTAAAGAGTACATGGGATCTCTCTATATTATTTTTTATGACTGCATGAGAATCTACAATTTACTCAAAATAAAAAGTTGAGGGAAGTGGACTTGGTCCAGTGGTTAGGGCATCCGTCTACCACATGGGAGGTCCGCGGTTCAAACCCCGGGCCTCCTTGACCCGTGTGGAGCTGGCCCATGCGCAGTGCTGATGCGCGCAAGGAGTGCCCTGCCACACAGGGGTGTCCCCCGCGTAGGGGAGCCCCACACACAAGGAGTGCGCCCTGTTAGGAGAGCCGCCCAGCGCGAAAGAAAGTGCAGCCTGCCCAGGAATGGCACCGCACACACGGAGAGCTGACACAACAAGATAACGCAACAAAAAGAAACACGGATTCCCGTGCCACTGACAATGGTGGAAGCGGACAGGGAAGAACACGGAGCAAATAAATGCAGAGAACAGACAACTGGGGTGGGCGGGGAAGGGGAGAGAAAAAAAAATCCTCAAAACAATCATTAAAAAAAAAAGTTGAATTTTTAAAAATGCTACATCAAGATTGTGTACTGGTCTGATGTGTCATATAATATTTCTGTGGCTTTTTTTAAATCCCTTTACACCTCTTTGCCTCTTTTTCCTCATCTATAAAACTAGGTAAATATTAAATGTTTTAGAGATTTTGCCATGAAAAATCCTTTTTAGAAAATAAATGATAGGGCGTGATAATATAGTAAATTATATTTTCTACATTATCAGTAATTCAGACTAATGTAAATTATACAGTATCAGTTGAGTATGTTATGTCTTATGCTGAAAACCAAAAGACATTTTAAGAATATCTTTTGCTTTTTCTTAATATTATGTCGGGAGTTATCAGAGGCCATACAACAAACTCCATGTTTATGACTCAGGACACTGCGAATATGTTTCTTTAAATTTATTTGGATATTAAAATGTTTAAGTTCTTAACTATAAGATAGATTTATATTTTAGATCAGTTCTAATATTTTATTCAACTGTGTCACCCACATGGCATTAAAACTCTACAACAGAAAACACAGGTCACATAATCTGTCTCTTCCCATCTTCATTGAAGTCCTACTCCTAGAGGTAACAAGTGTCCTTCCAAAAAATCTTTTCCTTCATATTGTGCAAAGCACAATAAAAATTAAGATTTTTCAGGTTAAAAACAATGTATTTGAGAGAACTTTTAAGTAGCAGATGCTCAGACATGTAATCACAGGCACAATCATTTTCATATATTACTATATATTAATTTCCCTTCATATGAGATTAGAGAAAGATACCTGATGTCTAAACTCTTAATATGGTTTAAATATTTTTTAAGAAACTTCATTTGGTTAAGTCCTCCAAACCCTGTAAAATGGTAGCTATAAATATCATACAAAATGAAGTTTTATATTTACTGAGCGATTACCATATTCTAAGCACTGTGCTAAGCAGTCTCATCTGACCCACCCAAAACTCTGTCAAATATATACTATTACCTAAATATCCATCAACTGATAAATAGATAAATAGAAGACGGTATTTTTATACAATGGAATACTATTTGGCTATAAAAAGTAAAGAAGTGTTATTACATGCTACATGTATGGATGAATCAACTTGAAAAAGTGTTTTGCTAAGTGAAAGAAGGCAAAAAGACTATATATTTAAATGTCCAGAATAGGCAAAATCATAGAAAGAGAATGTAGATTCATGGTCACCTGCACTAGGGCTGCATGAGAATTTGGGGGAAATGGGGAATGACTGCTAATGGGTACAGGGTTTCTTTTTGGGGGTGATAAAAATGTTCTAGAAATTATTGTAGTGATGGTTAACTCTGTGAAATACTAAAAACCATTGATTTTACACTTAAAATGGGAAAATTGTATGTTATGTGAATTATATCTCAATAAAGATATTAAAGTATGCATTACTATTATCCCCATTTTGTAGGTGTAAACAGACAAAGTGTTTAAATGGTTTGCTTTCAGTCTCAGAACTAGTAAGATGAAAAGCTAGAACTTTGAATCCAGGTCTGATTATAAAGTCAATTCTTCTAACACTAACCTATCTCATTAGTCAAGAATATTAGGCACTAAATTTATAAATTCATCAAATTTAATAATAAATTTATTATGAAGTATCTACAATATATCAGGAAGAATGGTGGAAAACAAAGTTTAGATAGGAAAATAAAGAGTAAGTTAGAAAAATAAAGGTTAGAGCATGGAGATATGTAAAAGTCACATAATAAAATTAGATCTTGATCGATTGTTTCAACCATTAATTATTCAACAATATTAGGTTCATATTTATATGCCAGTCATTGTTTTATGTTCTAAAAATATAGTGGAAAAAGAAGACAAGATCCTTCCTTCACAGAGCTTATATTTTTGAAGAGGAAGATAGAGTAACAAATACTTTTATCATTGTTAAGACACATTCTCCCACCTTTAGCACCTTTAAAATCAGGTGCATCTTTTAATTGGTGGCATCTTACAGTTGCCAATGACTTTTTTTTTTTAATGTTTTCATGTCTCTGAAATCAGAATATATTTTCCAAATGATTGTATTTTAGATTCTATGAACCACAGTAACATATTTCGTAAAATGATAATTGCTATGAAGAAAATAAAGCAGTGTATGTGATTGAGAGTGGCAGGGCAGGTATGTGGGAGTATGATTTTAGATTGGGAAGTCAGGAAGGATCCCTTATGCAGGTAACATTTAAGTGGAGAACTGATTAGTTAGAGGGAGCTAGCCCTGCAAAATCTGGAGCAAGAGTATTTCAATCAGAGGGAACAGTAAGTATAAAAGTCTTGAACTGGAAACAAGTTTGGTACATTTGAAAACCAGTATGTAACTAAAGAAAACCAGTATGTAACTAAAGAATGGTGAGGAAGAAAAGAGTGGAACAAGACAGGTAGAAGATGTAATAGGCACTTATTAACTTGAAGGATGGAGATGATGAAATATCTGGAAGTTGAATGTTCTTGAGAATAAAGGTATCCCCAGAACATATTAAAACTCCCTCTTAGCAAATCCTTTCTTGTTTCTATAATATTACTCCTTCATTCTGATCCTTTTGGTCTCAGTATGTGAATAAGTATAGCCTGGTTCAGTATTTTGGAAGCTCATCTAACTCTTGCAAGAATTATTTAAAATCTTTATATTTTCTGATAGTTATTTCTCAGACTTCTAAATAGCAGTAATGAGACCAGGTAAATGAGAACATGTATCAGAGAAATTTTACTGTTAAATTTTTCCTTGTGTTCCCAAACATCTCCTTGACATTGCTTCACTAAAAAAAAAATCTCTAATTTATTTCTCTTGAAGACTCAAGCAAAGTATTCAGTTCCTGAGCAAAATCTCACTGTAGGAGCAGACTTTTGTTCTCTTAGTTTACCAAAAAGGTGAGTACAATTTTACACATTATCTAAATATTGTCTAATTGTGTCTAGGAGTTGAATCTTATGCTTATAACTTATTGTGACACTGAAAATAGGATACGCAGAGTCCTCTTTGAGGGTATGATATCATTAATCTTTCTTTTTGTTTCAGTGCCATAAAAGAAACAAAGATGATGATGAATCAGAGCAAACAAAGTACAAAGGTAGAAAGAGCAGAGGGTTCTTCCTCTGACTTCAAGACTTCTGAAATAAGTGAAAGGGAAGGATTTGTATTGCATCCTGCTAAACAGAGCACTTCTTTTGACTTTTTGGAGCTAAACTGTGGTTTTAACAAAAATACCAACAGAACCATGAATTGGGAGACAAAGGAATTTTCAATGGCTAGAGAGCCTCTTCAGAAGCATCAAAGTTTGGACTTGAGCTCCATTTTGTTTGAGGCATGTCCTAATGCAAAATCGGTAAATGCAGCAGGAAGATATTTTAATCCAAAGGAACCATTAATACGAACAAAATCAACCCCCTTTGAATTGATACAGAAGAGAGAAACCAAGGAGTTGGATAGCAAAGAAAATTTTTCTTATTTGGAACCCCAACTGCACAATTCTTGTTTTGCGGAGTTGCAGGCTCAAAGAGTGACACAAGTTCCTTCAGCAGAACTGAATTATTCATTGCCATGGGACTCTAAACACCAAGTGTGTAATGCCTCCAGCACAAAGCAGCATGACTCCAGTGCTTTTAGTGTAGATTCTTACATGTCTTTAGTAGAAGATCCTTATTTTTCACCATTGCCTCCAAATAATGCTGGTTCTAAGATGTCTCTTGATTTACCTGAGAAGGAGGATGGATCTGTTTTTCTTTGTTCTTTGTTGCCAACATCCTCTAGAACCCTATTCTCTGATTACAATTCACATGATTCTTTAACACTGATTCCTTCAACCAATTTCCAACTCCCACTGAACCGAGAGACAGTAGAAGTGGGTAAGTTATTTTTAAAAGTTTGTAGGCCGTTTTAGATTTCATGTTGTTTCTAGAGAAGATTTGGTTTCTCCTCCTTTTCTCCCTTCTCTTCCTCTCCCTCCTTATTTTTTATCTGCCTCCTCCAAGAAATAAATTCCAGGAGTGATGGATGAAATGTAATGATGAAATATATTCAGCATAGCAATATAAAAAATGTAATATTCCACAAAACAGGCAGCTATGGACAGTCATATTTGGTATAGGATCTACATCAGCAGAAGTGCTTCTAGAGAAGGCAATCCTCATTCCTAGAAATGTATCTCAAAGGCCCAATATTTACCCTTAACATTTAGTAGCAGCTTCCAAAAGAACAGAAAAGTTTTCATCAACAGAACCATGTGGGTCACCCAGAGTTTTTGCTGTGCAATCATGTGTCTATAATGAGTTGAGCATATTGCTAAGTTGGGAAAGGAAATTCCTGCAGGAAGTGGAAGAAGAAGATCTGATTCCCTGCCCTTTTGTAGTAATTAGTCAATGAGAATATATGTGGAATTTTTATCTTATATTCACCTTCACTTTCTATGTTATCTCTTTTATATTTCTGGATTTTTGCATATTGTTTTGTTTTACAGGGTGGTTTGAAAGTAGAAGTGATTTTCTTATTAAAGATCATAATAGGTTGACATGGAAAAGGTGAGGGAATGCAAAGAGCAAGTTTAACTTCTTAGGCATATCATCAGATAATTTATAAAGAACATTCTACCTTGGTAGGAAGTAGAGAAAGCTTGTTTTATAACATCATTTATTGTACAGAGTTTCTTAATAGATAGATGCACAGATCACTCGTGGCTTTATTGCAAAACTATTTTATCTGGATCTAGGAAGTTCATTCTTTGATTAGATGATTTTATATATTTTGTTCTTACTTTAGAATTTAAAGATACTCTCTTGCTAGATACCCATAGTATCTTAGACTTCTCTGAGCATCAACATCATTAAAAAACAAGGGAAATGGACCTGGCCCAGTGGTTAGGGCGTCCGTCTACCACATGGGAGGTCCGCGGTTCAAACCCCGGGCCTCCTTGACCCGTGTGGAGCTGGCCCATGCGCAGTGCTGATGCGCGCAAGGAGTGCCCTGCCACGCAGGGGTGTCCCCGCATAGGGGAGCCCCACGCGCAAGGAGTGCACCCCGTAAGGAGAGCCGCCCAGCGCGAAAGAAAGTGCAGCCTGCCCAGGAATGGCGCCGCCCACACTTCCCGTGTCGCTGACGACAACAGGAGCGGACAAAGAAACAAGACGCAGCAAATGGACACGGAGAACAGACAACCGGGGGGGGGCGGGGGACGGAGGGGGGAGGGATTAAATAAATAAATCTAAAAAAAAAAATCATTAAAAAACAAATCCTTGTCTTTAGCGATTGTAGCAATATTGACATGTGTGCCATCTGGTGGCAATTTCTTACAATAGCATTTTATTTTTAAAAAAAAATTAATTTATTTCTCTCCCCTTCCCCCGTTGTCTGCTATGTCCATTTGCTGTGTTCTTCTGCTTCTGCTTGTATTGTCAGGCAGCACCAAGAAACCGCGCCTCTTTGTTTTGTTGTTGCATCATTTTGCTGTGCTAGCTCTCCGTGTGTGTGGCACCATTTCTGGGCGGGCTGTGCTTTTTTCATGTGGGGCGACAATCCTTGTCGGGTGCACTCCTTGTGCATGGGGTACCCCTATGCGGAGGTGCCCCTGTGTGGCATGACACTCCTTGAACATGGCAGCACTGCACGTGGGCCAGCTTACCACATAGGTCAAGGAGGCCCTGGGTTTTGAACCCTGGACCCTCCATATGGTAGGCAGATGCTCTATCAGTTGAGCCACGTCTGCTTCCTTCTTACAATAGCATGTAAAAAAGGTTTTTTGGTAAAATATTTTCTGTAAAAATGAATATTTCTACAGAAATATAGAAAACTTTGTTATACTATTGTTATGTGAAGAGGAAAACATGTATATTCTTGGCTTTTGTGTAGAACGAAGGAGAGATACTAAAATCTCTATGATTTTACCTATTGTGTAACTTAATCTTTGACAAGTCAAGGCACATTGTAATTTTTTTTTTTTTAGGAGGTACCGGGGATTGAACCCAGGAACTTGTACATGGGAAGCAGGTGCTCAACCACTGAGCTACATCCACTCCCCACTTTGTAATATTTTATTGTGTAATGTTTTATATTAAATTAACTGGTAATCAATTAATCAAAATAAGTTTGGGCTGTTAAAAGAAATAATAAATTTTGAAGACTAGGCAAAAACTTCCTGAGTTTGCAACTTAAGATGAGAGAATTTGGTTTGCTTTTTCTTTGGGCAAACAGGTACCAGTTTAAATATTGCTAGTGGTGCTTTTAGGAATTTATATCAAGATTAGAATATAAGAATTTTCTTTGGATTGTTCTAATGAAAAATTGTGATTATATCTCTAATATTTTGGATAGCAACTTCTCCAAGGATAGATGATGAAATCCCCCCACCATTGCCTGAACGGACCCCTGAATCTTTTATTGTGGTAGAGGAAGTCGGTGAGTGCAGTTTAGTAAGTTAAAGTATGGATTAACTAGATTACCTCTTAAGTCCTTTCAACGTTCTCTGTGCTATTGCTGAGTTACATTTGCTTTCTAAAAGAGTAACAGTAATCCTAGGACTTGAACCATATTTACTTTCTTCCAGGAGAATTTCCACTGAGCACACCTACACCCTTACCTTCAGCTGGAAAGGTAAAAATCGGAACATCACTGGAATGGAGTGGAGCATCTGAATCAAAGATATTTGATGACTCTTTGAGACTTAGACCAAGCAAGGTCAATAACCTCTACTCATTTGGATTTAAGAGACTATAGTCCTACTCCTTGCAATTTTAACATCTCTCATTCAATAAATATTAAGCAGATACTATTTATAAGAAAATGTGCTAGAGGTTATGGGAGATAAAACATATAAGACACAATTCTTGTCCTTGAGGAACGTGTAGTATAGTAATACAGATACAAGTCTTTAAATTTTGTCTATATAATAACAAGGCAAATATCTTTGTCACATGAAAGGTTAAAAGAGAGGTTGGAAGTGATCAAGAAGACTGTGAAAGAGAAAGCATTTGAGCTGAGTTTAGAAGAATGGTTAAGGCAAAAATAAGTGCTACATAAATAGTTCGCTTGTTTACATCAGTCATTTGATAGGCTATGTCATGTTAGCTTGGATAATGCATTGCAGAGAGTAATATTTTGAATGACAGATGTGCATGTTATTTAAGATCAACCGTTTGGAATAATATTCTGGAACAAAAATCTATATGCATTTCTATACTATGAACAAACCATCTTAAAATGTCAGAGCAATTATTTTAAGCAAATATTTTAAAGTATTTACAACTGAAGTGCATAGTAGGCAAATATTCTCTACTTTTTAAACTACAGTTTTAATGTACTAGTAATTGTTAATCTTATTGTTAGTGATATATGCACATGTAGTGGCCTTTATCTTAACAACTCTCAGAGCAAAGGCAATGATGCCCTTTTCAAAGTCAAGAAGTAACTATTCAATTTCAATAAGTTACCTCCAATTAAATTTTCAGGGAGATTTTCTAACTAGGAAGGAAATTACTCATAAGGGATCAGTTTATACCTAATTATCATGAGATATAAAAATCATTGTAAGAGTTAAAGATGCCTTTACATAACTCAAAACACTTATGAATTAGGAAAAATAGGGTCTATTTTTCATGAATCTCTATGAAATACATTTTCAAATGTGCCATTTATTGTTTTGAATCTGTACAGATTTTTATACCTATTCTTTTTTCACTTTTTCTTTCTTTGTTTTAGAGTGTAAAGCTCCGGAGTCCAAAATCAGGTAAAAAAAATTCCTTTGATTGTAGATGACACTTAACTCTAAGGATTTTTACTGTAAAAATAGCTCATTAAGTTGAGAGTAATTCACCTCAAGAGACTGCATTGTTCCCACAATTTTTTACTTTATTTCTGGTTATCCAAGTCTAGGAGTTTTATTTTGTCAAGGGCAAGGTAAAAACAGGACTTTAGAATTCTGCTCCTTGACATACTGTCCTTTAAAAACATTCCAAATAGAATCTCTTTTAAAATTTTACAGCATTTCCATTATATAGGTTTTTATCATTGCTAACAATGTGATTCTAAAAAATTATTTCTGACCACTTAGATCTTTAACTTGCTGTTGCTTCTTCAGTACTTTCCTGAGCTGTGCTAGTTTTTATATTGAATAACAACAACAGCGAACATTGGGCCCTTATAGGTACCTTACATGTATTCAAACAGGTGGTTATATACTCTTAGCATATGTAGGCATATTACTCAAACATAAACTATTAACATAGAGGTTAAAAAGCATGGGTTTTGGAGTCAGAAAGTCCTGAATTCAAGCCCTAGCCTATCGATTATTGTTAAAATGTATACCTTGGTTAAATTATATATATTATATATATATATTATACTTATAATAAAAATTACATTTTTATTAGCTAATCATTAAGCATTTACTCAGCAAGTAGTGTGCATTACACAGTATTAGAATAGGCAGAAAATATAAGAAAGGGTACTACTTAATGCTTATATTTAAGTTGGGTAGATAAAATATCCACATGAAAACATTTAGTGATCATCTGTGTGACACAGACTGTAATCAGTAGTAGTCTGGAAAAAAGGGATATTATCACTGAAAGGGTTAATAAAGGCTTCATTGAGTGAAAAAAGGACTTGAACTTGTACTTAAAGAATTTGGATAGATCAAAACAAAACAGAAGGAATTCGAAGAGCAGCCTAATAATGGCTTAAAGGTAGAATTGAGTATGCTGTGTACAGAGAAATGCTGAGTAGATTAATTTGATTAGAACAGAGATTCTATTTGGGAAAGAGGGGGAATTTAGATAGATGTGGCAAGATTCTGAAGGACTTAAAAGCAAGACAGATGACATGTCCAGAATAGGTAGAAAGTTGATTAGAGGTTCCCAGGGGCTGGGGAAAGGGAATGTGAAGAGTACCTGGGTATGGGGTTACCTTTTGGTGTAATGAAAATGTTTTGGAACTAGATAGTGGTTGCCTAACATTGTGGATGTAAATTTTTATGTATTTTCTTAGGTGCTAGAAATATATTGTGGCAGATTGTATAATGTACTCAGAAATACATGTTCTTAGTCCACTTCTGTGGGTATGAACCCATTGTAAATAGAGTCATTTGATGAGGTTATTTTTAGTTAACAACTTCCTGAATCAGGATGGGCCTTGAACCTATTACTGAGGCTTTATAAAAAAAGCCACAGAGAGGAATCCCCAGAAGAAGCCAGAAGTCAGTGGAACCCAGAGGAGAAAGGAGAAGACATTGCTATGTGCATTGCCATGTGACAGAAAAGCCAAGGACCAAGGATTGGCAGCAGCCTGCCCCAGAATCCTACTGTCTTCAGGGAGAATGCATTGCTTGATGATTCCTCGATTTTAGACTTCTCCTAGTCTCCTAGCTGCAATACCATAAGTGAAAAAATTCCCATTGTTTACACTAACCCATTGTATCGTATTTGTTTTAGTACCTGGGAAACTAATATATAAATGTTGTACTTTCTTTTTGCCTATTACTTAACACATAATAAACAAGAAAATTTGCTTTACAGACAAATCCTATGGCCACAAAACCCAATGGCCAATGACAGGTGAAACTCTGGCACTTACTGCATTTTCATTTTCATTTTTTTAAAAATAATTTGCCCTTTTTAAAAAAAATTACTTTTTAAATCTTCCCCCCCCCCAGTTGTCTGTTTTCTGTGTCCACTTGCTATGTGTTCTTCTGTGTCCGCCTGTATTCTTGTCAGCAGCACTGGGAATCTGTGTCTCTTTTTGTTGTGTCAGCTCTGCATGTGTGTGGCGACACTCCTGGGCACGCTGCACTTTTTCACATGGGGCGGCTCTCCTTATGGGGATCTCTCCTTGCACATGGGGCTCCCCAGTGCAGGGGACACCCCTGTGTGGCATTCCTTGCCTGTATCAGCTCCTTGCGCGCATCAGCACTGTGCGTGGGCCAGCTCACCACACAGGTCAGGAGCCCCTGGGTTTGAACCCTGGACCTCCCATGTGATAGGTGGCTGCTCTATCAGTTGAGCCAAATCTGCTTCCCTGTATTTTCATTTTCAAAAGGAGTTAAAAAGTTATATAATTTTACTCAGCACTGTGTACTGAGAAGCCTTTGTCAATAGAACACCTAATAGAACATCTGCATCTCTGAGAACTTACAATGTGGGTAAATAAATAGCTCCATTATTTAAAATTCTTTATTATGTAAAATTTCAAGCACACATTTAAAATCTACCATAATAGCATTACCACAGCAACAAAATTAAAAATAATTCCTTAATATTATCGAATATCTAAACTGTGTTCAATTTCCCCAATTATTTAAAAAATGTCTTTCAGTGCTTTTTAAAAATCTGAATTTGCAGCCTACACATTGCATTTGGTTTACATGCTTCTTCAATCTTTTAATCTGTAGTTGTTTTTCTTTTTTATCCCTCCCCCCTCTTTGCGGCTTTTTGCTTGCTGTCTGCTTTTTTCTGTCTATTTGCTGTGCGTTCTTCTGTGTAGTTTTATTTACTCTGCCCCCCCACCCCACCTTGCAGCTTGCTTGCTGTCTGCTCTGTGTCCATTTGCTGCACGTACTTCTGCGTTTTTGCTTGTCTCCCTTTTTGCTGTGTCACCTTGCTGAGTCGGCTTTCTGTGGTGCTTGCAGGCGGGGCGGCATTCTGCTGTGCTTGCAGGCGGGCGGCGTGCGGGCAAGCCTGCCTCAAGGCCCCGGGATGCGAACTCAGGGCCTCCCATACGGTAGACGGGAGGCCAACTGATGGAGCCACAGCCGCTTCCCGTGTTCTCCTTCCCTTTTATATTTTCTCCTGACACTCACTTGTTGAAGAATGTGGGTCATTTGACCTAAAGACTAACATTCTGGATTTGGCTAATAGTATCCTCATGGTTTTGTTTAACATGTTCCTCTATTCTCAAAATTTCTTGTAAAATGGTAGTTAGATCTAGAAGTGTGATTAAATTCAGGTTCAATTTCTTTGGAATAATCTTTTGTAAGTGAGCTACAAGTTTTTAAAGGTTTATTGTCTGAAGAGATAGAAGAACAAATCTTTTGAAGCTTCAGTTATTGTTAATTTTTTATTTTGTGGTAAAGGGGTCTTAACTTACGACTTTTAACTGATGGATTTCTTTGCTTTCATGTATACTCTTCTTATCACAGATCCACATCATGATCGTTCTTCATCCCCACCACCTCCACTCCCAGAAAGAACCCTAGAGTCCTTCTTTCTTGCTGATGAAGATTGTAAGTAGCAGTACTTTCTCTCAAAAATAAAAGTTAAAAAAATTAGAATGTTATACTTTAATAATACAGTAGGACTTAAATGGAAATGTTATAAAGAATGACTAAATAAGATATAACAAAAAACATAATATAGAGTAAAAAGAATATCTAAAAAGGCTAAAAATTACTGAATATATATCTATACATAACCTGAAAACTTAAGAAGGTATACAACAAAAAATTTTTTTTACCCCTCTTTTTTTTTTTTTCTTCAGGTATGCAGGCCCATTCTGTAGAAACTTATTCTAATAGTTGTCCTAACACCATGAAAAATTTAACGTCTTCACAACAGACATTGAAGACTCCTGGAAAATGTTTCACAAGGAGTAAGGTAAAGAAGATAGGAGTTTTAGGAAACATGTCAGAGGCTTTCCATTACTACAAGTTTTCTTCTATCATTATGATAGAAAATTAGGTTAAATACGTTCACTAAAATTGATGATCTCATGATAATAAAAATTAATAGAAGGAAACCAAAAAGAAGAAAAAAAACAACATAGTTAAGGATTTAGTTCTCCCTAAAGTTAACTCATAAATTTAAAACATGCCCAATAAAGAAAAAGAAAATGCTAAGTTTATTTTCCCCTGGGACTAGAAAAACTGATTCCAAAGTTCCATAGGGGGAAAAAAGAGCAAGAATAGCCAAAAGACTGGGGAAAAAAAGAAGAAAAAAAGGAGCAATGGAAAGAAGGGAGGTAGTCTTACCAGGCATTAAAACATTATAAACCCTCAATAATTAAAATGGTATGTTATGATACTGGTGCATGAAAAGAAACACCAACAGAACAGAAAGTCTAGAAACATCTAAATAAATATTAAAATTTAGTATATTTTGAAGGTGCCATCTCAAATCAGTGGCACAAAGAAGGGCATTTTAATAATTTGTGCTGGATCAACTGGATACACCTAGGGGAAAAAAAGCAACATGGGAGCCATACCTTACACCTACACAAGGATAAATTCTAGATGGACAAAAGAGTTAAATGTTAAAACACACATACACAACCATAGAAGTGCAAAGAAAAACCTGGAAAAAATCTTCTATAACCTGGGAATAGGTATGACCTAAATAACTATGAGTCACAAGTCCAGAAGTCATATGAAAAAATTATATTAATTTATTTGAATTACTAAATAAAATAGAAATTTTCTATATGGTAAAGAATAACCTTAAAAATCAAAAGACCAAGAACATATTGGAGATGGGAAGCAGATGAGGCTCAACTGACAGAGCATCCGCCTACCATATAGGAGGTTCAGGGTTCAAACCCAGGGCCTCCTGGCCCATGTGGTAAGCTGGCCCATGCACAGTTCTTCTGCGCACAAGGATATCCCCCGTATAGGG